>NW_027286069.1:48184543-48784543 GCF_022747635.1 Hetaerina americana
TGTCCTTGGGGACCCTGACCTTGTTGAGGGCCTTGCTGACCTTGCTGTTGACTGGGATACACCTGAATGGAAAAGAAAAAGTTATTAAAATGCCATAATCCAGCATTACACATTTACTAAATAAAGACAAATTTCATGATAAAACTCAGCAGAGACATGAGTGAAGTGGCCACAGAAATTTGAAATTATAAGGACAGTTATCTTGAAAATGTGAAAGAAACATGAAGATTAGAAATTGAGTCTCATTTACTGCAGACATTTTCCTTTTCAAATTTAAAAGTAAAGCAAATTTCTTGCCACCTCTTCATCTAGCATCACACAGCGCCCAGAACATGATCAACGCTCTTGGTTATAGAGTTAATATTTACAGGTTTTTTCTGAAACTTCTTATTAAAAACCATTATAATACACTTATAAACTGGATTTCTTACTGACATATAGAGAAAACTGACAACAAAAAAATTCCCAAATGTAATTTGAGAAACACTGGAGCACACTTTATTCATCTTAATGCATCGGATCTCAAACCACATGCCATCCTATATTTATGGCATCGATTGACTTATGAGTTGTAACACTAGTTCTTTAGTTCTTGCATTCAATACAACTTGTGTAATCAGGTTAAATAACCATAGCCCACCCTGATTTAAACATGTATTTACCTGATCCTGTCTGTAATAATCTTGTTGCCCTGGATAGCCTCCTGGTGCAGCAGGGGGTTGTTGGTTAGGACCTGCAGTGGGAGGGGGTGGCTGTACCGGAGCCGCATAGCCTGCTGTGGCTCTAGCAACATAGCCTTGAGGCTGACCGCCAGGGCCAGGCATATAGCGGTTATAGGGGTCCTGCCCCCCACTGCCTGCCCCTGGCATAGGTGGAGCAGCCACCGCTGAACCTTGGGCTGCACCTCCAGACTGCTGACTGTAACCCCTGAAATAAACAGGATCATTAAGGTTCGCCATTTCATCTTATCATAAATTATACATGTATTAATTTCAGTATACCACGCAATTCTAACATGATTTGAAGACAAGTAAATAATAAAAAGTTTAAAAATTGCATAAAATTACAAGTAGTAGCAAATAAAAAATATTCATAGTGAATTTAATAAAAAATAATGCACCACAAATATTCTTGGTATTTGAGTCAGATGTGACCGAAACAATTTCTTTTGAGAAATGTGAATTATTAACCATAAGTTTAACATCATTTGAATCAATCACAATTTAATTTAGATTTAACTAAAAGGCAAGGAATTTATACCTTACACACGAAGATATACAATCCTCATCTCAACTTTATCATATGAATTTGTAATAAATGAAGTATTTAACTACAAAATATTTTATTTCAAGAGTTATCCATGACAAGAGGTCTATAAGAATGGATTCCAACAATTCTTAGCTTCAGAACCAGAAATAATAAATTTCAGCATATAGAGTTTTAAAAATTAATTACGACATGCATTACATGATTTGGAAATGGTCACCTATGGAAGAGGATTGAGAGAGGGAGGAGGAATCCCGATGTAAATTGAAGCACTCATCATCACTTGTTTTTCCTATCCTAAAATATTTATCCGAAAACAGATGCTTCTCAAGATAAGAGCCAGCAATAGCTGGTAAGTTGATCATAATTCAAATTTAAAGAATTGGTCATTCCTATTTGGTAACCAAAATGCTCCATCCTCCCAAAGCACTTAAGGTCTCGTTGCATTAATGACAATATTTGTACCTGTCTGTGGCCTCGGGACCATAGGGCTGGTACATAGGTCGTCCAGGGTACTGCTGTCCAAACTCTTGACCCATTGGCCCCACTGCCCCTGGGTGGGGTGGTGGAGGACCACGGCCATACTGATCTTGATGGGGTGCATACTGAGAATATGGCCCCTGACTTTGGTAACCTTGCTGTAAACCTATGACAAGAAACAGCAACGTTAAATGAATGTATTTATGATAACTTGCATATGAAATGAGCTATATTTATTTTAACTTGAACCTTAATATGTTATTAAAATTATCATGTTTCAAAATAATTTTAGTAGCAATTCACAAACAAACTGATTTAATATCAACATGTCAACAAGTTGTGGAGTTTATTTATTTTCAATTATATTAAATTTACCAACCAACTTTATGCTACTTTAATTTGAAAACATAGAAAAAAACACATAACAAAAACTAAGACTTTTTACCAAATTAACATGCATCAAAATAAAATTATATTCCGATAATTTACATGCCTATGATAAATACATGGTACACAATATACTGGACATCATACAGAACAAATGAAAAAACGATTAATTCAATCTGTTTCGCATACCTTTAATAAAAATTAAATTATCAAAGACAAATATTTCAAATCAATTTTGTATTAGTATGTAATGAATAATCTGACTATGTCCATACGAGATTTTATGTATTTAACTAAGAGTTTACAATGTTGTTTTGTAATTGCTCATAAAAAAGACAATCTTTTACTAGCCATGACTTTATTAATTGTGCTAAAATTGTTGTCTGCTTTGATTTCTTAGGGGAAAATATACATGTAATGACATGGAAAACAGAGTGGTTGCTGTTGGAATAATTATCAAAGCACATCTATATGTACATACATTGCCATTTAATAATGAAAAGATAGGCATGCACCAGTTGCGTTCATATGGAACAACATAAAATTTGTTCCAAAGAATGAGGGTTAAGCATTGCACTTCATTCAGAATTGTTTGGCACACGTGAAAAAATAATATAAATTTATTTCCACAAGAGATCGGGAAACAAATCATATTAAAGCAAAAATTATAGACCTGCTATTTAAAAGAAAACCTTCAAGTTTTTGTGCATTTTATGAGAATAATTATCCCCATACCTTCGGTCCCTAATTTTCTATTAAAAACTGTGCGACCTTTTCTTGTAAAAATCATAATCCAGCTTGTTAAAGGAATGTTTCTGTCAATTGTGACTTCTGGAAAGCTAGGATTTGCATTGAGCATTTAATTACAATTGAAGAGCCGAAGAAATGCATTTTTGGCTGAGTCGGGCAAAGGAATATACCCAGCGCATGGTAGACGGAACAAAAGAAGATGAACAATATGATGCATTTGAGGGATACATAACATCTTATGCAAGGGTATTCCAAGTGCAGCCTTTGTTCCAATTGTGGAATAAAAAAAGGAGAACAAGTAGCCAACTGTCCACCACTGATATAAAACAACACATAACATTGAAGATAAGCTACCAAAACATTGAGAAAGAGATCATTTAACATACTTCTGCTCATGTTGTATGCTGTATTTTTCCCGGACAGTATATCCATTTAATGGACTTCAAAGGCTTTTTCAAGCAGAAATCAGTTGGCAATATGTTGCAAGATTTCAAATTTTTTAAATTATAACAATGGAAAACTATAGCAAACATAAGTTTAGAGCTATTCACTTGGCCTGTGATTTTAAGAAGCCTACGGCAAACTAACATTATTAAAAGTTGATAAATCCTACCTTTACTCAGAAACCTATCTCTAAAATAAGTTTTCATCAATTAAAAATTCATAATTTGTTTCAAGCCATGTGATGGGCAGCACCATCTTTTATCAATTTACCAAAATAATTACATGAGCTTTGAAACAAAAAAATGTCGAAGTAAAAATATGTGGCTGGCTCACAACAACCTCCAGATTAAGCTACTCCAATAGATTGATATTAATCATATTCAGCTGTAGGTTAAGCCACATAAAATTCATTTCACAGCAAGGCATCCTTAACATTAGAGATAGCACATGGAAGATTAACTAGGCTCTGCAAGAATTCTGGTTTTTAAAAAAGCTTAGAACAACATAACTTAGCCAACACATCATCTAAATCGTCTTCCTATCATCATATTCTAACATCCTTTTATGAACTGGCATAATTTTCAGGCATACCTAAGCTGTTTCAATTTCATGTGTCATCCACGAAGGTTGAAGAATTAACATTATAGGAATACTACTTAAAAGTTTTCTTTGTAAGAAAAGGAAGAATTTCAATGCAAAAATGAAAACCAAAAGAAAGAAGTCACCACACTCAAGGCATGCTACAGCCAATATCACAAGAGTTAATGAGGAAAGAGTTAACGAGGACACAATTAGAGAAACAAACAAACAAAACAAGACCAATCAGACAGCAACCTCTAATTGTTTCTAAGGCAATTTTACCTGGGGAACGGATGGGCACGGAGTTCCCAAAGTGAGGCGTAGGTGGAGGATGGGAGTGAGGAGGATGGTGGGCGATGGCAGCAAACTGCTGCGTGGTTGGAGGGGTTGTGGGAGTGGCCGAGGAAGCAGGCACGGGCCCCCGACCTGCTGGGGGTGGTACGAGGTGATCATCGAAGGGGTTGGAAACGCTTACGTTATCCCCTGCTCCCACAGCACCTGTCACAAGGGCAGGGCACAAGGAATAGGGGGTGACAACCGAAGACAAGAAGGCAGCAGGAAAAGGGGGGGGAGACAAGCGCACCATCTCAAAAGCTCTCAATGTTTTTGGGGAAACATTTGTGTCTTTTGATTCCAGCCAATCCTTGTTTAGTAAAGCTTGGCAATTTAAGTGGCACCAAGGCCAATACAATTCAGTAACATGTTGGCACATGAGGCGAGACACAAAGGATATTTTCCCCAAAAGATATCATTGACTACCTATTTTTCACTAGGCCTAGCAGAACAAGCCAATAAGATATAAAACTTTCTAAGCAAAGAACTTGAGGCAAGATAAATGAAATTGGGGAAATGCAGCAATAATGGTAGAAACTAACTTCAAGTAATCAACATGTTCATCAAATTAAAGTGCTCTTAACAACCCTATTAATGCATTCTACACAATACACGATATAAGGCAGTATGAAATACAATTAAGATTTAACAACTGTATTCTTAAAAGGAGCAACAAAATTATTTAAGAACATCAAGATTTGTCTATTGTATATATTGAAATTTCATTTGAAGTCTATACAAAATGACTTTAACCAAGGTTAAAATCATTTTTAAGTACAAGCTTGAGAATATCTCCCATACTTAGCAAGCATGAAATGGGCTACTACAAACAATTTCATGTAACCAACATGTGCAAAGTCACAGTATCAATTGGATGTTTCCCAACCTTAACTTTAGTAAACTTTTAAAGAAGTTTAATTGAGTTGTTCTGTAAATTGACTGAATTAAACATGGGGTTAGATGCCCATAAAAATTATGATAGGTGCAATGGTTACCAGATATTTTGCCATAAGTAGTAGAAGTAACAGAAGCAAAAGCACATGTAAATCTTGAGTGAGCTTGTAGTTAAAAAAAATTAAATAATTATGCACAATAGAGCTTCTCTTACTTTGCTAAATATAAAAACTGTGTGATACGACGTATTAAATAAACTAACTTGGTTACTGAATGTAATTAACTGCTTTTTGATTGAAAAATGTTATGATAAAATTATTAACATAATACAAATTAATACAATATTGGATCCTTCTGAAAATGTTATGATTTCTTTTTTTGCATGAATAAAACTAGAGATATACACATACAATATCCACAAATACATCAAGAGAATGAATAACATATTGTTTGAGATGCTGAATAATGATGCCAAATTTTAAAATCAAATACCTTGGAAACTGTGTCATATGCACAGAAATTGCTGTCTTTGTGATGTTAAAGAACTGCAAAAACTAGATTTTATAGGCATTTTTTGCTTGATTAGTACTTGTATACTTTACATTTGCATTACTTTCATCTCCAATGAATAACCATTTATTAAATTCTGTGACACTGCTAAAGATACTACTGTTGTACCTCCCACGTTAACATGTGACTTCACATATATATATAATCACATATATATATATAATCTCATCTGCAAATCTCCATAGTTAACACAAGTAATCACTAATGATAGTGTGTTGTTCACCGGCCTCCATTATTGAGTTTTGGGTGGTGCTATTTATTTTTTTCACACTATTGACAAGCCACTGATGTTTATGCTCCACTTGGTATATAGCATTCCAAATGTATGTGTTGCAAATTTCAACAACTGTACTCCAACTTTGTAAATATATAATTAAAAATGATGTCAGTAAGAATACATTTCTTTCTCAGAAATACCTTGCTAATGGACTTAAAAAAAAAGGCCAAAAAAATGAGGGTAAAGTACTTCAGGATAAATAAGCCTAAAGCCTATTTAGCTGTTACAGTAGCAAGGAAATTAGAATAAATGCATGATAAAGAAAAGGCCAGAACATTTTTAAATAGATCAAAACTGCATTTGATTAAGATTAGATAAAGAAATCCGGTTTTTAAGGAAAGAAAATGTCTTCAGGTGTACGAGTGGTGAACACAGAAATGAATAGGAAGAAGAAAAAACTCAAAGAGGTTAATAGAATGTTAACAAATGGTGAAGTCAGTAAGGGAAATACAGTAAACCTTTAAGGAGGAATGTTTAGGTTGAGTTATTAAAAGGGAAAATGCAGTTTAACAGATAGGAGGGAGGACAACATATGCAATTTCGGAGAGCATGAAGAAGTGGACATTAAGAAGAGCTGAAGCAACAGATTATGTACAGAAAAAACTGAGATTACATGGAATGTGTTCGGTAGGTCACAACTTCATGTGATGGTTAACCAACCCTTCAGCCAAATGTGAAATTACAGCAAAAGAAGTCATGTCATCATCAACATACACTATGCACCTTGATTTAACTTTTGTAATGCCAAAATATTCTTACTCTTAAACTTTAACCTACAAGTGTGGGCAATGACAGTCACTTGAAAAATGGAAAAGCTTTAGTCACCGTTTACAAAAAGCATTTGAATAGAAGTGAAAAAATCTTTACATTGGCCATGAACATATTCCTTTGAGCATGCATTTCAGTGTATAGAAAGAAACCCGCATATTCTGACAAAGCGTAAAGCGTGCACAGGGAGGCCCGAAAACTCAAACACATTTGAAAAAAAGTGCGCACCAGGGCCGTTTGTGCCATACAAAAGGTTGAAATTATATTAAAAAGCTAAAAAGTGGACATTTTACTTCTTCCTCAGTAGCAGTATTAATTGTAATGGACCGGACAAGGAAGCAAAAATAATCTCGTTAGATAAAAAATAGTTCAGTAGATGGGATGAGAGAGTTAGCATGACATTTTTTAGGAAAGAACTTCTTTTCGAGGATAATCAGTCCTTTCAAAACTATTTACAATGGATTCAAAACTTTTGCACGTAGACTACAAGATCATATCTGACAGAAATTAAGAAATAAGAACACTGCTATGATGAATGCCCGACCAGAGAGATTATTAACAACTGTTAAGGCTCGTTGCATGAACCTTGTCAACCGTTGCATGAACCTTGTCAACATTTAGAACATCAAACTGAATCTTCAAAGTCTGTCTTGAACCAGATGATTCCTGAAATTTGTGCCATAGTGGGGGAAGACAGTAAAAAAGAAAGATAGTGGATGCACCACTATAGTTGCAGTCTATTCTTTTTGCCATAGAGACTAGATTTTTGCTCTCAGGGGACACAATGCCCGAACACCAAATTACTACCATTTCTCATTGCTTGCAGCTTCCACTTTACATTAGGCAAGCAAACCAGTTGGACTGAAAACTTTGGTAAATGGTCACCACATTCATGTATCCTCAGAGATGCACTTCCACACATGACAATAGATTAACCTGCAAAACAGGCAACATCCTACAGAATAGTCTGGGTAATATATAAGGGAATCCGAGTAACTCCCAACATTTTGGTTTTGTACTGAAAGGAATATGTAAATGGGAACTTATAGACATATGGAGAAGGTTTTTAAAAAGGTTGCATGGTATGCATTTGATGAAATTTAAAAAAAATGAGTACTTTAAAAGCCTTTAACTATTTCATTCTGCCTCACTACTACCAGTATTTAAATATTGATTTTCCCTGCACCCCTTTTAGAAATGTCTAAAGGGTACCATAGAGTGACTAAACCACATAACTTTCTTTTCACACAAACATAGGCCTTCTTTGCCTGAACTACAGACTGGCAAAATTTTTGAAATATCCCATTTAATGAATCAAACTAATAATAGAATAAAGGATTTCTAATGAACCATTGCTTAGTGTGACAATAAATCATGAAATTATCCACATCACATTACATTTTCATTGCATGTTTCATTACTCTCTGTATTCTCATTTGTTGAAAATTAATTCTTTCCCATTCAATTGTAACTATGACTTTGTACACATTAAGAATTTAACACTTGCATATCAGCATTAAAAAAGATACAAATAAATAATGTATATTCTGGTCCATTATTAGTGAGGCTGCAGCATGCTTTAAAACTACAGCTCTGCATATACCAAATTAGCCTAACACAATGAAGAATATCTATTACACAAGGTTTTTTAAGTCTTAAAGAGGTAACTCTTTAACCTTAGATGATTAAATCTAAAAGCCCACAATTGATAAATTTCACATTCAGTTCACACCGCAATTACCTTTAGAATGCCACAAAATATGAAAGTAATGACATTTTTCCTTCGATGTTAAGAAAAATTGGCTAAAAATGTATAAGGTATCTCAGTTAATATCAAGATCAACTACGTATGTTAAGTGTTCACTTTCATAATTAAGAATTTTTACTTAAGCAGTGCACCTAGCTATTTTAGTTTTTGTGCAACTAAAGACCCAAAATTCCAGTAGAAGTTCAGTTTGAAACCTAGATTACAACCTCATATTTTTCACTAAACAAACCAATATTCTTGAAATTCTCAACTCTATTGACTAACCATGATATTTTCCTAAATGAAAATCATCATTAAAACAGATTGTCACATTATTAATGGTGAGCCCTATCTACGAGGGTCATCCGGAAAGTAGTACCCGTTCGTGAAATAAAGACACAAAAGTAAATATTAACAAACATAAAAAATTTTATTTGAAAGAGGATACTTTAAACTACTTCTCAACATAATCTCCAAGCAAATTAAGGCATTTGTCATAACGTGTGACAAGTTTCTGTATTCCTGCTGCATAGTCCTTCGCCGCCAGCTCATTGAGATACAGGGTCACTCCTTTAAGTTCTTCATCGCTGTCAAATCTTTTTCCTGCCAAAAAGTCTTTAAGCTTTGTAAAGAGATGAAAATCTGAAGGGGCCAAGTCCGGGCTATACGGTCGATGGTTGAAAGTTTCCCATTTGAATTGCTGCAAAAGTTTTTGTGTTATCCCAGCTGCATGAGGCCTGGCATTGTCATGAACGAGAATGACACCAGTAGACAATAGACCTCGCCGCCGATTTTGTATTGCCCGCCGTAATTTCTTTAATGTTTCACAATACGCATTGGCATTAATAGTGTCTCCACGGGCCATAAAATCAATAAGCAATACACCTCGTCGATCCCAGAAAATGGTTGCCATGAGTTTCCTGGTGGACAGAACTGTCTTGAATTTTTTTGGTTTGTTTGGTGAATGAGCATGATGCCACTCCATTGACTGTCGTTTACTCTCAGGTGATGCATAACAAACCCATGTTTCGTCACCAGTAATTATGCGAGTCAAGAAAGAGTCTCCTTCATCAGAATAACGTCCCAAAAACGTCAGTGCTGCAGCCATACGCTTGGTTTTGTGCTCATCTGTAAGCTTGCGAGGGACCCATCTTGCACAAATTTTTGCATAATGCAGATGGTGTTTAACAATTTCATGAACAATTGTTCGAGAAACATTGGGAAAATGCTCACAGATGTCATCAATTGTGACGCGCCGATCGTTCCTCACGAATTCGTCAACTGAGCTCACCAGTTGGTCTGTAATGACAGACGGTCTCTCCGAACGCTCATCGTCGTGTGTGTTCCCCCTCCCCATGTTGAAGTTGCGACACCACCGCCGAACAGACGACTCGTCCATTACATTGTCTCCATACACCTCCTTTAATTGGCGATGAATATCACATGGGCGAACGTTTCTTGCATTGAGGAATTTAATCACTGCCCTCACTTCACAACTGGCGGCGTTCTCAATTTTTTTAAACATTGTAAACAATCACAGAAACAACACAGGCAATGCTAGCGTCACGCAACTTGGCTCAGAGAAGGCAGACAAGCCACTGAAGCTATCTGACCTCGTCCAGCGGCTACTCACGTCATCAGCACTTCATGCGGCACGAACGGGTACTACTTTCCGGATGACCCTCGTATGAGGGACTTTGAACACATGACATGAAATTGCATTTCAGTGATATGGTGAACAGTTAAGCAATCTAGAACAATAACCATATTTTCCAGTGTATTACCAGATTCTGTGATTCTAAGTACTTTTACTCATCAAATAAAATTCTCATAACAACAATTTTCCTGAAGGATTGACAGTAAAATCACTGTATTTTCCCATCGATAACCTGCGTGTTATCTATACAAAAATGTTCAGATGATCGAAAAAATAACGATGCACATTACGTAATGAAAATTTAAAAAAATCCAAACATTTACATTCATATGCATAAAATAATTTAAAGAAGAGTCCCGCAAAAATAAATTAGTCTGGAAGCATACCTTTCTAATTGCATTCTATTTTATACAAATCTGCTACTTTTACAGTTATTTCATCTCATAAATCCATGAAAAAAAAGAAGAAACATATAATTTCTATACTTAATTTATTCTAATACTTAGTACTTCTTTATTCTAATATATAGTACTTCACGTAAATGGAGAGTACGTCGTATTATATACACGTACGTATAAATATATGATAGGATAGGTAGATCACTCGAATCCAAAAAATTCGTCACCTGAATCACAATTAAATGAATTAAATGCATTTGTTATCTCTTCAAGCACATCACCGAGTTCGCTCTCTGATGCTAACTCTTCTTCTTCTTCTAGCACTGGTGTTGAAATATTGCCTAGAGCTTTTTGAAATCCATTTTTAACACAAGTCACTCTGACACCCTGCCAACTTTCCACGATCCATTGGCTTATTTCTTCATTAAACACTCCTTTAATCCTTTCCGATTCTGTCTAGTCTTTCACACCAGACACCATCCACTTTTCCTAACTAGAACGTAATTTTGATTTAAAAGATTTATTAATAGATAAATCCTGGCAGCCTCACGATTTCCTTTTACTTTGACGAAATTGATGACTTTTAGCTTAAACATTGCTGTACATGATTTTCTTCTCCAAGGGTAATTTTCTGGAGAAAATTCTAAATTACAAAAGCTTAACTCAATTCAGGTGTGAAACAATCACCATGTAGGCGGCACTTTCATAGAACTTGGAGGGTGTCTAGAACAGCTGAAAGCCGATACTAGTAAAGCAGAAAAAACAAGAAAATTCTATTTCATTGATTCTCTTATTTTATTTTATATTTGATTCGCTGAAAATTAATTCATATAGCTAATAAAAGGGCAAACAAACTTATGTCTCTTTTCCACTCACGAATTATAGCAAAAAAGCAATAAGGCAGCATATTCCATTGGCTTGTAAATATTGTTTGTTTTTTGATCCTTCTGTTGTTTGAAATTAATTTTAATCAGTAGATGGCCACAGGCATTTTAATTTCATGTATTCATTGGTTGTTACCATCTATTAATACATGGATATAGATGAATTTTTACACAAAATTTATGTACTTTTTACGTGCATATATAATATTGACGAGCATATACATTTAAATATGAGTGTGCCGTATCTATACAAATTCATGGTAACTACAAAGTTCTAGGTGCACGTTATACATAAGATGCGCTTTATCGATGGGAAAATACGGTACTAATTAAAACTCTACAATAGATGGAACTCAATTTCTGCATAAATAACCAATATAAGTTATAATATACATCTTCCAATAGAATAAATTGGAAGACATATCATAAATGTAACTGAAACTATTTAAACTGATGTTTGGAGAAAAGAATATGACTGAGGGGAATGAAAGGAAAAAGACTTAAATACCAATATATAACAGGTTTATGCTTAAGATATTGCAACATTTAAAGATATTTGTGTGCTACTTAAAAATTGAATTTAATTCCTAAGTGATTGTTCCTTGTTCTGTTCAGTAAAAACTGTAGTAAACATATTCCACAGAGGAATTATAGTATTATTCAAGCAATGCCTTTTTTCATTCAAAGAGAGCATTCTAAAACTTTTAATGGTGAAGAAATTGCCATGAATTAAATGCACAATTTCAACAAGAATAAATTCATGGAGTAATGAAGTTTGTAATCAAAATAAAGCACAATTATAAGCCCTTAAATGGTGTAGATGGTGATTTTGGCCAGGTAATGAAACTGTTTGCATAGATAATGCACAAGTGACACTGGAAAATAGATTTATTATTTGACTCCAGTTTCAATACACACAAATTGACCATCAGCCATTGAACAAAGCATATGCGAGTTTATTTAAAATCCACTAGTCAAGTAATCACATTTAAATGCCCCAATTACATAACAAAACCATGTGTTTTCATGTTCAACAAAGACACTTATGTTTGAGCTGCTTTCTAGAAATTTGGTGATTTATTTAGCAGGTATTTTTTGGTACCCTCTCTTCCTAACTAATGAGGTTGACTTCAGAAATTTTAAAACACAGTACAACTGCATTTTAATGAGGGCATACTGTTGTAAACTTTCAGTATAGGTACAATTAGTCAGGAAATGGTCATTTTCTCAATTCAGATTTCAGTTATGAGTGCTATTTGTGACCACCCATCAAAATACCAGTGTCAATAACTCATCCCATTTCATACCAAGTGCTGTTGCCATTTTTTTTTCAAGATATTTTTCATAAATATCACCAAAAGCTGCTTTTAATTTGTCAAGTGCTGCTTGAAATACCAGATCTTACTGTATTTTGGTAAGGGTTGGGGGAAACCCAGAGATTCTTACTTATAATGGTTGAATTATACAGACCAAGCTTCAACTACGGTTATTATTTAAAAAATGAAGTATTCATTACTTTGAGGTCAGGGAATTTGAAGTTTAGGACACGTAGAATGAAGATTCACTACATACATATGAGTCAGATAAAGAAGGGGAATTTAAAGGCTGTTGGCAAATGATTAATCAAGGTTTGAAAAAATGCTACATTAATAATAACTGGGTCCATATTTACTAAAATGCTTGACTCTCTGTCAACATGAAGAGATTTCCAAAAATAATTAGTTGGATAGAAGGGAGATGTTGGGAAATACATAAGAACAGATAGTTAAGGCCTAAGTAGTATTCCTTAAGGTAAGGTTCCAGAACAATTTATTTTAATTCTTGTATAATATAATATATATAATGGGTGGTCTGAAAAGTTTCTGACTCCAAAAATGTCTTGTATCTTTGTTAGGTCGCAAAATTTTCAGATATATATATATATATATATATATATATATATATATATATATATATATATATACATATATATATACATATATATATATATACACATATATACATATATATATATATATATATACACATATATACATATATATATATATATATATACATATATATATATATATACATATATATATATATACATATATATATACATATACATACATATATATATATATATATACATACACACACATATATATATACATATATATATATACATATGTGTATATATATATATATACATATGTATATATATGTATATAGTATATATATTAATATATATATATATATATATATATATATATATATATATATATATATATATGTGTGTGTGTGTGTGTGTATGTATATATATATGTATATATATATATATATGTATATGTGTATATTTATATATGTATATGTGTATATGTATATATGTATATGTGTATATGTGTATATGTATATGTGTATATGTATATATATATGTATGTATATATATATATATGTATGTATATATATATATATATGTATATATATATATGTGTGTATATATATATATATATATATATATATATATATGTATATATGTATATGTATATATGTATATATATATATATATATATATATATATGTATACATATATATGTATATATACAAAAATTAATATAATATTATATGTATAATATATATTATGAATGCAAAAAATTGAAAACCTAGCAACACCAAACTCTGACTTGCCTATAAACAAACAATTAAAATTATCGCTTTTAAGTTTTACATAATTAAAGAAAAATCTCATATAAGACACTAAAACAGGATGGAGCATGAGAAGTTTATACAATCTTAAGATTTTCAGAGGTGAAAGAATTTCCCTAATATTTCTTACAAATTTTGTAAATGCTTTCTCCTTAACAGTGAGAAGTTCGGTTAATTCCTATATCCCATTACAAGAAACTTAAGGAAAGGTTTCAATAATGTTATTTCAGTTGGTGACCATCAACAGGGAGAGTTAAGGGCTTGACAGCAAGAAGACTTCAGTTCCGAATAACTGTTCAATGTCAAGTGAAGGCTCGAATAAAGTTACTTTGGCTGATCAAAATACTGTTATCAGAGTCTTCAAAGTTTCTTATTATTGGCTATTGGAATAACCTTAGTTCACATTCAAAGCCAATAGCTCACTTTTCTTCTTCCTCCTAAAAAGTGTTAACTAGTAGTCATGCCTATGGGTATTACTTATAAGAGCTAGGAGAATAATTAGTTGGACTGAATGGCAAACATAAAGGCTGTAAACTGATTTTTAAATAGTCAAAATGTCAAAGAAAAAAGTTAATACTATAAGCTACTTAATTTTAAGCGTATATACTTCAATAGAAACCAAACTAACACTTTTTCAAGATTAAATACTAATTCCAGAATACACTTAGCAATAGTTTTAGAAGCGTGTGTCAATATTAAGATTATGAAACCTTGAAATATATACATTCCATTTCTCAAGTTAAGCCCTAAATGTGAGACATATTCTGTTCTGCAGATATGAATGGAGTGTCTCATGAATAAATACGTCACCTTATTGTTCACTACACTTCAGCAGTAAAGTTTAAGCAATTCTTGAGCTGAATTCTTGATAATGTCTCATGAAGTCTTGATACCTTTGGTAGTGCACCCAAAATAATTACTTGACACCAATAATGTTGTCTTAAGGCCAAAAATAAACTAGGAACTTCAGTTTTTCAGAGGGGCCGGCAAATCTATAAAAATTCAATGCTATATGCTTAGTAGTTATGCCTATGCATTTATATCTTTTCCTTAAATATAAATATATTTTAAGATATGCATAAGTATTAGAAAAAAGGGGCAGAATTTTGGAGCATACAAAATATGCATGCATGCCAAGAGATGCATCTTTCCTGGAAAATGATAATTAACGATCACAGCCTTTTTGCAGCAACATATAATTATTTTTATTGACACCTAGTTCATGAATTTTCACAATAAACAAAATCCCAAGACCTTAACATGTCCACTCCCTACCCTTAACATGTCCACTGAAATTTTAAAACTCAGGGAACCTATAATGCCTCTATTTCATGCCCCTGAGTTCATATTAGCACTAGCAGCTGAGGGATGAACTTTATGTCAGCATATTACATGATCTTGAAAGAAAATGCCTTTGCACTTTTCCTTCAAATTCCCTTCCACTTCACTATTCAAAATAGGCATTTCCCTCTAGATCATGCCTACCACCATGAAGAAATAAAAAAAACAATAAATGCAAAACACTTTTGTACATGCAGCGTTGGTGGACATGGAATTTCTATAGATTATGAGATTTATAAAAATGGTAACTACACTGTCATTACCCTTTTTGACAAACAAAGTAATAACACTGCCTTTGCAGTGTTCATATTTAATGACAACTCACTTGAGTTCACTGGGCATATTCAATTGTGAATCTGATGCAGTTGTACTGTATTTATCTTAAAGAGTGCCCCTATAAAAACATGTAAGCTAGATGAAATCAGATAACTTTACAAGCTCTCTGAAAATTGATGGGAAATCTTTTTTCTTAAAAATCGACAGTGGACTTACCTGGGTGAGGAGATGGTGGTGCTCCTGCTCCCGTTATTTGACCAGGCTGACCACCTTGTTGTGATCCAACAGGACCGCCCCTTGAGCCCATGGGAGGAGGCTGCTGCCCGGGAGCTATTCCTACAACTCCTGGAGGGGATCCATAATCTCCTTGACCAGGCGGCTGGTAGCCATACGAACCACCACCCCCACCTGGACCACCATACCCATCCATTGATGCCCCACTCGAGCCAGGCGTAGGAAAGGAATCCTGAGAGTTGGATGATCCTGAGAAAGCAGATTGACCCATCAAAATTTAAACCACCAACAAAGTTTCACAATGATGATTTTCACTGTTTGGAATTGCACCATTCAAGTATGCCTCCACATCTGGTTCATCATGATGATTTGAAATAGCAGAAGGTTATCAGTTGATTTAATGATCAAAACTTCATTTGCTCAAAAAATTTAATGCCAACCAAATGAATTTCAATTCAAGCCATGAGAAATTAATAGCTTGAATTTGAAATAATGAAATACTTTTCCTGACTGGATACATGAAAATTGAGCGAGCCTTAGTTTTATAATGGTGAAAATTACAACAAATTAGGCAGCTGAATACTTTACTTCATTCTGCGTCGACTTTAAAATTTTTCTAATTGCTAGCATACATATGCCTGATGCTCTGAATAAAGCAATTCGTTGGTTGGTCATGTCTTGAAAACGTATTCAAATAAAACAACTACAGATGTCTAACTTCCTATGTTATGATTTTCTTACATAACTTTTTCTTGTTAAAATTCTAATGACTTTTGCAGGAATAGTACTAGCAGCCTAGTGGACAATAGTGTGTTAAACTCCCAACTGTAGCCACCCAGTTACGGCTTCTAATTGACCAAGAGTGCATAAATGATTTCTTTAATACCTTATGCTCAAGTTTAATGAGTAAATACAGTGTTTCTAAAATCAGTGATAAATATATATATATATATATATATATATATATATATATATATATATATATATATATATATATATATATATATATGTATATATGTATATATATATGTATATATATATTTTGTTGAAATATACTGTGAGTCAACTCATCCATGATATAAAACTTCCCTTTCAAATGTGAAAAGACAAATTAGAGATGTGAAACGCCCTTTGGAAATTGTTGAAGCTTGAACCAAATTACCAATTTCACATTTATGCAACTGACCCCCGTAATTTAATATAAAACGATTCACCTAGTGTACTAATGAAGTGAATCTAAAACCCTCACAAATCTGAATATTTTTCCATCTCAACATATTATGGCAACTATTTCCCTTCCATCGAGAGAGATGGCAGGAGATGAAATGCTCACCTGGAGATGGAACTGAGGCAGATTTAGAGCCTTTTTTCTTGGAAGTAGCCTCCACCTGGTTGATAATTGGTTGAGGATCAATACCACCTCTATCAAAATGGCACTCATATGCCAAGAGATTTTTTGTGTAATGCTTCCTCAAAGTGTAGGCTGCACTTGATGATGCTCCGATTCCAAGTTGGCCAGCAATATCCTTCCATGTTTTGTTTTTTGTCACCTGCAGGTGTCCCAAAAAATATCAAGGAGAAACAAAGAGGCCGGTTAAAAAGGTATCACTCAGTACGGAGCAGCTTAAATTTACACACCAAATACATATAAGCTCAGCATATGCATTCACAATCTCAGAACAGTAACAATAAAAAGGAACACAAGATGCACATACTATACTCACATTAAATCCCAAAACAACTTGATTTCCTCCAAGGTAAATTTATCATTAATAATAAACATTTGAACCCTGAATACAATTAATGAAATACAAGACGTGCAAGGTACATTGTGTGCATTGATGATACCCTCGAAACAAGTCAATACATTGATTACAATGCACACTATTTACCTTTCGTGAGTGTGAAAACATGGAATCACCCTTGCCAATAAGAGCACAAAATTAAATGATTTTACTTATTCTGATGGAATATTTAATATCTCTCAAAAGGAAATATTCATCACTAGAAAACAGTGTTCAGTACTTGATCTTTCAAGGGCAAAAGATAAATGAATTATTTAATGCAGTGTTTAGTCATATTTAAATTTCTTCAATTTTTTTCAGAAATCTCATGGCTGGATGGGCATGATAACACAGTACATTTTTAAAATACTATGAAATTGGCAACACTGCCAAACAACAAATTAACATAGAGGCAATTATTTATCTTCTATGTAAACTACACCCACTGACAAGGATTAAGGAATCATTTTACGACAACAGAGAATTAATGGAAAGTCAAATATATTCAGTGATTTAATTTAAAAATGTTACGAATGTAGAGGGTTAATATACAATAATATTTTGATCATCCTGGCAATTACTTGAGCAACGATAACAATGCTTTCAAATATTTAGGAGAAGGCACAAGCAGTTCTGATTAAGTATGATTGGGCCCTGAAATGTAGTTAAAACAGAAGTCTAAACAAAAACAATTGTGGTGTGACCAAAAGATTTTGTTTAAAAATAATCTACCTACAGAGTGATAATAATTATGAACAATAATAAATAATATTGATTTTTATGAACTGTAACCCTCACAAAATTAGTTTCTTCTGACATTCAGCTTTGCAGTTTCTTGGATCTTTCTCTTGTTGGATAATTGTTCAAAGGATGCTACCCATCACAGAAATAAATCATTCAACCACCCAAAATCACCCAACTGAAAAAATTTCAACTATAACACCTAACTCAAGGTGTTCATTTCAAATCAACTAGCAAGTTACTCTAACATCATGCAAATTGAATTAAGGCTGAAGTTCCACACACATTTTTGCATCCTCTTAGTTCCGACTTTCCAATCAACCTAGAGTTTCTATGTATTCTATCTCAAAACACAACTCTTCTCCATCAACTGTGTTTTAATTAGATACTCTCAGATTAGTTACTTCTTGCTGAATCATGAAAATTAACGCATTGTTTCTTTTTCCCTTTTGGCACCTAGAAGTCATCAACCATAGCTAATTCGCAGCCAATAAAGAAATTCTTCATGCCTAAGATGTGCTATTGGTGCAGAAATATTTATCATACATTCTTGATAAATATCATTTCAGAAACATATGCACAAAATGTCTTCATTACAAGATCACATTTATCCACCATAATAATCTCAATTAGCATATTTTGATGCTTATTATCTAATTTGATCCATACGTTCAGGGCTGTTACTTTCTGTCAATTCCAATGCAGAAATAACTCTATTTCTTCAAAATTCAAAACTTCATTTAAGTATTATTGGGATCATGAATGTCAGTACGAAAGCAGAACCTTTATTATTCTTTGGGACAAATTGATGAATGAATGTCATCCATTCCGATGATTTTTCTTCATTAATAAAACACATCTAATTTTTGATTGCTGGTCAACAACAGAATTCTTAGGCATAAGGGGTTCAATTGGACATACAAATTTTAGTTACTACTAACTTCAAGCTAATTTATGAGGAATATCCACAACATCTATTTCAGCAGCAATGAAATTTTCTCATTTAACCAAAGAAATTCTTTCTTCACACCGATTACATATGAGCTAATTTCTGGAAGAAACTAATTGAAATTCATGAAACGATGCCATTGATGTACACAGGCACTATGCCTAGATACCCTTGAACAGAGGGATATGATTATTCTTCTTTTCAGAATTTCTTCCAGTTCTCCTGATTCAACTATCATGCACATATCACACGATGACCACCACCAAACTATAATCTTGATGTACCAATCTGCTAAATCTCATTGAAATTAATTAAATTATTTTTTGTAACAAGACACATTACCATATCAACCAGAGTTCCAAATTTTAAGTTTTTCATGTAAAGATACATTCCAGTTTACCGAAATTGCTGTGACCATACTGCTATAGCGGTCGCAAGGAGAACAAAAAAATTGACATTATGATACTTTATGCAAGTTTAGAATAGAGAATTTTTAATCAGAAATCAATTCACTAAAAAAAAAGATATTTTCCATCAGACAAAATTTACCATCATTTTTCAAGAATAAATATTAGTTTTTCTGAAAATTTTAACTTGAATTCAGTTGAGAAACCAAATGGCTTAGTTATCCTGAACAAGTAAAAGAGGAGAACAAAAACATTTTACTCTATTTACAATAAACAAAAATACAAGAAAACAATATCATTAAAAATTTGAAATGCAACCTGCTTCTTGCAGATTCAAATTAAGTATTAAATATAGCAACTGTTTAAGTGAATACTAAGTATTGGAAATGCTGCTGAATATATTGCTAAGCACACATCAAGTGCCGAATTTAATGAGCCACAAATATTATCTAGCATTCCAGAAAACCTGCCACACTTGAAGCCACAAAACAACCATTCACTTACACAAACTGATCATAAAATAAGACTGAGCAAAGCTTTTATTGATTAAACTTCAATTAATCATGCATAAATCTCAACAAGGTCCATTCATTAATATCTTTAATGAGAAAATACAACGAATGTATATCAGGACACAGTTAATGACAGTGCCTAAACACTTAATAATAACTTACACGAGTAAAAAATTATTTCTAGAAATAATGCCCTGAGAACAATACCGAGAAGATGCGATGAGTGAAATCCAAAATATCCACAAGGCACACAAATGTAAAATGAGCACAGCACAGAAGCTGAGCAACACTGCTAGAGGGATGCACAAATGACGACAGACGAATGAGCAAGCCATCCACAGCACATACAGATGAACAGATGAGACACAAGATGGACCTAAGCGGTCCGAGACCAAAATCCAATACTCGACCTTGCATACCTCCATGAATCCACCCCTCTCCTTCACATAGAGGTACAGCCTGAAGAGGTCTAGGGGATTTTTGGAAATGGTTGGACAGGCTGAGATAGGACTTCCCCTTTCGTCCATAAACTGCAGTAGCTTGTCAAGCCAAACCCGCCTCTCTTCTCGCTCATCCATTTCATATAACTTACTCAGGCTATCAAGTTTCTAAAGAGAGAAAGAAAGAAAAAATGCACCATGAATGAAAATTCAATACAATGGAAGGCATAAAAGGGGAGAAAATCATCTAAGTAGCTGCTCCCATTTTATGTAAATAATGTATTGTTACTGCATTTCCATGCCAAATTTTTAATCAAACTGTGAACCACCAATATAACATTTCAAGTAATGACAATACAAATATTATCTGATATATTGCCAATGAAGTTAGAAAAGAGAAGCTGATTCACTACAGAATTCTTTATTTTCCTTATTAGTTATGAGAAAACAATGCTAACATCCAACTTTAATGTGAATTTTACTTCAATCCATCATCATTTAACTGATGACATATAAAATAGTCATTATTTAAATGAAATTTCAATTCAGTGCAATATAAAATGAATTCATTCAGAAAATGATTTAGAATGTACATAGGTCACTATTTTTCACTCAGCATCTAAATGAATTTCTTACCAGCACCATAACTGAACATAAAACTAAGGGACCAAAAAGCACATGCTGATAGGACAAAGCGATGGAGTGGCAATAAACATCAAGCATCCAAGAGGTTTCAAATAATATTTAATATTACAAGTAATTAAGTGGATAGCCTCAAAAATCTGCAAAGGTAATATGTATATACCATATATAACCAGCCTGAGTCGACCTTTAATGTTAGTGTCCCTTTGCCAAAAGCAACTACGATTTGTCACACCAACATTTCTTAGCAATTAGCAACTTGTCCCATTGAGGAATAAGGTTAACAGAGAAGTGGCCAGGAAGAATTTCAAAAAAAATATCACCAACTTAGGCTGGTATGAGAACAACTGTATGTTGTGTGCCGAATCAATTTTAACAACAACCAAGAAATAAGATTTAAACTATATTTACACAATAATACTATAAGGTAAAAGGTACAGCCATTAATGGATGGGAAACTTTACCATAAAAGCTGGGAAAAAATTCTTCATTGAGGGTAAGCAGAAGTCCTCTATCATGCTTTCCTGGCATGCTCAACAGTAATCAATTTGAACAATATGCACTATAGTGAGCTTGATTGAAGTGAATTAATAAACCAACCCAATTACTAAATGGCTCACATGAATGATTAGGTGGTTACCCACTTATCAATCTAGGTACTCTTTGAGATGGATGATACCACAGAAAATACACTTTACATAACACCTTGGGTTTTATTCTCATGCATGCTCAAATTATTTCTTTATTAATACTAAGGTAATGTAGCCCAAGCCTTTGCTGTGACAAGGGCTCAGAAAGAATACCATTAAAAAAAATTATGGAGAGCAGAATGTATCCCAGCCCAGCCAATGTTAGTACCAAGCATTGCACCAAGAAAAAGTAGAACCTTTACCCGAAAGTTAACAATATTTCCATGATGTAAACAAATCTTCACTCTACCACAGAGAGACAGCTTGAGATAACAGTTTCACCATAATGCATTAGAACCAGGGATAATGGGGAAACCTAGCCTAAGAAGAAAGATTCAACATGACCTTAGTGTGGCCATTTTTCTATGAAGTGTTCATACCACTATTAAAACTACATGCAAATCAGTGCGGTGAATGTTATTTGTGACTGATGTTCGAAAAAGATGCTACAAATAGAATTTTATGCAAGTGGGAATTTAAAGATATTCAACTCAGCTTTGGCATTGAATTTCTTTATTTGCATATTACCAGGAGTGAAACGAAAATGGTGAGCAAAAATCAGTGGCCTGTTAGGCGAAAGATAGAAGAAAGGCCTGAAATAAGTTTGTGTGTATAGCAAACATATGGGAAGTGAAAGGTGTTTCTGGAGAATGAGGGAATCTCCATTTGTGGATAAAGACGAGGGAAACCAAGTCACTTGGTAATTGTCTAATTTCCAATTGGTATGAATAAAATTGCCATTTCTGGATGTCACTATTTTGTTCAATATCATGATGCACCAGAGTGTTAAAACTGAGAGGATCACATCCCGCAGTTTTCATTCTTTCCCACTCTATGCTAAAATTAGATTTCTCTTTAATTGGGATTTTAAGACAGTTTTTAGTCCCTAACACAGTCTTTTTCCTATTTTAGTAATTTACTGCCAAAATCAAAGCAGGATTGCAACCGAAAAAAAGCACCAAATCAATTTCTTTGGCTGCATTTTCGCTTGCAGAGAGAGTTTGCTAAAATATAGTAATGCCATCTAATTCAAGTTCCAAGGGAACACCAAACTGTTACTCAGTCAAATTAAGGCTCAATTTTTGCATCACACCTTATTGTTACTGTACTTAAAAATATTTTTTTGTAGAAAATGTTTATCATCTATTCCATTGCATATCATATGCCTGCTATAGTTTTTAATTCCAGAAAGAATTCAAATATTTAATAAAAAGTTCCTTGTTTTTCTGAAAAATAATAAAAATTCAACTAACAATTTATTCATGGTTTTGATGCCACATAGCAATATCCAACCTTGTGCACTACATGAAGAGAGCATCTCATGCTATGCTTAGCTTTGACTTTATAGCCTCTCTTCCACCCTTTTAAGGAAGGTTTCATTTTTGATGGGGGCTGGCAAATTTGTACACTTGCATATAGAATCCTAGATATTCAGAAAACAAATCCATACCATTTTCTTTTATTTCCCAGACTATTCAATTCTTATATATTCCAGGCCATTTCATTCCCTACCAAGGAATGGAATTGAAGTCAGGTTAATTCCTATAGCCAACAATGAGAACTTTAGAAGGCTCC
Organism: Hetaerina americana; assembly: GCF_022747635.1. Taxonomy (NCBI): domain Eukaryota; kingdom Metazoa; phylum Arthropoda; class Insecta; order Odonata; family Calopterygidae; genus Hetaerina; species Hetaerina americana. Next base: position 48,208,256 of record NW_027286069.1, read on the forward strand.
AATAACATTACTTCAGACAGCGGGTGACCATCAATAGGGAGAGTAAGGGCTTGACAGGGAGCAAACGTCAGCACCATAGCACCGTTTTATGTCACTTGAGCATCTCACTTGACAATGAACAGTGCTATGGTACTGATGTCTTCTCGCTATCAAGCCCTTACTCTCCCCATTGATTGTCTCTAGCTGACCAAAAAAATGCCATTGGAGCCTTCTATTTTTCTCATTATTAGCTATGGAATCAACCTAACCTCACATTCACAGCCAATAGCTCACACGTCTTCTTTCTAAGTTATGGAATTGTTTTACAAATAACCTGATGCCTCACAAACTCAACCTAAAAAAATTAATTTCATCTAATAAATGGAACATAGAATCCACAAAATGGCATAATATTTTGTCTTGAACAGAAATAAAATGTTGTTACATTTAACTCTACTATGAAGTATCACTGACATATTCCCTTGCAGTACAAGTGCACATGAGAAGTTTCCTAATATTTTACATTTAAAACACAAATTAATACTTCAAGGTACAATGTTATTGATTGGAAAATACTCTGCCAACAGGTCTTTCCATAATCTGTAGTTTCCCAACACCTGGTATTAAGATTAAATTTCCACAGCAAGCACCACTTCAGCATCCAAATCTGAATAATTATTCTTGGAACTATAGTTCAGTCAATATAAAGTGGAAAAAATCCAAGATTAAAGATACTGATGGGAGACAAAGAGAGTTCCATGCACATAAAAATAAATATAAGAAGCATGAACAAAAAAGAACTGAAAATAAAATAAAAACCCTAGTAAGCATAGGGGTACCATGCATGCAGGGTAAGACAGATTCCAAGGAAATGACCAGAGCTAGTTGTAAGCATAATTTTCATTAAAATTGTAATAACCTTCGGTCGATATGGATCTTGGGACACATGACTGTTAAACACCTGCAAAATAGAAGCATCATAAACATTTATTACAGACTTTAGTTTAGAAATCCAGCTAACAAAGAAAATGACAACACACTAAAAATTTCGGCAAAGGGGGATATGAGATTAAATAACTTTCTGATTACGTTCTAGTTAACTGGAATTGGAAAGAAATATATCAGGAATGAATACAGTTCAAGAAGCATTTGAGCTACAACTTGCAACTAATAGTGAAGTTTAAGTAATAGCATTCCAAAGATAGTTACTACTCAAATGAAACAACTACAATATACTACTTTCACATACACGTATCCACAACATAACTGCTTTCTAATTAAAATAAACTACACAACAGTTGTAAATCTTCAGCCCAGGATTTAAAACAGTAAAAAAATGCTGCACCATCTATTTCATCAATAACCATTGGGATCAAAAAATTCAGGTGCCCTAACACAATTTTCAGAACACTTTTCTGAGTAAAATATAAAATGAAATATGGATATACATTAATCATGACAAATATTGAGAAATGTTTCTCATCAAATGCATTCTGAGGATGAAAATTTTATACACTAATCCACATTAGCTAAAGTTTTTAAATTCTCAGATAATTGGGGCATACCTACATACATATAATGAAACATTCTTTTTAAAGTAGGGTATATCCAGATAAAAATTTAATGGTTGTCCTTACTATATGTTCTATCTTTGCATTTGGTATTAATATATTTCAATGAAATTGTTACGTCCATTGGTTTCTTTTCTTCACCCTTAGTGAAAACTTCACACTGATGTATAGTACTTGCTAATTCTACACTCAAGTACTTCTTAAATGCAATAATTTACCATTAAGGGCTTTGCATTAGCCACTTGATCAAACACTTGAAATAAGCACACTAGGTCACTTTTGTGACAAATTTGACAATTTATAGCAGGAAATATTGCATAATCAAAGCCAGTAAATTTAGAAATGGCAGACAATTTTTGCCTGCTTCCTTATGATATCAGAGTAATTTTTATTTTAATTCTGAAAATGAATTACTGATTATTTTATGCTGCCTCACTCAGATACAAATATTTACCAAAAAAGGTGTATTAAGTATAAGATGGCATGATTTATGCTTGACTAAAATCAATTAATCAATTTAATTAACATATTAAAGTAATAGAAACATTCTGATAAATAATGGAGAGGCAATGAAAATTAGATACAACCAGAAAATGGGCCACAATGAGAAAAATAAAATCACTTAGAGAAACAAGAAAAAGATGGAAAGATTTTTTCTGGATTAACTGAACCTTATTTAATGCAAATACAGTGATAAATTCGGCATATTAAATAGTGAGACAAATATGAAGAAAAAACTGTTGAGTCTGCTGATGGAAGCAGATATCTGCAACCATTAGAACTATATTACATTATTTTATATAAATTGAGCACCGAGTCAAAGAAACATTACAAATAGGGCAATTTAATGAAAATAAGATTAATAAAATACTAATTGACATACACTTTTCTAGAGAAAATTCATGGACAAAATCAATTAACATTCAAACTAGACGTTTGGGAGAATTACCACAGACTGTGAATAAAGGGTATTTCTTTGATAATTTTAAAATATCAAAAAGTGCTGACATATTGAGTAATGGTTTTCACACAAACATGACAGCATTCAAATTCTAAGGGGGAGAATACTTGTTAGAGGTAATTGCAGGCTAGATGATTGTATATGAACACACACACAGTTAAACCAAGTGGTTCATAATGATTGCATAAAACAATGATTTAATGCAAAGAGCTGAAAGACTTAGAAAACTGTATACTTCTTATACTTATCCCTTAACGAAAACACATATGCATATATGCATTATATACAGTAAAATTTCCTCAGTAGTTTTTTAATGAAACTTTTGCCCTTCTAAAGGAAGTAAATTTATCTTGGAATGCATATCACCCATTGATTTTTGCTTAAGAAATATATCATTTTAAAATTAGACGATGAATTCTTGTATGTTCAAAGGCTGAAGAAACTACAACAAAATGAAAAACTCCATTCACAGTACCAAATAATTTAATCAGCAAAATGAGCTCCTTAAAAAAACAATCATTTGCCACCAAAATTCCTTGCTAGAGCAACAGAGACATAATTAGATCAGAATGAAAAATGGAAAAAGAGCCAGTTTGACAGATTAAAAAAATAAAAATTAAACATCCCCACATCATCCTTCAGAGAACAGCCATAGACTGCAACAAAAAAAATCAGCTACTTTTTTCCTGAGAATATATGAATGTAAATTATCTCCTTCTAACCTGGATCCTCCAAAATTTGAATCTTGTTCAACAGGAATGATGTCATACTATAAAGGATTATGCACACTGATTCAATCTGTTAAGCCTCCTCAAGTATAAAATGAACAAATAATTAGTAATTGTCACTAAGATGTGAACTGTAGGTGATGCTAAAATTTATCACTTATTACATTACAACCAAAGCGTGATATTATAACCTGACCAAATTTTGAAAAAAATATCATTTTACGGGCAGATTCTGGTTTAACACATTAATGCTTAGTGTTGCTGGTAACCTAAATGAAAGATTGAAAGACCAACAAAATGCAAAATTTTGTGGACAAATTTAAATTATTTCTAAGTGATGGAGAACCAACTAATAAATACTGATATCAACTTACAGGACTTGCTGGAGTACGTGGCCAACTAGTAGGGCTGTTAACATCCCCATATTCTTCAGCCCCATGCATTGAATTAATACTTGCAGCTCCAGGAGATGGCACCGTGCTTTGGGGAGTGGGTGGATGGCTCGGGTACCCTCCAACAAGAGGCCCACTGACAACCCCACCACCACCCCCTCCTCCAGGACCTCCTCCTGGGACCCCAGCCATTCCCCCTCCCACCATCCCAACAGGCATTTCTTTCCTAGACTTTGGTCCACAGCCTTGGTCATCACCTGAAGCTTAATTCAAAAGAAGTTGCGTTAGCACAGTATTTTCAAAATGAAAGATGCAAGTTTCAATTATATCCGGGAATAACTATTGAAATCATGAAGGATGGGAAGATTTTAGAATTAATTTTAGATAAAAAAAAGTATACCTCTTCCGGCAAATATATTTGGATGATTGATTACTGATTGCAATTGCATGATTACTTTTTACAATTGTGGGAATATAAAATTACTCCACCTTTATGAAGTAAAATGAGAAAAGTACGAGGGTCATCCGGAAAGTAGTACCCGTTCGTGAAATAAAGACACAAAAGTAAATATTAACAAACATAAAAAATTTTATTTGAAAGAGGATACTTTAAACTACTTCTCAACATAATCTCCAAGCAAATTAAGGCATTTGTCATAACGTGTGACAAGTTTCTGTATTCCTGCTGCATAGTCCTTCGCCGCCAGCTCATTGAGATACGCGAGGGACCCATCTTGCACAAATTTTTGCATAATGCAGATGGTGTTTAACAATTTCATGAACAATTGTTCGAGAAACATTGGGAAAATGCTCACAGATGTCATCAATTGTGACGCGCCGATCGTTCCTCACGAATTCGTCAACTGAGCTCACCAGTTGGTCTGTAATGACAGACGGTCTCCCCGAACGCTCATCGTCGTGTGTGTTCCCCCTCCCCATGTTGAAGTTGCGACACCACCGCCGAACAGACGACTCGTCCATTACATTGTCTCCATACACCTCCTTTAATTGGCGATGAATATCACATGGGCGAACGTTTCTTGCATTGAGGAATTTAATCACTGCCCTCACTTCACAACTGGCGGCGTTCTCAATTTTTTTAAACATTGTAAACAATCACAGAAACAACACAGGCAATGCTAGCGTCACGCAACTTGGCTCAGAGAAGGCAGACAAGCCACTGAAGCTATCTGACCTCGTCCAGCGGCTACTCGCGTCGTCAGCACTTCATGCAGCACGAACGGGTACTACTTTCCGGATGACCCTCGTATATAAGCCTCTATACCATACACATCTCATTTTTTAGCAACAAAGTAAATGAAAACATCTGATCTATTTGAAAATGGTCAAAAGGCATACCAATAAGCATTTATTCTAACATTAGAACCAAACAATAGCTATTTCTGAGAAAATTACAATAAATCACTTCCTCAAAATCACAAAAAACAGTGAATAATGAAATCATTGCTGCAGCCTGGTAATAATGAATCAAGTCAAAGATATTTCTATCTATACCTAAAGCATAAATAAGCTGTTGCCTTTCCATCACACCCAGCTATGTAAAGCAGGGATAACCAGCAGTTTTTCCTCAAAGGTTCTTTGATCTTCATTGATACCATCACAGATAAACTCAAACCTACAACCTTACTCCTCCAATTCCTTATGGAACATTCTAGCATATTGCACATTTGTCAAGATGAGCGATTTCTATTTCTTCAGCAGACATGAATACATTTATTTTATCACTTCCCATTAAAGCCAGCTATTCCTTGAACCTATTCAATTTAGGAACAGTACATAAATGATCACCTCATGAATTTGCAACTTTTCAACGTAGCCATTAGAAAACAAACATTAGCAGCCTACATGACATATGGGTTACAGGATATTAAAATCAGCTAGTGCCAGATGTCATTAAAAGTTGAGCAAGCAAACAAAACATTCCCCCCTCCAGCCTCATATTCTGCTGGGCCAGTACACAGGTTGATGCACCTACATGGGGACTTCCGAGAAGGGCAGAGAAAATAGAAGGATGAACTATTGTAATAAATGCAGTCTCTATCAGTGTAGAAAAAGTGGAAAAAAGGTCACTTTCACTCACATGGATTTAAATTGCAATTACCAAGCTATAAAGTACAAAATTTAATACATCGAAGCAAAGAATATTCCATAAACAAATTATAAGGGAGATTTGAAAAACTAGGCAAATATTTTTGTAACTATTCTTGTTGCTATATATGCTCATGAGGGGGTATGGTAATCTAGGGGTGGAGCGTTGGACTACTGACCAGGGGGCCAGGTTTGATCCATGGGCAAGCCTCTATGGCACCCTTTGCTCCACTCCGCTATGTGATTTTTTGGGTACCAGATCTCCCAGGGAAATCATTACCGGCATAGGGAAAGGCACTGGCTCCCCGAACCTGATGTGTTATTTTCAGGCCGTATAGGGCTTTGTATAGGGTGAACTCTTCTATCATCTACCAAACTGACCATAGGGTTGATTATTCTGTTTTTATAAGTATATACCGTTATGAATGGAGATAGTTTGTTACAAAAAATTACACAACTAACCAGCAGATGCATTGGATAACGTTGACTGTTGAGATCCTTCATCAAGAGGAGTGCCATCAGGACCTGTAGTAATCACAGATGTCACAGACCCAGGCATTGCTGGAGTCACATTGGTTGTGGTTGTGCCTAAAAAAGATTAACATTCCATTTACATTTGTTAATAAATTAACAGGTGAAAAAAGATATACAAATATGAGTAAATATGTATCCACAGAAGCTAAACAAATTACATAATACAATTGTAAAGAAGATGAACTTTAAATTAGCAACTTCATCCTTAGTTATGAATTTCATTTATAATTTTTGGCAGCAACAATAGCAATACTTCTTTCAGAATAAACTTGCCGTCATAACTTTTTCCAGGAAAAATTTATTTTAACTCAGTGAAATATTTTTCGGTTTTTTTAGAAATTATTTTGAGAAAATAATACTGTAGTAGAATATATTAAATAATTATAAAAAAAGGCATTTTAGATTAAAAATTGAAAAAAATTAATACGTAATAAAGAGATCAATTAAAAGTAATATATAAATAGATAATAAAAACAGACTAACATATACCATTCTTATATCCTACATAAAAGGCCAATATGTACATTTAGATTACATAGATCCCCAATTTGCAATGCATACTGAATGTACACAAGATGATGATTTGCTGGTAGCCCTCATTAAAAAAAAAATGAATTTGGCATCATGCAAAAATATGTCCACTTACCAGTGGCAGTTGTAGTGATACCATTATCATGTCCACCCTCGGGATGTTGCCCACTAGTAATAGAGTGAGGTCCATCTCCATGGCCCCCAGCTGCCATTGAATTTGGTGTCGATGACGGTGGAGGCATGTTCATTTGAGGGCTGTCATGACTATTGGGCAATGATGGGCCAGATGCCACAGAGTGCGGTGGTCCAGATGGTGATGGGGAAGGTGCTACTGATGAAGATATGGGAGGAATGCTAGTGGTGGCGGAGACAACCATGCCTCCTGCAGGTGGAGGTGGGCCCATTCCCGAGTGATGATGGCCACTGATGGGTGGTGGGCCCATCGTATGTGGTCCCGGTGGGCCCATCCCAGGATGACCAGGAGGTGGGCCCATTGGTGAGCTTATGCTGCCAGGCCCACCATAGCCCTGCGGTGGGCCAGGACTCTGGGATATCGCTGACCCACTGAAGCCCATCTTACTCTGTGGAAACATATTGGAATTATTGTATGAAATACTTGCTAACATATTTAGCCATGCCATACACATAAAGTAAAACTTGAATGTTGAATTGATACCACTAATTTAAATTATTTATTAAAAAGTTTTTCTTTTTTACTATTCAGACATCTTTCTCCAATGAAAACCTTTCATTGCTTTCAATCTAACTTAACAGCTAGTCATCTATTTAAGGAAAACCAATGAGGAAATTATTTTCTTGAGATACAATGCTTAATGAAATGGTTTCCTAAATTTTAACATTGAGGGAGAAGAGGGTGGTTGGATACATCAAAATTTTTACACGCACCTGAAGGTGTTGCTTAAGGTAATGAGGTGGAGTATGTGGTCTAGGACCAGATACAGAATTTACATTTTGACCCTGTGGAGGTCCTCCTTTCCCAGGGGGCATTTGTCCTCCAGGTCCCCCCATTAACCCTGGAGGGGGACCTTGATTCATTGCTTGGTTACCCCAACCCTGAAAAAAGAATTCCATTAATGCCACGCAAAATGAAAAACTAAGTAAAATGTAAAAAAATAATATGTCCAAGAAATTTTAGTTTGAGGGGATACTAAATCCATTTTTTATAAGTTACAAAATGAAATTTCACTGTCCACTTATTTTTTACACATGATGAAGGACATGTTATTAAATGCTCACAGGTGCATCATAATAAATTATTTATATTTTTTACTAAACCACACCACATATGTGTATAAAGGAAAGCAAAGCCCTGGAGATTAAACAAAGCTTTGATTTTTTCAAAACTTTCAGGCAAATTAAAAAAAATGTTAAAAAGGATCCCACATTGGATTGGAGTTAATTACATTCTGATTCCGTTCCTTGGATTTTCAAATGATTGCAATGCATGCCTCCACAAAAATATGATGTACACAAAAACCTAGTTAATGACATTGACATCAGCATGGTGTACTAATAGGTATCCTTTTAAATAACTGAGTTGCTAATTTATGAACAGAAACTTTGGGAAAATTTGCGATGGAAAAGGCAATGACAACAATAACCAACAAACTATGGCATGCTATCTGCTTGCTTAAGACACCTGTGTTAACTCTCAATATAGTTTATCTATTTATTTTGAAAGAGTGCCTGTGTCCATTTAAAACCTACCCTCTATGATGAGCTATCTGTATCCTGTCCCTAATATTCAACTCGTTCAATGTGTAATGTGTTTATCAATACATCAAGTTTCTTAATTGACTATGAATATATATTTTTAAATATGAAAATGAGCCTGGGAATAAGGTGGGAAGTCCAGGGAACTTTTTTATTTGCTTTCTCTAATGTTTCATTCTTTTTCAAAATCTAATGTCAGGAGGTCATACAAGGAATATGTATTTATAGGTTGAGACAGAATTATTATGCCTATTTATTACAACCAAGATTGTAAACTAAGCAACCCGTAGCATTTATTTCAATGGAATTTTCAGACAACATGAGGCCTGAAGGTCTGGCAACAAGTATCATTGCATCCAGAATGAGAATACCTATTATTCAATAAGACTTATATATATCCAAAATACTTTAAGTGCAAAATGAAGAAAGGAAACAAACCTGATAACCCCCATACTGGCCCTGTGGAACATGGTTAGGAACCCCTCTTCCCGGAGGTGGATACTGGCCACCAGCACCACTTCCAGGCCCACCACCAGCTGCACCTGCCCCTCCCATGTTGTTCATCTGTGGACTGCTACTTTGTGGACCACCAGAACCATACCCCTGGCCTGGAGACACCCCATAGCCACCCATTTGTCCCTGGGGAGGCCTCCCACCATAACCACCTATAGGAAAGAATATTTGCATCATACAATGATCAAGTGGAAAACTGATGATGCCACAAAGTAAATGAATTTGAATAACCATGGTATCTGCCAAGTTTGGAGTAAATTTTTGGTGATAGGTATTGGAAGTCTACTTCTATGTTGTGTCATGTTTCATGTTTAGCGAAACCTAGACTTTTGGCAGTGAATCCACCAAAAACCTAGTTTAACCAGTATATTACCAAATAATAATACCTAAGAGAAAATTTATGATTCCTTTTATTCTTTTATGGTTTAGTAAACTTTAAGGTTTTAAGACTTGGTGGACATCCAGAACAATGCACCATAAATGCATAACTCTTAAGAACTCTGTTCAATAAATTTAAATGCTTCATTAAAGTTACGTTCTACATCATGTTTGACATAAAAAAATTTAATACAAAAAAAATGAACACCCTATTTTCCAGCCCTTGTGTTCTAAATGTTCTTGTGAGCCATTGATTCTGTTTTTTTCTACTAATCATGGTAGAAGATGGAGAATTTATACATGATTGATATTTACATTAAATAGGAAGCAATATTTAAACATTTTACATTAAATAGGAAGCAATATTTTATATAAATAAGCCTCTCAATGTCATAGTCCTAATTTATTAATGCAATATGTATTACATTATTAGAATTGAAATTCTTCAGCTTTACTGCTGCTTTTATAGACTGCCACATTTTAAACTTATCTTAATTTTATTCTGGCCATCACCCGAAAGAGCGAAATAAATTAAAAATAGTTAATATTAGAGATCAACATAACAGTATGGTAATTATGAAACATGTTTGAATGATTTATTGGCATGAAAATACAAGCTGATCTAACGTTGAGTAAATGGATAACACTTTCGGACAAGGCAATTCTTTCAGCTTTAATTAAAGAATCTTTCCATCATAGAAAAAACATGGCAAGTTCAGTTTTTAGTCACAATATGTTCAAATACCTTGAGGATATTGCTGTCCCTGGGGTGAGTATGAAGACAGTTGGGACTGCCCACCAGGTGGCACAACACCAGGGTGCACTCCCATTTTATATCCATGCATGTGGGGAGGAGGGACCAAGGCTTGCTGATAACCACCTGAAAGGAAAAAAACATACATAAGTTAAAAAAAATTGCATCCAGCAATTAATACATCAGGTTGATAATATTTTTACTTGTGTACCAACCTAGGCAAATGAAGTAAGAGGAATTGAGGGAATGGAATAAAAGTAGTACTTCATTTAGAATATCAATAAGAACACTTTTTAGATCAAAAATTAACATCAGTAAGAGAATGTTCTTGGATAAAAGATATTTTTAGCCTACCTTATAGATATAGAATTGAAAAAGTGGGTAATGGCAGTATGAATGAGTAAAAAATATAAGGAGGGAGTTTTTACTTCACATTAGTTAGGTCAAATTTTGATCACACATAAGCATGGAGGGTATAAGGGGGAAGATAGGAATTGCAAATTCAGAATTTAGAAACAGTTCAATAAACATGGGAAGCCATTCAATCCCATTGAAAGATTCACCTTAAATTTTCAATCAGCTGATCAGCAAAAATGACATATTATCTAATAATTACTATTAATAGTTAGCCACAATAAATATACCCAATGATTCCTAGTCTGAGAGGGTATTATACTGGTCATGACATTAAAATGGATTGCCCTAACTTTATACTTCGGAAAAATATTAACAACGATCACATCTGGCATTGATTTGGAAATAAAACTTGGTGACTGTATATTGAACACTCGAGTCGAGGACACTTGGGTTTACTTCTGATAGCCAAAAAAATATGAACACCTCACATTATTGGCATAAAATTCACCCAATCAGATAAAATAAGAAGAATATATTCACACAATGATCAATTTAAATCATTGTTTCTCCCTCACATAATAAAAAAAGTTAAAGAATGACACACATTTGAGGTCCACAGCCCATTTTTTACTTATTTCCTTTCTAACACGAACTCATTTCCTAAAGAAAACCCTATTATTACATGATTATGTTCTCCAACAACCTCATTGAACCCAATATTCATAAGATAATTCCTGTAGAGATGCATCAGGTGTTTGGTTCCATACCTTGGGTAGCCATTGGGGAATGGCTCATGCGCGTAGGGCCACTGCTGTCAGACTGACCACTTGAGGGACGAGGTGGCATCGGAATGTTCTGCTGTCCTGTTTTGATTAGAGAAATTGGAAGAACAAACTTTTAGTACCCAGGGACAACCAACAGGGATTCTTCTAGCAAAAGCCAGAAGTGGCATAAAACAGGCACAAGATAGTGGGTGGAAAATGATGCTGAAATTACTTCTCATTATAACATGATTGAATACTAAGACGACTCTTGAAGAGAAATATTGCTTGGTTACCAGCATAAGGATTCTTTTTCTTATTCTATGCCCATGGCTTTCTACATTACACAAAGAAAATAGCCAACACTGGTTTTCCACCCCTACTAATACACTTACACTGAATATACTATCAAAATGAAACAGCTTGTTGATCTGTAGCAGTAACAGAAAATACTCTCTAGGGCGATGGTGATGTAATACCTCAGTCAAGAGTGAAACAGGCTTTGAACTATAGGGTCCTGGATTCAAATTCAGGGCCCTTTAACATTCCGATCTAAAATCCAACATCAGATTTTCCTGATTCTAGAACTTAGAAACTGCATGTGATAGAGGGAGGGGAACAAATCCACATCTCATCCACAAATACCTTAGATAGTATTTTTTAGATGAGCTTAACTTTGAAAACCAGTTTCGAATATATATTAAATAAATCAGAACAATCTACAGAACATTTTAAATAATGTCTAAGATATGCTCGTTAAAAATTATTTGTTTGGAATGAAAAAAATGTTAGCTATTCATTCAGAAAAAATTGATAAAAAAAACAAAACTTCAGACAAGATAATAATAGAGTAATCCGATAAAAAATTAGGATTTCCATCGCATAAGATACTACATCGACTACAGAATAAAAAAGTTCTCACGGAATGGGTAGCATCACTTTTCAGCAAGGACAATAGCATTGATCTGTTTTCATGGGTTTTCTGGGATTCATCAAATATTACAGTGAAGTGGGAAATTCTAATATTGAAATAGTATACTTGACTTTTTTTAGGAATTGCATAAGCGTTACCTTTATTCAAACTTCCCTTTTTATTGTCAAAAAAAAGCAAGGAATGCAAATTACCATGCTCTAAATTTCAAAGATCTGTGGGTAGATATTTATTTGGAAATTGCTGTGACAACTAGAGATACAACAGAAGTAGAAATGAATATTTAAACATGCCATTTCATGACTGCATCGCTTTTTTGATTGAATAAGAGAGCAGTAATAAAAATCTGTTCGTTTAGTTTTCCTTACGGTCATTTCTTAAGGAGTTCAAAAATATTTCTACCTATATTAGCAGGACAAGAGTACATACAGTCATCCTTTTTCAGTGCACATTTCATATGCAAAGCAATTATTAAGAGAACAACATACAAAAAAACCATCAATCATATATTCGCATGAACGTCTGGGGATCAAAGACAGCTACTCGTTCACGGCTTTTGTTAAGAACTTCACCTAGAAAGACTTACTAGTTAACAAGTTATGAGGGCAATTGATTAACTTACATGTAAGAGGTTGACCTCCCTGTCATGAAATCTGAATATTTAGGTTTTCCTAGCAAAAACACCAATAAGAGATAGAATGAGGGCTGCTTGGAAAAAAGTCAAGGAGTCTTGTCCTCACATGACCTACTACCTTGATCAAAAATTTCCCGGAATTTATTCAGAAAATTAAAAATACAAGTTTATTCATCTAAATCTATATTGTCCCCTTCAAAGTAATCCCCATCGACTGCAACACACTTATGCCAGCGCTTGATCCAATCCTCGAAACATTTTTTTATATTCGGTTTTCGGTATGTCCATCAGTGCTTCCTGCGATTTTTCCATTACTTCCTCTCGGCTGCTAAAACGCATTCCCCGTAATGGTTTTTTAACTCGATTGAACAGAAAGAAGTCACAGGGAGCCAAATCAGGTGAATTCGGTGGCTGTTGGATGGTATTTGTTGCATTTTTCGTCAAAAAATTACGAATAATGATAGCACTGTGCGACGGTGCGTTATCATGGTGCAAAATCCACGAGTTTTCTGCCCACATTTCTGGTCTCTTTCGGCGAATTGCTTCACGCAAACGTCTCATAACGCCCAAATAATACTCTTTGTTTACTGTCTGGCCTTCTGGCAAAAATTCATGATGCACTACAGCGTTGGTTGTAATCCATGAAAACCGTCAGCATTGCCTTCTTTTTTGACTGAAAACGACGTGGTTTTTTTGGTCTCGGCTCATTTGGTGAACGCCATTCACTTGCCTGATGTCTGGATTGCGTGTCGTACTCATAAACCCACGTCTCGTCTCCAGTAATGATCCTTTTGATGAATGTGGGATCGGATTCAGCCTCGCAAATCATGTCTTTTGCGACGTCAACACGGTCTCTTTTTTGCATGAAATTGAGGTCTTTTGGCACCAACTTTGCTGCTACACGACGGAAACCCAAATCATTAACCACAATGTCTTGGGCGGATCCATAGGCAATGTTCAAGTCCTCCGCTATTTCTCTGATGGTTAATTTGCGGTTATTGACCAACATTTCTTTTACTTTATCAATTTTTTCACCGACTTTCGATGTCGATGGTCTGCCACTGCGTTCATCATCTTCGATTGACTCACGACCACTTCTGAACCGCTCGTGCCACTGGTAAACGACAGTTTTTTTTAGAGAATCGTTGCCGAAACACTTTTCCAACATTTCCAACGTCCGTGCGCCACTAAATCCGTTTTTTACGCAAAATTTAATACAAGTTCGTTGTTGCAAATTTAAATCCATTTCTGCAATTGTAAAAAATCGCCAACACACACAGAGATAGATGTACTCTTGGCTACGTAACTTTTGCAAATGTCAAGTTATGACACTAAGATTTAAAGGGAATATCAACAACAGATGTACCAATTTAACAAAAAAAACAGAACTCAAATCGGAACGATGGGAGCACCACACGGTGGTTATTCCGGGAACTTTTTGATCAAGGTAGTATTTCTCTTTATCTTCACCAAACAGACAGTCCATTGGGTATTAGACAAAAACAATGGGATAGTGGCAGTGACGGACGCAAGGTCACTGAGCAGGCCTACATCCAGTGAGAGTGAGATAGCCATGACAGAAAGTGTCCAAAATTCTACCTGGTATTATGATTTACAGGTTGTACCTTTACTTCAAGTTTCGACCCATTGATCAATCATCAATCAATTATGGGCCACAAAATGTCAAGGAAAAAATTTCTTTCTACTTCACTTTACACCCCTCAGGCAACTGAATAACCAAAACAACTACCAATAGTGTACTTTCCCTTACTGCAGGCATTTCACAGCAAAATAAATCATTCATGTCAACCAGGCAAATGATTTTTGCACTCAAAGTTTCCTGCATTTCAGCGCACATCAGCAAATGACTCCACTAATGTAACTGTCTCAGCATCTCCAGCAGTTCTTAGAATACCTTCAATTACCATTTCAAATCAATCAATGCTGACATAATTGAAAATGATCATAATTTTCCACCGATTTCACCCAAATATCTTTTCATTAAATGAGAGCCCATAGAGTAACAAAAACGAAATGTGCCATACAAACCACATTAAGGCTTTCACCAACTCTGATAGAATTTGAAACTGGGCTAACACTTCATGGATCAGTCAATAAGCTCTCTGTTGCCTGAAATATAGTTATGAGACCAATCTGTTTAAAATATATAATAAATAGAAGTTTAAAGAAGAATTCGACAAACTTGCTGGAGATTGAAAGAGGTTTTATGTTTAGGCAGCATGAACACTGGTGATTTAAGTAGCAAGAGAAATATTACAATGCAACATTTTCAAAGAAAAAAAAATCATTTGCCTTGACCGGGATTCGAGCCCAGATCAATGTCTGATTATTACTACATCTCCTACGGTTTCATAGACTTTGTCAGGAGGAATATAGCAAGTAGGATAGGAAAGGTTAGTTAGTCTTTCTGTCACAAGATTTACTAATGAATGGCAAATAATACCAGCAAAGGCAAGAGAAATCGATTGATTAAAGCTCATGCACGGAATATTTTTTCTTTTGGATGTGAGACTTGGGTGACGGGAGTAACAGAGAAACAATTGGAGACAGTGGAAATGTAGCACTATGGAAGACCGAGGAAAATAACATAAAAAAAGGGTAAAAAATGTACATGTACTCTGAATAGCTGGTGAAGTGAGATGCCTATGAAGGACATTTATGAGAAGGCAAACTGATGGGACACATCCTGAGTCATGATAGCTTCCCGAAGGCAACTAATTCAAAGTGAAGTATTTACAAAGGAAGGCCAAGGATTAACTAGAGAAGGAATGCAATGGAAGATGTAAGAGCATGAAGTGATAAGGTAATGAAAAGATAGGTAGGTGACAGTATAACTTGGAGAATTGCAAACACACAGTTTGAAATTGAAGCCTAGATTATTTTCAATAAAATTAGTCTTGTTTACCTCTGACAACTAGGAATTAAATTCAAATAATATTAGCATAAAATTAATGTAGGAAAAAATCAGAAAAAAAGAACCTTGCTCTGAGAAAAAATAAAGAATTTTTTGGCAACCCCATGAAAATGGTGGCACATCAATAAAAAAAATTAAAATTTGCTGTGGGAGTTTTTATTTTTAGTTACTTTTAAAGGTAATAGCATTTTTATACTAGTATGTTAGCAAATATTTATGTTACCTAATTTATTAGCACTAACATACCTAACATTTTGCAGTCAAGATGAAAATACGTTAACAATTCAGTGCAAACTTAGGACTCATTGTTAGGCGTTCCCACCACAGTTAATTTTAGTATTAAGACCATTTCGGTGTCAAACTTTGCTACAAATTTTATGACAAAAATCACGATACCCAACTAGCAAGCAAATAGTGTCCCATTATTCATGTTGTTCTTTCACATGGTCCAATTGCAGTTGAATGTTAGTCTGCAGAGATTGTGGCTAAAGGTGTGGTACTACTGTTGGTGCAAGATTCGAAATGGGTATCCTATGCTTGTAGTGGTACTAATATTTGATAGAGCAGACAAGAAATATAACACCTCAGATGAAAGACATATTTGTTGGTGAGAAGATGGATTAAGTGATCTGCCCATGTTATATATTGAAGTAAAGTATGTAATTAATGCCCACACTCTGATAGCTGGGGTGAAATGAATTATCAACCGCTGTTCAATCTACAATCAACTTTGAACCCTTAGAAAGAAGGAATTTTTTAATAATACCTTCTGAATATTTAGTTTCAATTACTTTGAGTAACTGTCATTTTGATGAACTTTATTATAATGTGCATTTCCTCGATCAAACCTCCTTCAATTTTTTCATGATTGTTCAACATTTGTGCATCTCTTATCTGCATGGTTTCAGGCACATTTTGTGATGCTTGAGGTATCCCTCACAGTTATACTATTATTTTTACAACTGTGGCATTACCGAAATCTTATTTTTACATTTATTTTCATCTTAGTTAGCTGAATAAGAAGATATTTTCATGTTAACAGCTTTCTAATGTTACTTCAATTCCTGCAATTGCTTCAGTTGCTTTGGTTCACAAGCAACAATCTTCCATTTCCCTTCACTCCTCTCTCTTGCACACTTTCCTCTGATTGGCAGTTGCTTCAAAACTATCAAACGAAGATGGGATCCTTCTAATCTCAACCAACATATAATGCTGTAAAAAAAAACGTGAAATTCGCACTCAATTAAGTGGAAGTTCTGGTAAAATATGTCCTTTCACACAAAGGAAGGCATTAAGTTTGTTTGGGTGACAAGGCTCTTACTGGATTAAGGTCTTTACTGATTCAATTCTTAAAATGATGAATTTACAAACCTACATTAAAAACTTAATATGCAAGACCTTATAACCATGTGAAAACAACAATTGAAATTTTCTTGAAGGAACTGCACACTTCCTTGGAATAGATCTATCTGATTAGGGTACCTTAGTAATTCTGGGCACCAACTTCATTTCAACTGATTGACCTCTTCTTCCAAAATCACAGGCGGCGCAAGGAAAGAAATTGGTCCTCCTACCCTTGCCTACAAAACTAATCTTTGGATCCTCTCTATATAATTTTTTCATACCTTCTGCTGTGTATTGAGCATTAGTTATGACTCAACGTTTCATTTTTCCAACAAATAATAATACCTGGAACGGACCAAAGATTTTGTTTTATTTGTTGTTGTCATCATGCATGTGCTCCACTGAGAAGGCAGTTGGCCATGTTTAAAAAATTTTCAAATATGAAGTGGTTCAATGGTCAATCACAGTAAATGGTTGTCTCAGTCAGACATGGGGTTCAAATGGAACTACGTCTCCAGTCTCCTCCAGACCAAGTTCTCAGGAAGAAGGATGAATCATGAGTCATGACAAATGATCAGTTCACAGTGGGACACCCAGGAAAAATGATACACAGTAAACATTGATGTAAAAACCTTCAACCAAAGATTAATCTTAGGGTTGATTGTAGTCATTTGGAGGATCCATCCCTTTATATAAACAACAAGAGTACAAATATAACAAAGAGTAAGAATACAATGGAGTCAATAACTAAAATAATATTAAAATACTGAATGGTAGCATGGTAACCAATCAAGAAGTGCGTTTGGATTCTGACGGCAATGTTTTGTATTCAATCTGGGTAATGCCTTTGGATAGTTCCGGTTAACTCATTCTACATTAATTTGTGATTATCAGTGCTTTCTGAAACCTATAGGACACCCAATTGAAGGATCTAGCTAGCTTAACCTAAATGTACGAACTTCACACACTGTAGCAATTATTGCCATATAGTTTTACTCATTACTAAGCCTACCTTCAGGTAAAAGATTGTAGCTTTGTAATAGAGAAACCCCCACTTATTGAATGTAAACATTATACAGAAAACACAAGAATTCAAAACAATTTTCTATGGTTATCCATTTATCAAAATGCAAGAGTAAATTTCCCTTCCTAATCATTTATACATTTCAGGTCTCGTACCATATAATTATTACTAAAAGTCTCATTTGTAAAACTAATAGTATCATTTCAATAGCAATTGAATCTTAATCAATTAAATGCATTCCCTGGCTATTTTCCTTGCAGGAAGGAAGCTAAATGATACTGAAATACCTCTGAATGCACTTCATCATATCCTACATAAAAAAGAATGAGAGACAAACTGTACTGCAATCTCCAAACTGCGAGAACAATTTAACTCAGTACCCATTAGGTACCTCCTAATCAGCAATCAAAATTATGAAATTATTTTTGGAATAAATATCAGCACATTGGCTTATTTATTTATATTTGTTCCAACTGCCTTGTTAGAGGAAGACTATACAGCATATTCTGGGCACCTTTCAAATTTATTGACAGGAAAGTCCTCTACTTGTTCTCAGACATTTAATGTTCCTTCTCAACCCCACAGTCCCTCCTACAATCTCATTAATGGTTAGTCCACAGTTTATTGTGATTTCTGAACTGACCAATAAGTTTTTAAGAGTTGGTCAGGCAAGGCAGCTAGGCACAAAAAATTATTCCTTTCGCATTTTTGAAATCTTTGAATGAAAGGGCAAAATAATAACTTTTAAGTAGTAATGTGATACTGAAAAGGATATTTTTGGATATACTAAAAAAATAGATGACCTGATAAATTTCAGTACTTCTTAGTTTAACTTCTGACAAGGAAATTTGGTACACCAAGATATGGCTTAGAAATCTTATGCCCTAGGATAAGCGCTGCACCCACGATTATAATACAGTATTTGAAATTTGGTTTTACTCCGAAATGTTTCCTTGTCTCTTTGCTAACTGAGAAAAATACATTTACCATAATCTCAATTTCCATATTGGATTTAAATATTATACAATCATAATTTCTGTCCCACTTATATAAAAACCAGACTAATTTTTTTAAACTCACTTGGCCACTCAAAATCCTTTTATTTTTAGTGATTTGGTCAAACATATACCAACACAGACTTGGATTCTCTACAAACCTGACAATATTTACATTATCAGGACAGTACCAACAACGTTAGTGACCAAATGATAATTTCTCTTGACTCAAAGGCTAGCTCCCTCTGAACTTACCCCATTAACTCAGAATTCTATCTCTAGTGAATTACCTACCTATCTATTATGGCACAAATGACCTCAGCCATCGATCAGTTACCTCCCCCAATTAACAACCACTTCTACATGGGTATTTATGCCATTTTTGGAACACTTGCAGCCCAAAGCAAATGTAACGGAAAGGACCAACACAATTTCAGCCTGTGGTTGTTTAAGTGATCACAATACATTTCCATGAAAAGGGAGGGAATGAAGGAGACATAATAATGTAATATAAACCACATTCTGGACTGCAGGCAGCAACCAGCTTAAATACAGGACAAGGAATTAATATATTGAATGCTATTATATTTAACACTTCCAAAAATACTTCTTTATTAGATGACCTGCAGTCCAGCAGTTACATACTAAAAGCATCCATCCCCTGCACTGTATATTTCTACATTAGCCCACTGGATTATGATATGTTTTTAATGGGCCACTGCACAAAAAACAATTGTACGTACCTACTCTAAACATGGCACTTGATAACATAATATGACACAAACTATTCAAAAGCCCCAAACTACATATTACAATAACTAATTCTCCTCTTCACTACAACAACTAAAAACAATTATGCAATATCAATCGCTTCTTTAGGAGAAAAATGATAAACTTGGCAAGACCTTAAGAGTATTAAATGCTTCGTTAAATTATACAAAATGTCATAAATCTGCAAAGAATTTGAAATAAACTTGAGATTGTAGGCTGCTACAGATAATCATAAAAGTTAGGATAGGCTTCTTCAGCTAAGTCAAAAAATTAATGTTTCATTAATATTAATAATGCCACCCAAGAAAGTTATAACCAAAATGGTGGCATTTAGCTAAAATATGACATTTATATGCTTGAACTTAAATTTGCAGGTCTTCGAATGGCCACCTACTAGGACAAAGTAAAGTATACCTGTCTTGTAAATCCAAAAGACCATTTATAGTTAGTTCAATGCTGAAGTATGTTTACTGGGATGTAATAATAAATGAGAGTGTATTTGCAATACTTAACTTTGTAACCATTAAGATATATGTACTACTTGCAGGTGGATAAATTTACGCCAGAAATTGTGTACAATGCAAAAGACAATGAATAAAAAAAAGATAAACAGTTATGATTTTCCTCTCAACCAATGAAAATTCAAAACAAAATACATCAATTCTTTCAAATATTAAATTCCCTAACTAGCAAATGAGACTTGAGTTCAGCATTTTCATCAAATCCCCACAGAGTTTGTAGGCTTGGGTGAAAACTTGAGAATTATGGAGAGCTCATCAAATCCATGTAGTGGAAACCTCTAAGCAAAGAGAACGAAACTTGTTTATGGAAAAAAAATATTTTTATCCAGTCTCTCATTGGGAAAGAAAATTTCCTCCTAGGGTCATATTTTAAGGACAATAATTTGATTATTTTTTTCAATGCAACCCTATCAAGGAGCTAAAAGCTATTTTCAATTGTGTTATACCTTATATTTAATTTTTTTATTATTTATGGCTTCTTATATATAAAAGACAAACACATTTATCAGAGGAATTACACCATAATAAGGTCAAGGCATAATAATATTCAGGATTACAATAATAGAATTCCTTCATCTTAAAAGCTTTAAATTGGTACGAAACAACAACATATATGCTCTTGGCTAAAACATACTATAGCAGTGCCTGCAATTTAGATTCCTCGATATTTGAGTAGCTAAACAGTACCTTGGTAACTTGGTCAGTAAGCTCTACTCCAGGTTTAAGGTAATCTTTCAATTACAATTTTAGTATAAGTAGTTATTAGGAATGAGTGATCCATAGCTGACGTAATTTGCATCATCAGGGGTAGATACAATCTTGTTCTATGTCCAGGCAATGGGAGAAGGGCAGCATTTATCTACTCCACACAAAAGGTGTCAAAGGCTCACGAAAATTAAGCATAACATCCGATGGACTGCATATTCCAAATGAATTGTCCTCCACATGACACCAACGTAGGGAATGAAATACTGAAAAATTCCACCTCCACTAGAATTTGAACTAAGCTCCTTGGGGTTCTTAATATAGACCATCAGTACACTAGCTTGATCCCCAATAAATATTTTACTTGCAACAAAATCACTTTCATGGTTACAGTAAGAGATAAAATTCCTTTGAACACACATCATTAACTTGCAATTTAGATTATTTTAAGAGGAAAATCTGATGGCTTACACAACCATTTCTAATTAGCTAATGAAGTGCAGTAGAGTAACCAAGATGATTTTGAAGAAAGCCAGGTGAATCAAATTTCAGATTTCAGTTCACATGATCAGAGCTTTCTAAAATTTACAAATATAAAAACAGAGATAAAATTTTCCTCAGTGGCCAAATGAAACTGACACCACACTTGCCCCATCAGGGCCAGCCAATTACAGATTATAAGTTTCCCTTATTTGATATTCTGTCCACTTACCCACGGCTGGGGACATTGAGCGGGAGCCCGTTGATCCAGTGGGTGAGGGCGTAGGCCTCATCCCCTGAGAGTTGGGCGTCCCGGGCGCTGGCCCGCTTGAGCTGTCATTGCTGTTTTGGTCCTAAAAATAAGAAAGTAACCTCATTAATTTTCCATCAACTTTGGAGAAAAATGGACAAAAATTAAATTTACCCTTCATTTGACATTAATTAAAATAACTTCCACTGCAGTTCTAGCAATGGAAATGTAGAACTAATAGAACTCTTAGGCATACTTACAGGGGCATTAGGGTAAATAATTCAAGTGAGCAATGTTCCTTCTCAGATGTGTAGTACACATTGTGTACTCATATCAAAAGGCAACTTAACCATGGAAAAGTGTGCGGAAGGCATTTAATGACAAAAAAGTCCATTGAATGCAACATTAAGGCATTGGCAGACTCTTAAATGGTCACATAGAGAGAAATAAAATTGACCAAAGAATTCAACTAATAGGGGTCCATAAAGATTAGGCCTCCCATATTGGTTATTATTAATTCACCCGATCATACATCTTCAAAGCCATCTAATTGTTTACCCCAAGAACAGAGGGATTTAGCATTTTATCAATTTTCAAGAATTCAACATCCCTATTGGCAATGTAACATATTTTCTGCTAGTAATACTATTAAGTATTAAGTCCTTTTTCATCTTTCATTGCTCATGGAATGCATTTTGCATGAGCACTATATTATAACAAAAATTTCTAGGAGATAATAGTCATTAAAGCATTCATTTAATTTGTTCCTTGTATCCTCTTCTAAGAAATAATTATGCTTGCTTTAAAGAAACAGTAATTTATATAACTTTTGGATCCATAAATAACAGCAAAACCTTTGGGAAGTCATAAATATGATAAAATATAATTACAGAATTAAATGTTTATCAAGACAGTAACAGTTAAGCACAAAACCTTGATTTTGTTTTGAAGTGCAGCAATCAAAATGATCATTGATGCAGTCAACAGCAATGAATTAGTACACATAATTGATAGCTTTCATCTTATATCCAATGATAACCATTAATTTGGTTATATGAAGTATGTTGTGCATACAGTAATATGATATATCATATCAATACTACAGCTTACTGAACCTCATCCTTTGCTTTTTACACAATTTAAATGATCCACGTTTCTGTTTAATTTGATTTAATCGAGATACACTATTTTTCCTTTGCATGTAAAATGAAAAGCATATACTTACTTCCATAATGAAATAATGGCTGGCTCAAATGGAACATTGAATATTTTGGATATCAATTTAAAATTGATGACAATGATTTTTAATTTAAATGTTCCAACAATATTATATTTTTTCTTGAAAATAATCATATATTTTTCCAAGTTGCTAAATTCTCCAGTGTTTTCCACTTCAATTTTAGAGCAATATTAATAAATTAATTCACTCGACAAGGAATCAAAGGTTGACCCACACTATAAAATTTGCCTATGCTGAAAATTTTGCCTAGACTTGATTGGGCCTTGATAATTCTAACAAGCAATATCTTTCTGAAACTTATGAGACTTTATAGAAAATCCTCTCAATTAATTAATTTCCCCAAATTGTTCAAAAAACATCATAAAATCCGTCATGAGCCTTAAAAAACCATCACAGACATGAAAAATCTAATAAATATTCTTAAAATGAGATAATTTTACCACTTCAAATATTTAATCAGGTTATTTTCAATTCTAAATTATAGGCAAAGGAAATAGGCCAAAAAAATAAATTTTTCAAGAATAAAATGTGTAAAGATTGACACAAATGAGCACTAATTATTAGATAAAATCAATCAACTATTAATAGAAATCTGATTGCGATGAATGAATTCCAATTCATAGTATCTACGTTATATCTATTAATCTGACAAGGGAAATTACAGACTGATAAATTTGCATTAGAATAGACATTTTAATCTCAATCCAAATCATGAAAAATCATCATAGGTACACGTTGAATGGTGTGAATTAAAATAAAAAGTCCAATTAAATTGTACAAATCAAAATAAAAACTGTAAAATAATATTATTAAAGTTATTTACTTTTCAACAACACAAGTGAGAGGCCTGATGAAGCTGGAATTTGGTACACGCATTAGAATAATGAGGCTGTGAACCTCTGGTCTCTTTTTCATCCACATCTTTCATTCGAGAAGCATGGGAATTGCCATCAGTTTGACCAAGATAACTACCAAATTGCTTTTTGAAATGAGTAGCTAACTTTAGAGAAGCAAATCAGGAATAACGTTTCTTATAATAAACTCACATACAAACTATTAACCTGCATCTAAGAAATGGTTCACTATATACGACGGGCTAAATAAGTAATCACACTTGAATGATGGAATGATGTTCTGCTGTACCAAGTATTGCAAAACCAAAGATTCCTTTACTCCTAACTTGTTTAGATGAATACATTGAACAGGAAATTAAGGGAAACTTGTCATCAATTTTATATTTTAAAACAAAACATAGTAGGTATAAATGGATGAGTAACATGAAAGGTAATGTATTTTTGTAAAGTGAATCAATGTTTTTTACAAGGAAAGAATTTTGTCACAAAACCG
Source organism: Hetaerina americana (assembly GCF_022747635.1). Taxonomy (NCBI): domain Eukaryota; kingdom Metazoa; phylum Arthropoda; class Insecta; order Odonata; family Calopterygidae; genus Hetaerina; species Hetaerina americana. The sequence goes on from NW_027286069.1 coordinate 48,232,735, forward strand.
AAAAGTTCTAATGAAAAGAAAAAAAAGCTAAGATAACAAATAGGGATTCTTGGTGCTTTCATTTTGAATGTGGGTATGCGAGTAAATTAAATCTTGAATTATGATAATTCATTTTTGATTGATCAATAAACTATGCATTACGTTTTCAGAAATTCCTATAAGCATAATAGGTTACAAGTATGCAGATGCATATTCACAATACCGTCAAAACCTTCAACATTATAATTTGAAGCAATCTTCACATTCCACATCCCATTATAACCTGGATAAGCCGAAAACTATTTTCTCAAGTTATTACAGCAGCTGTTCACAGACAACAAATGAAATAACAATAAGGTTTATGAAAAATATATTTTGGAAACAATTGTGTTAGCCCAACTACATCCACTAGATAGTAATGAACTTACTTCCTTTAGCAAATTAATTGGCCTCATACCAAGCAATCTTTAGAATCAGTTTGGTGAATAACTACCGAAAAATTTGATTCAGAATTAAAGAATTTTAAGAGTGAGGTGATGAAGACTTGGGAGGAACATCCACTGAAAGCAAAATAAATGGTTTATCTTCCCTAAAAGGAAAAATAAAAAAATCACTATTTAACCCTCCCCAATATTTCAACTCTGAAACTAATCAACTTAACACCAACCTTTTCCCTTTTAAGATGTTATTGGTTTATCAAACCCATCTTACACAGAACTTGTTTATTAATGTATTCTTCTTCTTCAATTTTAATAATTTATTAAAAAAAGATTCATAGATTATTATTTACACGCAATATCCATTATTTCTTATTGGCATACAAAAGCAATGCAATTCAGAGGATTCTGAAAGAAAAAAGACTGCATTAAGATGCTAGCAGAGTAGAATGTGGAATAAAAGGATGGTCCGCCAAACCTTACATCTTACGTATTTAGATACCATATTCAACAAGGAGAGAACGAGGACTTCACATTTTTTTTCAATACTCAACATTTTTCCTTGAAGACTATCAAGCAAGCACAATGGAATGATACGATGAAAAATAACGGAGGGTTTGAACATAAACCGAAAATAATGTTTCAGAGCCTATTTTTCATAACCCACTCACCATTTCCAAAATGTACATTCTTATTTTAGTAAAACTTTCACCTTTAGACAAACGTCTAATGACATTCCTACAAAAAATGACATCTCAAGTTAGCCTTAAGCTCATAACGGCCCCCTTATCAAGCTCTTTATTTTTCCTTTCTCCAGGGATACATTTTTTGGAAGCGTTTCACACACAAAATCATCTTCCCTTAAGCTTGACAGACCCTTAAAAGAACAATGGAAGCAAGACCACTCGCTAACACTTGCGTGAGAGGCTTCAGGACATGTGCAAACCGCGGACAGAGGTTTGTTTGTTTACCTGAAGAGCGGACCCAAAGGTTTCATTGATCATGGATCATGAATAGGTAAGGAAACATGGAATTATATAATCGAGAAGTTCTGTTCGTAAAACCCGTCACCGCGGTAATTTATCGCAGTGAATGAGGTAATTCTTGCAGTGAAATTATGGGTTAGAGAGGTCCACGCCGTATGGCGCTTTCCTTCAAACCCGCTCCCCTCAAAATACTCCCATTTCCACTCGATTTAATCTGTAAGGAAACTAATAACACGTATTAATAATCAGCTCCATTTCACACAATTAAAATGGAATGAAGACATTACGGGTACCCGTCTTGTTGGAAGGGTTACAAGAAGCCACAACAAAATCACACGTGCCTTCAACAATAGCGGCAAACGGTGAGCGTACCTCAGGCGATGAGATAGCTTAAGGGAGAGAGGGGGGGAACCTTCCGGACTTTTTTTTCGGAGCGCCGGGGTGTCTTGACCTTGTCAAATAATGGACGCAATGCAACGACTAAATAGACATAGAAGAAAGGAATGAAAACAGGTAGGCAGCGGTCGGAAGCCGGGGATCGCCACCTTCGGGAGATGGGGGAGAGCGAGGAGGTGGAGAGTGGGGACGAGGAGGAAAGGGGGATGGGTGAGATAAACAAAGGGCGGGAGGTGGGGTACGGTCGCCTTGGCTGCGAGCCACAAAGAGAGTGGGAATGGGGAAGGACAGCTAGGGGGGGGGGGGTTAGGAGGACAGAGCACCCCCCACCCCCCAGGCCACCACCCGCATCGCAAAACTCTCGTACTCTCCCGAGTGAGAGTGAGAGAGATAGCCGGCCGCCAGACGTCGACCTGCCTCATGTTATGTTAATCACGGAAGGAGGATTGCTCTTTATAAAATGTTCACATCCTCCCGAATGTCACTTACGGGGAGGAAGCCGATCGATTTATTCTAGACGACGGCCGTTAAGGCGGCTAATAAACCCTTCGCCAGAGAAAATTATATTCCTCACGAGGTGGCGCTGGGCGTCAACCGCCTTGCCTGAAGTGCTACTCTAAACTATTAAAGCACACAATAAATTTGAGTTTACGATTTTTTTTCATTGCCTGGGTCCATGAGACAACTCATCGCGGAAGCGATCTCTTGGTTTTGTCAAAGAGCTCATCATTCTTTTATGCACCATTCCTCGGCATAACATTTTTTTAATACCCAGGGCCCCCGCAGTTATGGATTATTTACAAATTTTCATGAGCTATCCAAGTCCGACAGGGCAAAAAATTTCATTAACTTTTTAAAAATTGGAGTCACAGCTTTCCTGGACAGGAATCCTAACATGGCGATACAATAAGTAGGAGAGTAGGAATCCCTTGAAAGGATGGTCATGCAGCAGAAGTACGTCGCACCATTAGTATCACGCGACAGTTTCAAATTATTACACCAGCTAGCATTTTGAAATCATCTCATTAGATTTTTATTTAAATGGAACCACATATTTTAGGTATCCTTTCTCTATGCGGAAGACTTTCCATGAAACTCTAATTTTAGTTAGACACATTTTTTCATACATGAAGATTAACTATACAGTTCCCATAGTGCATGAGTGTCTTTCAATTGAGAATTACGACAGAGGACAAACTTATTATAATTAACAAAATATGATCTCACAATTGGACGGATGACAAATATGGCTGTGCAATTAGAGAAATATGGCCTTATTCAATTTTAAAGCACTTGTTGGAGGGGATATTACACACAAGAATAGAGTATTTTATGCGCATCCTTTTTTCTAATTGCATGCACACTCTCTCAATCGACACCATTTCAAATTCCAATATTTTTCAAGGGTATGAATTAAAATACTGTAATTGCCCGTCAATTGGCATATAAACTTTATTAGTAATTAGCGAAAGGTAATTTTTGCGAACTTCGGCCAAAAAAACAACTATTTTGTGGCGATAAAAGGTTTAAGAAGAAATTCGCATTAATACGGAGCGGAAAATGTCTCGTAGATCCAAAACTACACCCGAGCGGTGTTCGTAAGGGCTACTATTTCCCGAGAATCAACTAAGTCGGAACGAGTACTTTTCCTGAAATTATAATATCATAGCCGTATGACGTCTTTCAAGACCCGATACTAGGAATGGAGAATTTGAATTCAGAGATAATATAAAATGTTTTGTATAAGATTATAGAAATACCAAAAAAATATAAATACCAAAATAACACCTTAGTTCTTGTTGATCTTACGAATGTTTAAATTCTACACTCTTTTCCTTCATTTCAAGATACGCCTTCCAAAAACATCGATAAGCATTTTGTGTATTTTTCCGCCACTCCTTGCTTCAGAGCGAGTTAGCTTGTTGATAGAATGTAGAAATTTATGAGACTGATAACGTTACAATACTAGTGGAAGAATGAAACTACCGATTGTTGAACGTAGGAGACTTGAAATATTGGAGAAAAAACACTATCTTTCTTATGAGAATAAAGCGATCGTTTTACGTCACACCTGAAACGAATTAAACCTTCGAAGTCGAGACTTCGACGTCGAGGTAAACACAATAAGCAGGACTAGGATATCCACTAAAATAAACCACGTGTATTCAGTGGGTTCCGGAGGGAAATACGGCGAGACCATACAACCGCTGCTTCACTCTACTGTCCCGGGATCGTATCCCGCGTCATACATGTATCGTTGTCGTCAGTAATGCAACGAAAATGTTTTCTTTTCGCGTTAATAGTGTGACGTCTCCTCTGAGATAGAAGCAACCAGAACTCAAAAAATTTGACTAAATTGTGCGCACCGCGGTTCCAAGCGCAACTTCCTGGCTTTAGGATAATTTTCTTTCGCCTTAAATGAATTCTATCAATTTGAGAAATTCGGGAGCATTTTTGCCGGATTATAATCACTTAACAGTCGCCAAGCCATCTTTTGGGAATGTCATGGTACGGCAACCAGCCGACGTCGGTGCTCAACAGTCGCACGTGAATACCCGAGAGATTTCGTAATCTAACTTGCTAAAATTGGTTGGTGCACGGTATGCCATTTGGGGGAAAAGTTTTTCATTTCCAAGGTTACTTTATTTCAACAAAAAACAACGCTGGACAAGGTAAAGTAAGAACAAATATCCATAGGACACACTTGATGAAACGACAGGATAAAAGATGTCCTACGTAAATTGCTACGGATTGTTAATCTTTACATGAAAACGTAGCCGTTTATTGTAATACAGAAGGGCAAGTTTCGAGCTAACGTCCATTTGGGCAATGAAATCTTTTTGTAACATTTGAATCGAGTGGCAATATGGCAACAAACCATTTACTGAACTGCTGTTTAGTGGTGGTTTGATATTGTCGTTAATTAAAAATACAACGGAACTATGTTTGTCTTTGAAACGACAAACATTTTTTCCTAAATGTTGTTTCGTATTAGATGCATTCGTCAGCAAAAATACCTTCTTCATTGATAATTTAAATGCTAGTGAAACGCGGGCATATGTAAAAAGAAAATGGATTTTAACTCCACATCATCCCGAAGCTAACGGAGTACTCCAACCAAAATTGCAATCGTTATTTCGCATAGCTAATTAAAATGAACAAAAATTACACTTAAGTTTCAATAAAAGTGGAATTTAAAAAATATGAAACAGCAAACACTGCAGGACGCACTCCACACATTTTCTTGCATTTGGGGATGGGGCTATCTCAGTATACAAATGCAGAGTACGCGAACAACGGACCAATGCTTGGAATAGACATAATTTTAAGTCATATTTATTTCGAAGCCATTAATTCTTCATTTAATATCTACAATAATGCAGTATCAAGTTGTTTTTTTAGAAAGTATAAAATCGTGATGATTCATGACAGGCTTCTAGGGATGGTATAAATGCTACATTTCTCCAATAATATGCCATCCTCTAGGTAGCCCCGTGGATAGGGCGCTGGGCTACAGACCGGAGGGCCCGCGTTCGAGTTTGGGTGACACCCCTGGACACCCTCAGTTTCACCAAAGTTTAGTTACTTGTGAGGTATTATATCTTGTAAAGGAACTCCCCCCCCCATTCCCTGACGCGTGAACTTAACACGTCGTTGGGCTAAGTACTAGGTGAGCTCTACCCTCGGCCATTAAACCAACCTCCGGGTTGATAACTATGGTTTATCCCCGGTCGAATACGAAAAGGCTTCCGAATTGCGTACTTTAAGCCTGCAGAATAAAAGTTAAAACTTGTGTCGTTTTCCAGGAACAGGTTAAGATACCACCCCGTAATTAGGGGCTTCGGCAATCCTCCCATAAAAAGAGGAGTAGTAGGACAAACTGGGAAAACGTATCTTTATTAACTACCATCAACGCAACAAGTTTTAGAGGCAAGGAGAGTTTTCCATCGTTGAGCATAGTGGTAATCCCCTTATTATTTCCAAGAAATACAAATACGCGAAAATTATGAATAGATTTATGACGTGAAAATATGATATAACTACGGAACAAAAAACAGTTGCGGTTAGTATCAGCATAGCAGCTCACAAAAGTCATCACAGACGAAAAACAAGGGATTTACTCTCCATCTACTATAACTACATTTTGATACTAACTATTAATGCATTTTCGCATAACATAGACGCACTCCACCAAACATGCACATGGAGCAAATTAATAACACATAGCTTTAACTTTTCAGAATCCAAAGAGAGAATAATTACTTTATTTAATGATGCTACTCGCATAAGTTATAAAAATAAAGAAAGAACGTGAAATCATTGAGTCACGCAACATCATATTTCTTACGCGTGATACACAATGATATTAGAGAACGGATTCGACGGGTAATAAATCATCTCATTCCGGACATTTTTTTTCGAAGGAGGTTCAATTATGAGTGCACTAATGTGTAACCTAAGTTCACTCACTAATAACTGTTGGATAAAAAGAAGTATAACACACATTTATGCGTACCTCGTATTCAGATATGTTCAGTTTTTAAGCACTCAAGGGTTTAGTTTTATTCTGAGAGACGTGCTCTAAACCTTATTTAGGAGTAGTTCCGTGGCGTCGATTTTTAAACTAATCGATTTCGAATATTTTTCCCCACATATGATTGTCATACTAGCCAAGGCGAGTAGGTGTTGTTATGTTAACAACTATTACAACTTATACTTGCGCATCAGATAACGTTTTTTGAGGGAACGAAATTCATTTCTGCACCATTAATCGATTATTATTCTGGGTGATAGTCCTCAACTGCCATGCGTGGATGCATAAATTCATGGATTTTTAAAGTCAATATACACGAAAACTAAGGGAAAATGCCGTTTTAACGTTAAACGTCTTTCAATAGAGTGACTCCCAACTAAGAAAACTTTATCAAAATGACATATGTACTTGAAATCTGGATACAGCCTCTTTAACAAATTCTCAGGGAGGCATCAAGTAAAGATTCAACTATAAGAACACGAAGAGTCTGAACAAAGAGACCGCGAAGACAGGCACAGTTTATACTTAAACTTTGGTAGACCTATTGGGCTTCTGGCGGGTGGAAACACAGCTTGAGTAAGAGGTGATTAAAAGAAATGGTTTCATTGGTAGTTATCATGACTGAGAAAGGTGTATGCTATCGGCCAAACAAAAGCTACCACTAAGCACCGCAGATGTTGAATTATGTAATTTATCAACGACTTTCTTCCATTCCCTTATTACGCACTTCATTTTCACTTTAGTATAACCCCTACAATGCTTCGATTGATAATTATGACGTTTTATCGTTCCTGCTACTTAGCGAGCGGTCTGAGTGTGTCTGGACGGGTGTGCTTCTACCAACATAAAAATGATTATCAAGGCAATTAAGTAAAAGGATACGCATCGGTTTGGATGAATATATTTTAATCCCACGACACAAAAGCAAATAAGTAATAACCATTGATCCGGCGATTTTGTATGAAAATGCACATACTATTAGGTTCCTTAAGTGAACAAAACCAATTTAAACTATTGGCCATTAATGGCAAATATAAGTAACCACACAACCCACAAAACTCGTTACCTGAAAATAAGTCCCATCCAAAGAGAAATCGAATGATACCCGCCCGCGCTATAGGACCAAGATAACACTGTTAAGCACCAAGTTGGCGCCAAAACTGCGAAGCGATTCGGCAAAACGAGATTATCAGCCTTCACGTCAACATCAATGATTTTTTTAATACTTGAGATCATCAACAATTGCCGAACAAAAAATAATCTATCATTACTTCGGATAATATTCATAATTTGATGCCGTCCACTGAAATGATAGCGAATGCAAATTTCCATGTATAAACAAAATTAAGACACTCAGACGACCAGACATATCTACCTCGCTGAAGATCATATTCCATGTTTCCTTCATTCATCAAAGTGGAGTTTGCACTTGGGGCTAGTACACAATCGATTCAACTTTCGTTTTCAATATGGCAAAGGAAACCAAGCACGAGGGTGTGAATTACAGTGGAACGACCTTAACACTTCGTCTAGGAGTTGCGAGGTTTTACCGGTGAGGCGATAAATGAAACCCAGTGGTCTTCCGCGCGTTTTAACATAAATTAAAACATCTTCATTTGAAACCAAATTGAGTACTGATTTTCGAGAGGACTACATTTTTGCCAAGAATTGGCCGAATCAGGCACCCGCTAACAATTCCGACGGGCATGCCAGTATGCCACTCTTTCTGAGTAGAAATGAGCATCACTGCACTACTCAGCATATGAAACAGTTAATTGTACACGTAAAAATAAAACAAGGGCCAAGACATGTTTCACGTACATTAAAGGTGGAGAGGACTAGTATTTTTTGATAAATATGTTCGATACACTTTCAGATATCCGGATGAAATAAATGGGGAATACATTGGAAGGTAAACAGCGGCTCTAAATATTTTAACAGTAAATTCCTACGGAAATTCAAATTAACGTTTACACGCGAATCACCGAAATGAACTTCCTTAATTCACATGAACGAACGTCATCATGCTTACATGAAATTCCTAGAAATGCTGCATTATATAACATTTCCCTTTGGATAGATTATACATGCAACCCCCGCGAGAACATCTGCGCAGGTTATTCCTCTCCGAGGCAATGCCAGAATTTGCAAATCGCCTCCAATTTTAATTCACTGCTAAGACTAAAACATATTCTGACCACGATGAGCCTACATTTCTGCCAGCAAAGCTATCATGTTCCGGTATGTTAAGTTCAATCGCACGTAGCACGAGCATTACTTGCATTCGATGCGAAGTTGAGTCTACTGATTTGGTAATTCCAACACGTTTACGCTACCCACTTGTTTTATGAGCAACATCAATCTCGGCGATAATAACACGAAAGAAAAGTTACGCTACCATTGGTTTTTCATTTCTACAAGACTATTATCGCCAAAATCTGATAATTACATTCAATACGCGACATTACTTAGAAATCCTCGCGCGATAACAACAATCGGTGACATGAATGCCTTACTTCGTACATCAAAGCATTTATTGCATGACGTTTCATCAATTCGCGGCGCAGAGTTGTTAACAGGTCGGGAAATTTCCCAATCCGAGAAAAACGAGCTATGGCGTTCTATTCGACGCACGCCCGTATCCCATGCGCAACGGAGATAACATTAATAATCTGTGGTGGGCAATTGTTCCCTAGGGAGACCACGATCCACCACACGGATGATTTACCCCGGCCGAATCCAGGCGCCCAAATGTGCATGAGGAGAGCAGACGACCGGTTCCACGGGAAAGAGGGGGTGGGGGTGGTGAGAACTCGGCTTCGGCCACCAAATATATAGCGCTTCTCAAGTTTGCGGCAGCGCCACTAGCGGAGGGAATTCAAGAGCCGAGCCAACCTTATCGCGAAGTAAATACCTCCAAACTGGAGGGAGTTCCGAAATCACGGCTAGTACGCGAAATAATGAGCAAATTTCCTCCTTCACCTCCAGCCAACGGTGTACGGCCAAAGGAAATGCTATTAACTACGGTTAACTCCATTTAATTTACTTCTGGGATACACAGCAGGAAACACTCATGATTCCATCGAGAATATCAGAGGTCGAGTTACGTGGCGAAACACATTTCCTTGTTATACGCTGGAATGGAAAAGTATCACCTAAAATCAACTGAACCATATATTAATGGTTTAATACATCATTTGAAGACGTCAACGGCTATCGCAATAGCCAAAAAACTTTACATTTCGATCGAAAAAAAGCAGAGTTAAAAAGGTTTAAAAAATAGTACAGAAATGAGACCCGAGGGTGTAATAATATAATTTCAAAATTTCCATAAAAATTGTTTAACGCATCTTTACAAAAATCGTTGGTAAAAAAATACTACGAATTATCACCATGGGAAAGGCATGGCTCAAAGTTAACTTCAACGATTATCGATTCACCCCTCAAAATGTAAAATTTATTGGAGGGATAGAAATATGTAGGGAGCACCAACCTCCTTTGGGAATTCCTCCTTTCGACGCGCAGCAAACAAACACTACCGTACACAGTGAAATCCAGAACATATGCACACCAAGAACTTCACCCACAAACAAGCACATTAATCCAACAAAAATTGTACACACGCCAGGCGGCACGCGGCAACTATTCACGCGGTAGTTCTCCCTCCTGACGCAGCTTCAATCGCGGCGCCAGCGTCGACAAACCTTCGCTACCTCGCTCTCTCGGCGAAGAACAGAATCCCACAAAACCACCACCACTCCACTCATGGGCGTTTTTTTGCACTTCCTCGTATCTTGATTACTTCCCCCGTTTACTCCTCCAATTTCGTTTCGCTGCTGTTAACCCGACGACGTTGCCGCGTCTTCGTGCCTCGACCAGAACGACGCCAGTCCTCCGGGTCCGTCCTCCGTCTGCACTTTCTCATCGTTGCTTTCCTCTTATTATCATCTTCGGAATATATCGACCCACGTAGGGCGGTCAATGAGCGGTGCCGTAAAATGTGAAACTATGTTAAATCCGTCGACTGCTGGCTGGAGAAGCCACACGGACAGGCCTTGCGAGAGGCGGGCGGTCGAGGAAATGCGGCCGCAGCAGTCGAGTCGCACGGGCCGCGGAGCGAGGGAAGAAGGAGGAGGAGGAGAAGAGGGGATCGAGCCTCTAGTTTCCAGGCAGGCGAACGCGCCGCTAGGAAAGCACACAGCCAGCCTGCCTGGGCTGTTTTTCACTGGAGGAAAACCCATGGGGTGCGCCCCTCCGTCGCAGAAGCAGCTTTCCTGCCTGCCCGCCTGCTTGCTCGCTCGCTTGCTTTACTCCCTCCTCCCTTCCCTCTTCCCGCCCTCCCTCCGCCCATCCAAGCTTTCCCGCACTCCACTAACCCCCTCCTCTCGCTCCGAGAGTCCCGCTCGCTCGCCTCGTTCGCTCTCCCTCTTTTCTCAGCGCCGCTCCGCTCCCTCTTTCTCTCTCTCTCCCTCACTCGCTCCCCGCCATACCAGTCCCCCTCATGGCCGGCAGAGCTGCAAGCGGCGGCGGCAGCAGCAGCGGTGGAATCAGGCCTACCAACCCAACCAACCCAAGTTCGTCTCCCTTTCCCTTCTTTCTCTCTCTCCCTCCCAGGCGCGCATAGTCGCTCAGCGCCACACCACTAAAACAGTTCTAGCCGCTCAATACGTTTTCGCGGGTTACGCGACAACTAGTTACGTTCTCCACCCCATCCTTCTCCCTCCCACATCCCCCCACAACCTCGTTAACCGTCGAAAAAAAACTCCAGAGAGGAACGGGGCCGAATCGCTCGCTCCGAACGACGCGCATGTACCCCGTCCGAACGGAGTCGAAGCGGGAGAGGAATGCGGAGCGATTCCCCGAATGGGAAGCACAGAATGAAAAAAAATAATTCCGTCATCCACGCTTTGCGTGCCCGTGGTAAACAATAGCGGCCCGCTTCGTTCAAAGCCGATTCTCCACGGAAACCAGGAGTAGCCAGCCGAGTATCCGGGCCGCTCTGCTCTCCAGCCAGCCCTGGTGCCCCCCCCCCGCCCTCTACAACCCCCCCAATACACGGGCCTCGCTCACCCGCTCCCATCGACGGCGGAATGCGGAGACGAGAGAGAGAGAGAGCGCGACACGGCAAAGTCCAACTTTCACGTAATCGTCAATAATAGTCCCTGAATTATTGACCAGTGGCGGGGGAAGTGGGTTTGAGAGGCTGGTAGAGGGAGTTCGGGGCTGTGAAGAAGGTGCTTGCCCTGCTTCCATACACGAAATTTTGACACCTATGACACGCGTACGGTCGGCGCGCGTCGCATTTCGGGCGCATCGGGAAGGACTGAACAACGCCGTTCGCCTCTTGCGCGCTTGCCTTTCGCATATATAGGAGGCTAGCGCTACCCCCCGACGGCCGTCCCCCCCTCGACTCTCCCTCTATCTACCTCGTAACGCGGCAAGAACGTGCGCGCCCGCCCCTCCACACATCCGTTTCCATCCGTCCCATCGTTCCTCGTTCCATTTCATATACCAAGAGAGCAAGGGAAGCAAGGAAAAGGAACGGCGCAAATATCAGGGGGGCTCGTGAGTAAGACCTGTTCACGGCTCGCAGCCGACCTTGCAGCGGCGAGCTTTCTCGCTCCCCGTTCCTTTGAAAATTGCGATAAAGGCCAGATGTGTGGACTTGGTGAAATAGTTACAACTCGTTTCGGGCACTGGTCTACTTATCGAAGGGATTGGAAATTTGGCGGGATCATCACACTGTATACCGAAGCTAGGATGAGAGGAAATTAAGCCTGACCATAGAAAACATTTGCGAGGAAAACTGGCACAAAGCCAACTGATACTGAAGCAGCCGCTTAGACATGTGTTGCCATTTGTAGACTAAGTTGCAGAGAAAACATCTCTAGCGGGAAGAAGTAACTAGGAGTTCATTTTTTTAATTTTTTATTCGTAATATCACACTTATTACAGTTTTCACCAACTTTGTCGATGATGTGTCGAATTCGTTGTTTTAAAGATCCTACCCGTTCCAAAGTGTACTGTCCAACTTTTGTGTTAAACGTAATTAAATAATTTAGTTTATTCGAAACCTCTAACTTCATACCGATTCCATAATTCAAAAGAAATCCAAAACCAACTCGGTTTATTTTGATGAAAATGTATTAGGTTCTTTCCAAGAATGATTGCCGGTAAAACGCTGGGTTTTGCATAACTGTGCGTTATATAAGGAATCGATAATGGAACGATTACTCTCTTACTATCTTTAATTTCACTCAAGGAAATCTCGAGATGTACGTTCAAAATGAAACTATAAATACCAAAATAAATTAGAACATCAAGTTCCTAACTGGCACACTACACAGGCTCATTAGCTAAAGGACATTCAACAAATCTTTCTGACCGAAAGAGGTATCGTATGAACACTTGTTTAACATGAAAAACTGCCTAAGCAGCATACATTTCTACCTATGGCACCTAGTATTCAACATAAGTTTTGCACTTAGGTTTGCGGCTAAGGGAATGGCATGAATACAATAGAGAATATTCTATCGCGGGGCACCACTTGAAGATAGTAACTTCGCTGCAGAATGTTAGGGCTGATCTGCAAACGCTCCATTTAAACCCGGCCCATATGGCTGGAGAGGTTATACGTCGAGCCACATCTGTGCTGGTCGGGCACACACCACTTTGTACTTCAGCGCATATATAGGTCTTTTAAACACGTTATGGATGAAATAGAGCCTCGCCCAAAAGCAACATGAAGGCTTTCTTCCTTTACATGTAATTCGTGAAATTTAGCAAGGATACTTGCACTTCCAAGGCAGTGTAAAGCGATCCTGATCAAGGAGGTTCATCATGACCTACAATATTCCAGGGTGAAGGAATTAGTAACACAACTTTCATTTCCTATCACATTTTTCATCACAATGAATACGCTAAATTAATAGGATAGAACTCATCAATGACATTGACAAAGTCCTCCGATGTTTACGAGAACTACTGTCATAATACGACAAGTCTTATGGAATAATTAGGCTTCAGAGCTTTCCGTCGACTAGTAATAACATCGCCAAGCTACAATAAGTCATTTCCGTCAGCTGGCTTTTCATTCTTGTCATAAGCAAAACGGTGTGCCTTAGATGCAATTCTTTCACAGTTTAACGAACCCTATTCCTCACACCCGCAACACCCCCACCCATTCTCATCCCGCGTATCTACCAACCAGACTTTCTGGGCAATCGCACAACTTCCTATTTCAACATATATTTAGGAAAAACCTGGTTTCACATGGGCACTGGTACTCCACGTAAATAAGGTTTTGTTTGCAGCCAATAACATTACTTGAACGTAATATTCGAAAAAACTTGCACCCATTCAATTTCACCAAGGGTTTACATAGTAAAAATGGTTCAACGACCAATGATAAGCACTAACGTGATGGACACGATTCATATATGCTCACCTATTTTCCCAGACTGACATTACGCATGACTGATAAAGAGCTTTCCCAGTTAAATCTGCGTGGAATTTACGTTTTCGAGTATGTCACATTATGGTAAAATTTATGTTACTGGATTAGAGTTCAGCAATCAAAAACATCTGAATTATGTAGAACACGGAATTAACTTATTAGGAATTACATCATAAGGGCGACCACTGATCAACTATTTCAGGGTAATGTGGAAAGAGAACTACAAACTATGTCAATCATTCCACATTTGAGATATAAACTTAAGTTCCTGAATAGTAACATTAAGAATAACCGAGTTTTGCAGATGAGGAAAAGTGAAATCATTTGCGTAGTCAAGGACAAAATTTCGCAAGGAAGTAAGTAGTTACATCAATCGCTATACTTGCGCGATAGCATATAACTTCGTCACTACGCATTACCAGTTTCAATAGAATCCACGAATTTTGCTTCAACGAAGGGAAGCAATAATGCATAGAATCATTTGACTGCAATTCCATCATTGTCGGTCTTTGTGCGTAAAAGAAAATACGACATTGGCATATCTCCATCCTATCGACCATCACTGAAAAGTTCTCTGCTCTGTACATTAAAGAGAGAAATGGAGAATTCCGTATCTCGATGTTTTGCGTATAAATTAATGCTCATAAGTTATTTCTTATATAACATATTCCTCCCACCCGTTACTATTTATACAAATATTCAACAAACGATTTTGTCCGGAACATGTCTATGGAAAAAGTTAAATTCATTTCTAACCAAAGCAAAAAATTACTAAAAATCATCACATCATGAGATACCCAACATTTTCGGTCAAACTGCTTTTCCATTAAGAACGTACAATTTAAGAAGTCTTTCCCCGAGTTCAATATGCAGAAAATTTTCCGTAGTCTGCGGTTGACAATGAGAAAATCAAGCGAGCGCGCATTTTAAATAAATTAAATTTAAGAAAAACAACCGTTTAAGTACATTCAAAATCCCGAAATAACTGTTTTTTTTGATGGACCATTAATTTTAATTCCGATAACTATTCACACAAATCATTTTATGTACGCACACTGCATCGAATATTTTAGTAAATACAAAGGTAGCGGCTACTCATCACATTTACTTACCATTTTGAATTTTTTATAATAATTAATGCTGAACGGATAGATTATATCACAATATTATTTTTTATATAAATTCGAATATCAGACATGTTCGGGAAATACGAAGATTATCTATCATTGAACATTCTGTATTAGTAGACTTTTAACAAAACCCATTTTGGAGGAGAAAATGAACATGTTTTTATTTTTGCACATCACTAAAATCACATTTTTGACTGATTGAACACCTAATTCCCATTTACTAAGCTATTCGTTCAAAATCTTCGTGCTATTCCAAGAAAACATTGCAGAATACAGTTACCGATCAGTGAGCTATTTACTCTGGCTCATAATTCCCTGAAGCAAGGTTTGGTAAAGAGTATATCTGCATAGTGCGCTGCAAGTAAACGCTAGGGTGTGTGGCATGAGGTGATTGCACACCATCATCAAGGTTGTGTTGCTAGTTGAGTGGCCAATAAATATGGAAAATAATTCAAGGATGATGGATAAATGGTCACCCATGTTTAAGGTACAACAGGATATATTCATAGAGCATGAAACACCAAAGTAAAAAGTGATATACCGAAAACAAAAGGTTTCCGCCGTTAATTCTATCGGGAGCTCTTGCCCTTAACATACGCCTTCGTGTAAATTGGAAAATTACCTCAAGTAGATATACATGTAAACTGGCTTTGAAATCTGAATAGTATTTAAAATTTAATGTAGTAGAGCCTATAAATATATCTATGCAGGATCTTTGGCGCAACCAACGCATTGATTCCTCTCCCAATAATCCACAATTTTCTCCGACATCACTTTCTGTGTAGCTACAGTGAAAGAAAATAATAAAGAAATTTATGTCAGTATAAAGAAGTTTTCATGATAATTCCGGATAGCAATAGTCAGCAGAGTCTGCATACGTAAATATGTCCATTGACCAACACATGTATACCCCAAGTTTTGCTTGGAAAACAAACCTATGCACACACCGATGAGACCACACTTCAGAGCATGTCAAAAAACATAACTAGCCGTTCAAAACAAGGAAAGAACGACAAACTGCGCACCCATCCCTCCGAGAAGAAGAACAGTGATCAGCTCTGCTGAGTTGCACCTTTAGATATAATCCCAAGCGTGATCCCGCGCTTTCATCGAAAACCGCCACAACAAACGACCGCCTCCATTCCTCCGAACCACGAATTAGATATCCCAGGGGTCAATCCTCGCGAATGACAGGGCTTGAAAAAAAAAGAAGGCAAATACTTCTTTTCAACATCGACGATCAACCGCGATTCGGTTAAATCGTTGACGGCCTCCCGTCTGAAACGGGGGAAGGGACCGATGATTAGTTAGCCTACGGCGCCCGATCAAAATCGAACGTGCGAGATATGTTGAGAGACTTAATTGGGAGGTGGCTGAGGTAGTGGAGGAGGGAGAAGAGGACGGAGAGGGGGGGAAGGGAGGTAGAAATTGTAAGAGGGGTCGGTGGGGTGTTGGGTGAGGGACTGGGGGGAGGGGGAAAGGGAGTACGGGAGGCGGATTCCGGGATGTTGTTGGTGCGATGAATGGGGAAGTGTGTGGAGGTTGGGAGGGTGTGGGTCGGAGGGAAGGGGGGAGTAGTGGGGGAAGACGACTTGAGGCAGGTTGGCGCCGAGGTCGTAAAACGGAGTGGGGGGAAGAAGGGGGAGGAGGGACGTGGGGGGTTTGGGACGTGGGGGTGAGGTGTTTATTTTCCCGAGAGAGAGGGCTGCGGATCGTAGAAGGACCTCGGTTTCTGCCGAGTGAGGGAAAGTCGGCAAAAGGGTTGGTTGATGGGAAGGACGACCCCGGGAGAGGAAAAGGGATTCATGCACACGGCCGCGCCCGGGCACCTCTTCTTGGCGGACGGGCCCCCCGAGTTCACCGCGCCTCGGTCAGCGTCATGCGTGCGGAGGGAAATGCCGAACCGACCGGGAGGGACGTGCGTGCACGCGCCCACGCGGCTGATGTCACGGATTTATTTCCTGCATCGAAGAAGGCACACCCCGCCGGAGAGGTCGAAGCGGGTGCGCTTGCCGTGACAACGGGGATGCGATGGCTGAGTTTCACCGCGAACATAATTTCCTACGGGCACCATTTTTTTCCATTAAATATTCGAATAACTTAGTGCAGTCTGCAAAAATTCTGTATTCGTCCACGCATCGTTGCTGCTGTGTAATTTTTCAAGTGCATCACACTTTCTTCCCAAAGGATGGAGTTCAAGTTAAACGAGTGTAAAATCGCCAAGGGACAAAGCGATTATTACATAATATGACATTTTTCCTCATTCACATGCATCTTGGTGTGACGTCGCCGTTAACTCCACAACGATACGCATTTGCTGCATTGATTTTATTTCCGACGATACAAATTAGTTTTAACATTTCCTTAACGCCATGGTAGATAAACTCTGATCCGCGGGCGGAACGTTATCAAACTCCAGAAGATTAGAAAGCTCCCATGAGATGATCAAAAACATCGATTCTTTCGGAAGACAAGGACACAAATGAGTGGCCAGCTTTCTGCATGAAATCCTATAAATTATGGAGTAAATAATCGGGCAATGCGAATACTAAAAGAAAGAAATAAAAACATTTCTAAAGAAGATACAATTAAAACAATCCTCACTCGTCTTTATCGTTTCGACAAGAAAATGCAAGCCCGCGATTGAAATATAATTGAAGGTTAAATATTGCAAAGTTAAATTCACCGGATGTGGTAAGTCACTAATAGCAGAATGATTACGGAATGGTGTGACTCCAACCATCGAAAAGATTATCATCTGCAGTAACCAACTGATTCTGTGCAGTCTCTGGATGACCACAATACAAAAAGTATGGGTATATAAACTTTCATAACGCCTGCTCCAGTTGCGGCATTGCCAATGCCAACTCTAGTGAACAATTTTTTAACCACCAGAAATATACAAACAAGTTTTCCGATAACCATGAGACTTAATTATTCCGCTAATTTTAGTTATTCTTTGAAATCTACAAAACTTTTATTAAATCCAGATAAAACCGAATTAAAAAAAAATATATTAAAGACCGGCATCATCCTGCTAATAGGTGTTCCATGACTAATCAATATTTGGACAATGATTAAACATATAAACTGCATGCGCCTCAATAAAGTAGGTTACATATATAAAACATTTTCGAACGTTGTGCTACAACAGACGTGGTCAAACTCCGAATTGCCAATCTCATCGAGTTCGTTTTCGAACTTGACATGCGGTTGGTTTAGGTAACAATTATTAAAATTCGGGTAATCTTCATCAAATATCTCTTTACTGTCGACACTATTTTCTGATTCTTTACGTCTCGAAGCCCACTAAGAGTATATTTCTAAAACGGTTAAATAGATTGGGAATTGATTTATTTCATAAAATTATAATTCAAAAGTTGTCTAAAAGAATTCGTAAAATTACAAAAACGACCCTTAAACCGAATACTAGGCAACCTTGACGAAAATTAAAATTGTCATTTTAAGGCAGCGTATGAGTTAACTACTATTTATCAGAGTTCCAAGAAATCGGAAGCCTGAGATAAAGATACGAGCATAGACACAACGTTAGCTTTCGAAATGCCAGTACCGAGAATTTGTTATTTACCTCCGTTTAGGTGAAATCACTTTATAATTTTCTGAAAACCCACACCAGTTGCCCGAACATACCCAACATCTCCCATGCTTGATCTGCTGAGAGGCCAATAATAACAGAGGAAATCCTTCAAAACAAAGGCATACCACATTTAGCGCCAAGTCGGGGTATTAGATCGAGGGAAATAGCATTTACGGTATTATGCAATTAAAATTTCACAAAATACACACCTACTACTAAGGGATTTTTAACGAAGATATAAATTGATTGAAAAATGTAGTGTTGATTGGAGAGTTCAATAAGCTTCGAATTCTTTCGACCAAATTTATTTTAGCAAGAAATACAACAACGAAGATAAATGAGCAAAAGCGCTGAGAAGTGGCCCAACATCATTGAAGACCAACTGTGGACTTAATTTCGGCAGTTGGCTTAAATGTCAAGAATCCTTACCGTTTTATAAATCTGAAAATTAATTTGTTTGCCTGGGGACCACATCACGCCAATGCGGTACGCAGCTTCCTACTTCGAGGTGTTTACATGATAAAAGTACTTTTCTGGGAAATTTGGAAATCGAATAAATCGATTATTTGGAAAGAAATATTTTTTCACACACAGATGGAAGCACATAGTCGACTCAAAATTAATATTTCAATTCATTCGCTTCGATGAAGGGCGACAGCCAAACTATCACATTCTTTTTCTAGCTATTTTATTATTTCCCAAGGCACATTGTGATAATTGCCGAAAGCTGAGCAGACACTTCGTGCATAGTGAACAGCTGCTGCAAAATCCGATAGTCTAGGATTATTACTTTACAGGTGTATCATCATTTTTCTGTCCAACAGCTACAGTGAAATTCGATTGACTCGAGTTATTTCCTTAAGAACTAACATTTGAAGTTCATTGGTTCATTTTTTCGAATTCAGTGTTCATTGTAACCGGCAAAATTAATTCACGTATAATCATGTTGTATATAAATACATAAAAGAAATTATTTTGTTAACATTCATTTGTATTTCTTCGGACATGTACTAGCACCTCACACACGTAAATAAAAATGCCTATAATAAGAACTAAATTTGGATTAATTGAACCGGCCAAGTCGGGCATAAGCCACTAGTATATTACACGTATACAGCATTACTTCTCACTAAAGGGGAAACGGTATGGCTATAGATTCGCGTAAGGGGTAAAAAAAATAAATGAAACTGAAACCAAAACTTCATGAATTTTTAACAGACTACAAAATAATTACGATTTCCATGCATTTTTCTGTTTTCACAAGCGTACAAAAGCCACTTCTTCATTTCAATGCCACAGAGCAACTTCACAGACATGAAGCCACATATACGAGGGTTAGACAATAATTAACATGCAAAACTGGATAGATGCAATATTAATCAAAGTAACTTCCTGAAATTTGTTGCACTTCTCTACATATTCACCCTGAACATTCCGACACTAATCCCATCTCATTACAAGTCCTTGATAGCCGGTAGCAAAGAAGTTTTTTGTCTGCTGTCGACGCCAATAAGTAACCTCTTGGAATAAATCATCATCGCTTTCAAAACGTCGGCCACCCAAATGATTTTTTCAAGGGATCGAACAAATGAAAATCACTTGAGGGCTAAGTCGGAATTGTACGGCGATGTTCCAAGCGTTCACAATGAAATATTCGTAACATCTTCTACGTTTGTCTCGCTGACGTTGGCGACTTATTTATTAATTCACTCGTAATACCCAACGTTTTGTGTTCTGCCATGATTTGGGTTCTGGCCTGTTCAGAGAGCACACAATACAACTTGTTTAAGTCTTGAAGGTTATTTTTCCAGAAGTTCCAAACTTGAGGGCTGGTAAAAGTAACGGACTACGTAGCGTGTTTCATATGAAAAGCTAACGCTAAGTTACGTCGTCACCTCCGGTTAATTAAATTGATTAGGGGGAACGAGATTACAATTACGCGAAAATATCAGACTGCAAAGCTATTCTCTCTTAACCGTTTTTGATTAACCACATAATAACACATATTTGCGACCAAGATGTTTTCCCCTATGGCTACTACAAAAAATGAGTCGTGTTCGAGCCATACGGTGTTTCGACGGCCGAGGAAATTTCATCGTGGCAACGACAAAATTACCGCAGCCGACACGCCATGCGCGGATCTGCAAACATGCCTGTATTGGACGCTCGACACGTTCGGCTCCGTTACGTCAGTAGCTTTAAGCGGAGCAAATCAACAGCCGAGGACACACGCTTCGTTCTGATAGATGGGGGTTATTTGAGGATTGTAGGATTTTGGGAAGCCCAAGGTCGCCCTCAGTTGACCCTTTACGAAAGGGAGCTAAGGGTCCAAGGTTCAACTTCCTATCCCTTGGACAAAGTACTTCCGCATTTCAAGTGCTCCCCACATGGCGCGACATCTAAAGCGATCGGAATATCACGGATAAATCCGTCACCATCCAAATTCGAATCTGAACATTTCCCTTTGGTAGCCACACACCAACCAAGCACCAAGCTGGACCCTTATCTGACAACTGCAACTGAACTTCCCATTATGGCGTACCTCGGCACAAACAGCCAAAATTCTGGTTATATTGGGTGAAATCCAAACATTTTTGCTAAAAATGAATACATGCATTTATCCATATATAATTATTAGAGTGTAATTATTTGTAGAAAATTAATAACAATAATTATCATCAATAGAATTCTACCGTTTACGGTAGGTTTTGGAAACAGACGGATCATCGTTACACTTATTAGCCTCATAG
This sequence comes from Hetaerina americana, assembly GCF_022747635.1. NCBI lineage: Eukaryota > Metazoa > Arthropoda > Insecta > Odonata > Calopterygidae > Hetaerina > Hetaerina americana. The sequence goes on from NW_027286069.1 coordinate 48,254,001, forward strand.
TTCAACAAGAGTGAAATAAGACGCCCCACACTACACTCCAAACTCTACACACACACATTCTATCTCACTTCATTCCGTCCAACATGCTATCTTTTCCCTCCCACTACTTCAACTGCCTAACGTTCTCTCCTCTCTTTTGGTATTCAACTTTCTAATAATTATTATTTAGTGCGTAAAATGGCACACCTTTATTTTCAACAAAGTTAACAAGCGAATATTCCTTGCCATGCTAGCAGTTTAGTATGAGCAATGAAGACCCTACAATCGTCATTGCTCATATCGTCAAGCATAAGATGGATGTTCCTACGTTCACTTTAATGGCATGAGGTTTCTCTCCCGATTCAAGTGCTCAACACGATAAGGAATCGAAGCGTTAGAGAGGAACAAATACATAACACGCAGCATGGAGCGATCACCTTCAACAAATACACGACTCCCGAAGGACTGGTACCACCCTACCGGTACGAGAGACCTGGATAGACCGATATAGCGTTGGGAACTAGGGCAGGATAATTAGCCAAATACTTGGCTGAGGTTGATGAAGAAAGCGAATATGCTTGGGACATCCTTTTTAATAGTTACTCTGAAGAGAAATCACATTAATTACTTTAATGTCAAATCAAAATTCACGAAACTCAAAAAATGTGTCTCAAACGAGCCGCCTTCAAATGGGAGTAAATTACATTCAACATAGAAAAAGGAATCGGCAGGTCCGAGTAAAATACGATGAAATAGGGCCAATACGTTGACCAATGTAGACACCGGCTTTTAACACCACGTGTCGACACCGGCTTTTAACACCACGTATCAGGATTCAAACCATGTTCATAGGGTGTGGAGCGATTTGTTAATTGGTACTAATTAATCACTAATCGACGGGTGGGGAGGGTGGTACTTACTTTGATATGACTAACATATGGCAAAATTGGCCTCTACATCGGACTTTAAATATAAAATAACAAGGACAAACATCAACACCTAAGCTCTAGGGGAAGAAACTTACCGAAAGCATTATGGAGGTGAGGACGTTGCCCCACCGCCACCGAGGCCGGCCATACAAAAGATACCCAGCAACTAAAGAAAGTTTAAATTGATGAGACCTTTAATGCCTCTTCATAACGCCAACGCCGACGCATAATGGTTTCTACTCTTTCGAATCCCCAAATCTTACCTTGGACAATGACGCACATGTCTAAACAGTCGGTCGCTTCCCACTGCACTCTGGTTAAAACAGCATTTTCCTCAGTGGGGGCCGTTGCGAAATTTATCAAAAGGTTTACAGCATCAAACAAAAAATCACTCAATAAATTACATTTCATTAATTCGGTGAAATCCTTAAATTGTATTTTAATTGGTGACTGAATGCGACAAAAAGATTTTTCAAAATAATCCTCGACGAAATTTGTCCTTGTGAAAAAATTAATTAAGGGCGAAAATTTGGGGCAAACTTGAGGGTGAAGATTGCCTGGGTCCCTGATTCCCGGGTTTGTCCACTTGCAAGGCTGGGAGGAGTCACCACTCGATTGAATGCACTTTGGTTTCAGATTATTGACTCCATTAATGAGCAGTAGAGGCTGTCTGAAACTGCTAACTTAAGTAGGAGATCTCCGCAAACGAATATTCACCCCATGCAGGGCTACGTAAGAGAGAGCCAAACTGACAGAGAAAGGCTACGTAATGAATATAAAGGCCGTGAGGCAGGGCATCGAGATGTACGAAAACACCCAAGAAAATGCTAAAACAAGACCTCATAAATTAATTACTTCAGCCCAGTATAATTACTAGAGTTATGATGTCGTTAATATACTGTTAACTTGGACACAGGTTCCTAATTACTAACTACAGCTCCAACCCACACTACTCATTGTCACATATCGCAGATATCAGATCATTGATTTGTTCTCTATGACCTTCAGAAAAAATGTCGCACGAATCCCTGAATAGCTGATGCTATCGAGTATTTAAAATGAACCAAAGAAAAAGCAACTTCGACTATGAAATCTTCAAAGCAATGCGAATTCGTACACCACTGCCAATAATAGTGGCGCAAGGGGTCATAATTGATTCAGAATCCTCACAAAAACTACCGATCTGCAACTCCGTAAGCCCAGGAGACTATTTACTATTGAAACTCAAGCTGAAAAATCCCTGCTTTCAAAAGTAATCGCACGAAAAAATCTGCAAGACAAATCCAAAAGGGAGGAGTTGACACCATTGAATTCGCGTAAGAAAAAAGAATGGAAGTCTGGCGACTTAACGACGAATATGACTTCGCGAAGAGGTCGAAAAATAAAGAGCGTCGGGGCAACAAGGGGTTGACAGTATCGGAAAAAAAGAATAGGAAGAGTGATGCTACCAGTTGTCTAACCGCGGGCCTCCATACATCTCTCTCTCTCTCTCTCTCACACACACACAGTCTCTCTCTCTCATATTTCACTGCCTTCCCTTCCCCCGCCCCTCCTCCTTGGCTACTACGGCTGTCCTTCATCCCCCCTCCCACTCGAGTGCTGCTTCATCGGCAGACCCCCTTCCACACGGCCCCCACCTCCCTCGCCCCATACCCAAGGACCATGACCTGCCTCATCAAGAAGAAGGGATGGGGGAGTGAGGGAGTGGTGTGAGAGAGAGAAAGAGGAGGGGAACGAATGAATCGGAAGAATGCGGTGGGTGGGAGGGAAGATTTTTTTTAACGCACGAATACTGGCTATTTTGGATTTAAAATGGATAAACTTCGAACTACGTGGCGAAAAAAGTCTTTCGCCTTTCTTTTATTCCATATCTTTTTTTTCGTGGAAAGGAAAAAATATAGAGGTGACCTGAGGGAAAAATACGATCGGAGGTATAAAATTCGCAAGGAAAAACATGTTTTGAGCGGCTAGCATCCAGGAATAAAAATTAGATGAGGGAAAATTACCAGGTCCGTTTCGCTGTATATTCATTCGCACGAAAACAAGTGATTCCTAGACTGAACCAATTAATGATCATTTACGCGTGCGTAACCGCATGAATAGGCATAGAAAGTGGACACGTAAATACTGGGATCACATGGCTACAAACAACTCACTAGCACATTCAATGAAATCATAAATGGCCCCTGAGCACTACATGTATTTACGCACTCGACAAAAACAAAAACAGTAACGAACATATCCTCAGATATAACTTTCAAGTAAACTCGACCAACGATCAATCACTTGCCTGCATGGTAAATAGGTCAGCAGATAAGTTGGGCGAAAAAATCTTTTTCAGAACAACTGAGATGATGAGGTCAGCTCTCTGCGACATCCCTATGGATTCGACAATTTGGATTATTTTCTTATGTTCTCCGCTCTTCCACATGTTAGAATAATTCACCAATCGCTGTGCCGCTAAATGCTAAATATCCGTCGTTACTTTCCTCTTAGTTTCGTAACACTGAGCTATCTACAATTATTCGTTTACGGCGTTACCTTGTGAAATTGTTCCATTATGACTCTTGTCAAAATAAAGCTATGTAAATCCACATGAAAACTAAACTTTAATGCGACCCAGGTTTCATTGCGGTGCAGCATCATCGCCCCGCAGTGAAACCTGGGTCACATTAAATTTTATTTTTCATGTGAGTTTTTACAAAATTTTATCTTAACATTATTCATCACGGAGCTATCTGCCTGGTAGACAAGACACACCTAAGAACCTGAGAACCGAGTGGGCCGCAATCGAAGATGCATCCATTTTTAGTTCTCATAAAATATAAATGATTACTCCGCCATTTTCAGTACCATTATCTTAACTTTCATGGAAAATTGCCCATGTTGCATTTGATGTAACGACTTCCACTTCTGGTATGGTGCGATCCGTAGTACTAAATAGCGAGGAAGATGCAACGAACACGTCTACCACCCAATCGTCGTAAAGTCAATTTATTAACTATCGTGAAAAATCCTACTACCTTTGGGAAACCAATAGAAAAAAATTAGTTTATCGGCGGTATTGTAAACCGCCCAATGTATACTTAAAAGGCTTTTTCTTGGATTCACTGAATAATCTCCTCACATATCCGGTTTCACTAACATGAGTTTCCCGCTATCATTTGGCTACACCGATACAACGACTTCGAGAATCAATAGAAGCCACTCATGAGAACCAAAAAGCTACGTTCGCCTTATCCATGTGCACGCGGGAATTCACGCGAATCTCGGTGGCCTCAATAACTCTCAACATCTGTCGAAAGTGGTGTGGGAGGGAGGTTCAATGATTTTAGAAACCGCTCTCTAATACAACTCATGTTCTCGCACTTCTTTAACCTTGTCTTGTTCGACTCTTTCCCAGTTTTGCGAAACAAATGGAATATTTCATTGAAATTTAGCGAAATAATTACTGCATTGAATTAAGTATAGAATGACGAATTCAATAAACAGCCATTAAACATGCCTGGGATAAGTGAGAACGTCGTTAGTATTTGTAATAATTTTATCAGCAAGTGGGACTAAATACACATTATTTCAGCCACCCCTTAAGCTGTGTTTTTATGTATAGCATTGGGTCATATTAATATTTTTTTTACTTTTGCATTTAACCTCTAGGAACATTTTGAAGAAATTGAACCAGAACGATTTTTACTCTAATTTATCAGATGGATTTACAACTAAAAAACTGGATCAGTGCCCGTAAACGGTGATATTTATACGCTGACCTTTAAATTCTCCGCGTATTTCTTCTACATTGATTATCAACTATTATTATTTTACATAAATGCCGCATACAGTTATTAGCATTCAATACTTACTTCCAACTGCCACCACAATGATTAGATTTTGAGTATAAAACATCTCTGAGTAAGGTAAGAAGACCTTGGGGCAATGAATACTGAATTAAATGTCAAGTTGAATGAAAAGAGACCCTGATTTAGAGCTGGCTATAGAGTAATAATCGCACCCTTAACTTTCAGTAACTTACAATAGCACTGCATTTAGAAACTTAGTTTATTCTACACAAAAATTAATTCTGCGAAAAAATACTAAGTTTTTTTTATTCAATGATCATGAATTTTCAAAAAGTAGAGCCTCAAACCATCGAATTTATTTAACAAACAACAAACCATGAAATACAATTTTTGATGAGCTTTTGATGCTTGATTTGTTGACAACTTCAATGGACGGAAGCTCGACGGTAAATTCAAGCCAAGTGAATAACGTGAAAAACCAAATTTATCAAGTCTGTCCGCAATTTTAGCCTACTAGTAGAAATCGTATAGGTTGCCAATTAGTTCAACATCTGCTGCGAGTATGGACATGAGCCCGGGGGAGAAAATAAGTTCGTGAACTAACGAACTTCCCACCACAGGACTAGTGGTTGGGACTCAAAGAGGGAAAACGACTTTGGGCTCTTTTATGGACAATTTTGCTGGCATTATTGCGAGTCAGATATAAGCCGCGCACGGTAAAGATAAAACTCCCGAGCAGGGGAACAATGGCACACCAGTCATTGGGTACACTCGCGACCCACGTGGTACTTCACACTCGGGATAGCTGCTCCCTGATAACGACACAAGCCGTCGCGCAACTTGGTCAGGCCATCCCACCTCGTATTCGGGATTCAAGAGCCATTGCAATGCATAGATGAGCGTGTCATGACGGGCAGGTGGGTGGGCAATGGTAAACTTGTCAGCGAAACAGCGCGGGATGACCCTTAGTTCCCCGGTTGTCTAAATAGCATAATTTTTTCTCGTAAGGCCACCATTTTAACATTGTGGGTTTGAAACTAGCTTTGGGCATGAATTTTCCGTGGCCATGATATCGTTTTTTCGTTTAACGGAGTGATGTGAACTTCAGCTGTGGGGAGAGCAGCTTCAACCCTAATTACTACTACTCCATAAATTTGAGAATAAGAGGGAAAATGTATAAAATAGAATCCTGTAAAAGAAAGAGGAGACACGGGTAGTTGAGTCTGATAATGAAAAGTGCCATCTGGTCAACTCAATGTCGCCGACTAGAATCTCTCCTCGCTCATGAATGTACCGATGCCACGTAATGGTTTTCATGAACTGTTTTCATTACAAAATCAGCTCATGTACTGGGAATCGGGAGCTATAACATAAACTTGGTACTTATTTGGACACAAATATCCTGGTGCGGTGATTTCTTAATCTTTACTGAGAGAAACACGGGAATGTTTGAACACGAAGCATGGATTAGTTGAAAAACGTGGGAAGGATTTTTAAACCCCATTTCCGTCCACGATTTAAAAGAGCTCTCGTGGAGCCATCGTAATCGAAAAAAATTGAGTGAAAATTGACGGTTTCGGATATTTAACCAGCACTGACGCGGTCAACACTGATCTAGGAGTGTTTAAGATTTTTCACATGCACTGTGAATAATAAACACCGGCAAATGGCCGAGCATATTTGGTCCCTCTGGGCGCCTCGCCATTACTCGATCAATGCGAGTGTTTATTTAGACAACTTTGACGTGGGAGCTGCTTTTTATTTGCCTCGGTCACCAGACATTATACATTGCAACTCGAGTGAGAAAAAATGGATTATATTTGGCGATGGAACACCAAGGATCCTTGAGTTTACATTGAAAATAATGGAAGCAGAATTTCTCAAAAATTAAGTCATTGTTTGATGTCGTTGGTAGAACGATAACACAAGAATTAAATGGCGAAAAATTCAACTTCTGTCACTTAAAAGTAAGTGGATCAGATTTTTTGTTAAGCTAAGAATAAATTACTTAAACCTAAACTCAGATACACTACGTCAAAAAGCTCCTTCAACTAATTTTGACTACTTTTAATCCGTGAATGCAGATAAAAAGTATAAAACCCGCAGAGCAAGACTAGCCGACAATTTTTGAAAAATAAGATAATATCAGCAATAACGTTCGCCGATTTATCTGTCGTTCCCCGACTCGTACGTTTTCACGTCATTTGCAATAACCTGAAGACGTACGAGTAAACTCAGTTGATCAGAATTTTAACGATTGAAGCACCTTAAGATATAAACAAACAATCGCCTTCTAAACAAACGATCACTGCGAATGGTAAAGGAGAAGGTATGACTTTAAAAAGAAATAAGTTTTCGATGACTCCATTATTTACATCATGAGTATGCTGGGTTTATAAAACTGAAATTCAAACTTAAGATAATATCACAGCACAGAGAAAACTACATACATTTTTTCACTACTACAAAACTACATACATATAAATTTTCTGGCACATTAACGAAACACACACAAAGGAGATTTTCAGAAACACAAATTTGAAAAATGTTTAATTCTCTATCTCATTCATTTACTCATATCCAAGAGTGTAAAAAATGTGTGACATTACATAATATTCAGTTTGGGATTCAAATCCGCAAACTTTGGGGTATCTGACGCACTGGAAATACTCATGGAATCACAAGGGTCGGCAAATTTCAGAGAAGTAGACGCAAAGCAGTTCCCGTACCGAACCTCGAATCCACCAAGGAGGGCGCCGAACATTACAAAGAAAAATGTTACGGATAAAACATGATTTCAATTTTGTTATCAACAAATTCCGAACCATACGAACATTCAATTCATTGTTGTTGAATGATTGATTCTTTTTTAAGTATTTCTTAACAGCAAATTGAAATTTTCAATTTAATTTCTTTTCTCGTGTACAGACTTTCCTGCGCTTGTTTCTTAATGTTTTAGATCGTACACCAACTAGGGTTAAGTCTAGAACGGTCCCTGGAAACAACTCAACATCGTTGCGGATTCCTTCAACTCATTGCCTCCTGCTCCACACTTTTCCTTCTTCAGCTCTTCAACATTTCTACCATCTGTTTTCATGCGGTCCCAAATGATTATCCCCCTTACAGTGATGTATTATGTAGCCTTAGTTTGGAATTTTCCCCGACGACTAGCTCTCCATCATTATCAAATCTATCATTTCATTGATTTTTTGCATATACAAGCTTGCCTTTAACTTTGCTTATATATCAAGCAAATTTCATTCATTTCTCTACATGCTGACGTAACACAAGCATTCATCAACGCTCACCCTCTTTCTCAAAGACACTGATCGACTATTCATACACCTCTCCTTAGTTCAGTTGAAGAAAAACAGATAGCTAGACTTCCATTTCCTTAATCTTACAGTTTACACGTCAACCTAACCATATTTTCTCAAGCGAACAATTGGAAAGATACAATTATTTTTTAAAAAAGTGTGCATTTCAGGTGGACAACATGTAGGTAACCCGACGCCCACGTTGTTCTTCCAAAAACGATACCCTGGGACGGCATGTGCAACAGTTCAATGGTTGAGGAAATTGTGAATAAAAAATACGGAAAAAATGGTTTCCTACAATAGAATTAAACAGATGTAGTCTAACCAATACCACAGAAATTTTACGACACTTCAAACTGATCATTTGCAAGATAATTGAAAGGAAAGCCACACATTTGATCCCACAACTTTAAGTGGAAAATGATGACAATGGCCTGTAGCTAAATTAAGGAAGTAATTCTCAGAGTACATTACGGGAGAACATCAAGAAATTTCACCACTCATATAACTAATCACGACAGAGGTAAGAGGGGAATAGCGACTTAAATGATGAAGGCTTTCAATCAGAAAAAACTTGAACTATAGAAGAAACAAGGCAAACGATGACAATGGGATACACACTGAAGAATACATTCAACAGATCCAGGGAAGATGTAGTGGAATTTCGTCATTACGAGAAACATAAATGTGCACTTTTCCACAAGTATATTGGTAACGTACTACGCGTTTCGGTTCACAGAACCATCTCGTACCTGAAGCACACCATCTTGTACCTGAAGATGGTACTGTGAACCGAAACGTGCGTTACCAATAAACTTGTGGAAAAGCACAAATTTGTTTTTTCTCATACACGGAAGAATATTGAAACGTGATGCACGATTAGTGCCAAATGAAGAAATCCTTATATTATTCAGACAAGTAAGACGTTTATGGAAACAAATATGGAAGGAAAAAAAACGCAAAACGCAAAGGAATGAGTACCAGAATCAGGTGATGGAAGAGGCTGTTGCAACAATGAATGAAAACGACAGGTAACATATGGAGAGAAACTAGACATGAATGCTAGAATTGATAACGTTTTACGATTTAGATAGGACTGACCCCGATATATTTGAGTTTCTACATTGTAAATTACTTTTTGAATTCTATTTCCAAAAACAGTACCTCCTTTTGGCTTTTGCTTCTAATTCAACTCGGTGAAGCATTCCCTAAAATATTATGTCACCGTCCTTCGGGACGTAGGGCCGATCCCTAACTAGAGTGTTGCAGTTTTTCGGGAAGTGGCGGGTCGACACACATGCGGTCAATAGTTAGTCACCGTATAGACTGAAAAATTGGATCCCCCCCCCACCCCAAAATGCCCAAAATGGAATCGCAGCTAACACCAAGCCTCGGACTTAGTTCGCGTGAAAGGTTTCCAAACCAACACTGCGGCTGTCTCCAGTGCAACACTTGACCAATAATTGAAATTTTACTACAGGAACACGCGCTTCTCGTCGATTGATCTTTCCTCTTGAATTATTTCGGTCGAATTCAAACTGTAAAAAATGAATTAACTTCGCCCATGACATTCTAAAACTAGCTTATGAACTTGGAACTGTAAGAGACAAGTGATAACATGCATTGTTTCCAGGCCAACAGACAGATTTGATGAACAAATAAGTAAAATGGTGGCCTTCCTTCACAAAACTAGCTAGACCTGACCTTTAAGATTGAAATGGATACCGATGACCATGACAATTCATCGAATTTTCATTTATCCATACTAATATACTAGAGATAACAATATTTAGTGAACTCTTGAACCAGTACTTGAACATGACCCAAAACGATGGTTTACTGACCATAGAGGGAATTTGAACGAATTAAGACTTTTAGTGGCCCTATTTTGAAGGATCTCAAATGCTCGCTGATGTCACACAGAAAAACCTTCATGTAACTTAATAACAATGAATTAACGTAATGCATGTAATTGCAGACTATTTTCTGATGACGAAGCCGCATCAAAAATGCTGTTGTCTCACGTAATTATTTATCGAATAAAGAATGGCTAGAAGCACTAAGCCATCGTGACACGGGAGAATAGCTGTTACGAAACAAGATTTAATTGTGAATGCGAAAAAACACAAGAAAAAGAGGAAAGCAGCACTGAAGAGATCAAACTAAGTGAGTCTCTCATTCGCAAACTCGATGAAGTTTTTTTTTTGCATTATCAATGGTACAACAAACATTATTTGGTTTTATTTTTAATCATGGCTTCTCTTAGTGACGGATTTCATCATTCCAATTTGCCTTGCACAGGAGGCAGTTGCTCTAATTCCATATAATGGGCACGTAATGCATTCATTGGATAAATAAATTTTCATCCAAGCATTTTTAAGTTTCAAATTAATGTTATTACAAGGCTAACATCATTTTGTGCCATTTTAAAAGACCAGGGTCTATGAAAGGTGAGTGATAAGGGTTTCCTGCGCTTTCATTTCAACATCATCTTTAGATTACCATCGATACAGCATCACGTTTTGGAGAAAAAAGTACCAATCCTTAAGTATACTCATTAAAAGGAGCACTAAAGTGACTCCATAGCAGATGTGAAGCGATTCAAGTTCACTTTGAATGTCTTCTGGCGACGTTCCACTAAGGCGACGTCTTTTCTCGGTGGAAGTACTCCTCTTAATGCAATCACGCAGGGATTAAATGCAACCTTTCCATTTTCTATCAAACTGCTGATGAATACATATTTACCTCAAAGCACATCAGTAAATATTTCCCAGAAATTGAACCGTTCCCAAATGGATGAGGAGCAGCACGTACACTAGAATAAACATATCGGCATTTAAACAATCGCCAATGTGTGCGATGAGTTCTTCAGCCATACGGTGGTAATCGTGCCAAAACATTCTCGCCAAAGTACATACAAATATGCTAACGACACAATTACAAATCGTTAAAATTACTAGGAAGAAAACAAAAAACGCCGTCCAAGTACAAAAACAAATTTGTTGTCTCTGGCGTAACTATAGTATATGGAATTTGCATAACATATTGAAATGAAATGAAACACCAACGGACGTTAGCCTGGGGGACATCCGTTTCCCGGCAAATGTAAGTACAAAGAAATTTCTCCATTGGTGTCTCACGAAAGAGATAATAGCTTGACAGTGTGGCACACTCTTGAACAAGCTACGGTAATATGAAATGACGAGAATAGGGAAGCAAACAAAGCTGATGAAGCATATAATGACTAAAAACCATGCCTATAGAGTTGACAAAGCTTGCAAACCGTATTTTACCCGAGTATATAATGCTGCTTTAAAATTCAACCACCACCTTGGATGCAAACTAACCTTACCCATATTTGGACACCATCGAAACGCAGTATTCGGATACAAACTGCTAAGAATTACAATGATCCAGAATAAACTCAAATTTTATGCTAACAGAGTAACGCGAATACGCAAGGCCATTTATGTTTAACTAACAACGTACAACAAAATAACCACGTCACCTACGTCAAAATAATATGAGTTTCACTCATTTCTGCCCACGAATATTTGGCCCAGAACTTCATCCTATGAAATATTATTTTTTAACCGAGCGCCAAATCTACGGATAAAAAAGGCAATAGCTTAGGTAAACAGATGCAATCTGCTTTCAATCAATGTCGAATTCCAGTCTATGGATGAACAGCGAGGAAATTACGCAGGAGGTATCAAATTCTCTCACTCAGGATGGAAAAATAATCTCATTCAAACAATCCAATGGAATTCAGAATCCCCCTCCTCATGACGATCGGCTGGAAGAGGGGCAAATACAGCGGGGACGCAAGAGTATTGAACATCGCCGGCGATAAAAATCGAACCATTCCTTTATCTCCCCCGTCCACTTTCCCTTTCCCTCTCCCTCGCGAAATTTATCAACAAAAAAATCACGATTAGAAACCCATCGGTACCTTTCACCCCAATCAAAATACACACGGCGGCTCCACAAATACATGTGGTGCTTCAGGTACGGGGGAGCCGATAGAGCGCGCGCCGAAGTAGCTTCGTCTCTCCGAGCTCTCATTGCACAAACAAACGATAATGCATTGATCCGAAGAGGGGAGGCGCGGGCGGGGGGAGGGGGTTGGAGGATGTCAAAGAGGAGCGGCTGGGGCGAGCGGTGGGGGAGAGGGAGTGGGGGAGGGCGGATGTGCGCAAGGAAAGCGAGAGTGAGAGGGCGTGGGAGGGGAGCCTGTCGGCGTGGATGGGCGCAAAAGAGAAGGGGGGTGGACGGCACGGGGGAAGAAGGGAGGCGGGTAGGAGGGGGCAATGCGTGGAGGAATCGCGGAGCGTCCTCAGGTAGCAGGCGGCGGTGTTAGTAGTGGTGGCAGCGGTGACCGTGGATGCCGCCGCCGTCCAGTACGCTTCGCTCTGCGCCTTACTCTCTCGGCCACCGCGCCGGCTGCCGCCGCCGCGGGTTTCCAGGGAACGAGCGAGAGAGGTCCGCGGGCGGAAGGACCGCTGGAGAGGCCGCCACCCGCGAGCCATTACCCCTCCCCGCACGCCCGCCCGCTCATTCCGCCGGCATCCTCCGAAACCCCTCCGCCCCCGCGCTGATTTGACGCCGCCCCTCCCCCGCCCCAGAATCCCTCGGGCGAAGACGGTTTCCGACTGAACGCGCCCGCCGCCGGTGGCGGAGGGCTGCGGAATGAAGACCGGAGCGCCTTGGACGACGAGATCCGGGGCATCTTTCTCGGCTCCCCAATTCCGTTCCCCGGATTCCCTGAGACTTTCAACGCAGGCGCACGCCCGGCAACGGCCGCACGAACCGGCATCGGGCCGGGGCGCGGAATCATTATTGTTTGAAGAATCAAGGGTATAAGCGTTTATACTCCATCAGCCCCTCGCGCTCGCCATTTTGTCATTTTTTAGATTGAGTCTCATATGATGCTCTTTCACGCCCCATAGGCATTTTCTTTCGTCTCCAGCTTTCTAGACTAGTCTTTTCAGAACCAAATGGAAAGAGAATTGTATAAACAGCTTTGTTTGAAGGTTATCGCCCAATTTTAAACTGACAGAGGAACAAAGGGAGATAAATCCCTAACCACTGGCATGAATACCATTTTCTACATGACCTCACCTTTTGGAGAAGTTGAATTTCCATTACTGGGAGAATTGTTACGCTCGCGGCAGCAGAAAATGTCCTTTATTTCTCCGATTCAATGATAAGAAAACACTTGGGTTCCTGAGGAAATTATTTGAGTTCATTAATGCAAAGGAATATTGGGTGGAAAAACTCATTTTTTCTACTAAATCTGTTATTTTCATAGCGGTGTTGAATATTGTTCTCGCAGTCACGTACCGTCGCATGTATAACGTAACAAATAGTTAAGAATTATGAGTTAAAAATAATGATGGTGTATTGCTTACAATATTGTTGAAACTAGCGAGAAGATGATACACAAAAATCTTAATAATTTCAAGTATAAATGCACTTAGGCGGTAAATATGCTTGAGCTAAAGACATGTATGCTTTATGACAAATTCAACGACGAGCCGAGGAGTGCCTTCAAGCTATTTTTCACTGCGAAAAATGAACACCAAGTCGAAGAGTAAATATGAAAATTATAATCGGCAAAAAGGTCTTCATTAATTAGCACCATACAAATGTGTTTTTTTAACCACCATGACACCAAGAGACTCCTACGTATAATATGAATCACAAATATTGCAAAAACGACGAAAACGCAAAATTGTCTCCACTAGGGATAAATCGAGGGAAAACAAAATCGGACAAAACAAATTTGAAAGAGAGTAACTCTCTCCGCGTTGTAATGCCTGGAATTTGATTTGTGATGAAGCAATATTACTTGGAACGCGGCTTTACTACGCTAGGGCTATTCGGGCATGCCTCCGAATTCGGAGAAGCATTTGAACATGCGCCCACACAGAACTCGCCAGGACGTTCGCTTGTAAACAATGGAGAGTGACAAGAAAGGGAACCACGAGCCCTCGCACTCGGATATTCCAGACATTCGACGCCACCCACTCGGACGGTCGAATAATTGCCGATCTTCGGCACGCTTCGCACTGCAGCCGCCAGACGTAGCTGCAGTCGCCGGCACGACATTTTTACCCCCAGTTCGGAGAATTAAAAGTCGTCGGCCCGCGGGCCTACGCGATCGAAATTCCGAGTGAACTTTATATCACTCGTCATAACATTTTTCGCTCTAAGCAGAGAAAGAGCAGAGCGTACATGGGAGGAGGGCAGGGATGGGGTGGAGGCAGGTTGCATATCATTGTCGGACGGAACATTTCCACCGGAGAGTTAAGTTTCCTCCCTCCCCGGACCCTCGGCCCAACTTCCCTGCAGCACCCGGCTCCCTCCATTAGGGCCGCCCTATCCGGGGTGTGCCGAATAAGTCGAATGCGATGACTTTTAGTGGTGGATGTGTAGTGTGGGTCGGATGAGGGAGAGAGAGTATGGAGCGAATGTGGTGCTGCTGGGCCAGCCATCGCTCCGCCGCCGACGACGACGCTATTGATTTTCCACAGCCCCCCCCCCCCAAAGCCCCAGCGCCCCCCTCTCCCTCTCCGCGACCCCCTCCTTTCTCGCCGCACCCTCTCCCGGCCCCTCTTCCGCATCGGGCCCCCTCTCTCTCTTCTGCACGCCGGCAAACCCCTACCCACCCAACAGCCAGCCAGGCTCCCCCACGACGGCGGCACCAGCGCAGATACAGCCTCCCACTCACCAAATGCCCTCTCTCTCTCCATCGCTCACCCACCCCCACCGTCCCTCTCCATCCCTCACACGCCCCCGTTCCCCACACCCGTGTTCCAACGTACACTCCGAGGCCTCCCTCGCTCGCTGCTGCGCCGCGTGTCCGATCCGGCGAGCAACGTCCCGAAGCGTATCGCATGAGTGCATGCATACACGGGGTGGGTCCCGAGAGGGGAAGGGGTGGATCGGACGGACGGACGGGTGGGGGATAGCGGACGGGAAGAGGAGGGGGGATGGAAAAAGGGACGCGGGGTGGGAGGGGGTTGGACGCCGTCGCGTTTCCACGTGGGGGTGAGGAAGATGCGGAGATGTAAAAAGGGGTGCGCGCATGGGGGAGGGTGTTTGGTTGCGAGGAAGGGAGGGAGGGGGAGGGTGTTTGGTTGCGAGGAAGGGAGGGAGGGGGAGAGAGGTTTTCGTACCGGAAAGAGCATTTCTCTAACCCGAAGTGAAGGCGGCGGGGGGATAATCAGCGGGAGAGGGGAGGTGGCGGCGGCGCGAAAATGAGGAGGGGGAAGAGGAGGAGGGAGATACAGGACTCGCGGGTGCGTGGGTGGGATACAACCACGGTCACCCACGGGGCGATACTGGGGTTGGAATGGAAATGGGGGTGAGTTTGGGGGAGAGATGGGATGGACGTGGAGTTGATGTTGGGAACGGGAGTGGGGCGGGGGGGCGTAGTGGAGGAACACGTGGGGGTTAGGGAGGAATGGTGCGTGAGGGAGGGAGGGGAAGATTGCGGGAAGGGCGTGGCAGGGGGAGGGGTGTGTGTGGAGGGGCGGTGGGGTGGGGGAAGGGGGGGGGGTGACGGAGCGATGGGGGAAGATGGATGGAGAAGGAGCAGAACTGTGGGTTAGGGAGCGGGAGATAGACGGAGAAGTGGGAATGGAGGCGAAAACGTGGGGGGGGGGGTCCTGCGGGCGGGGAGGGAGGGGCGGCAGGTATGGGAAGGTTGGAGGGAACCGGAGGGCAACGAATGGCGAGAAAATACGTGCGAAGGAAAAAAAAGCAAAAATGAAATGGTGAGCGTGCACGAGAGGTGGGAATGCAGATGCTGGAATCGAAACAGCGTAATTAGCGAGAAGTTCTCGCGAATGCGCCCGCCCGCTGACAATCACTGAACTTAAATGGAGGAATGGGAAGGAAAATATACATCATTAGGCTGGAGTGGGAGTTTTTTTTACAGTAAATTTCAAAGCCTGTATGGATGCTTACGGGGTATCGCACCGCGCTCCAACGCCGATGGGAAAAATGTTTATAGATGATAGCCATCGACGTGTGTGGGCTACGTGAAAGCCATCTGAAGTTCAACTATGACATCACCTAAATGGTTAATATGTGAGCGAGGCTGTTGGCAGAAGAATAGTGTTACAACTCCAAAAAATCTAGTTCGGATTAAAACCGTGATAATTAATTTTCTACCGCATTACAAACCTTTTTAATCCTCCCCGAAAGATAACGACCGGACGCTAACAAGCTTCCAGCCTGCCGAAAAGATATCGGGGCAAGGTGGAGGAGAGAGAGAGAACCTCCTGCGCGTTGTCGACGCAGGCGTAATAACCGAATTGCGCCGATTACGTACACATTCTCCGCGCGTCCCCTCATTTTCATAACGAAAACCATCCTCATTAAGGGAACTATGTACTTCTACAGTTTCTTATTGGACCCCTCCCCTCTTCATAATTTTCCCCCAACGCAACACCAAATACGAACCCACCCATCTGTAGTCGGCTCGTGATGTAAAATGGCAGAACGAGCAAAAATTGACTAGGCAATAAAAACGCTTGCGCAACTAATACATTTCCATGAATATCGCTCGGAGGAGTTAACGCACCAACCGGCGGGCCAATGAGGATCATTACGAACGAGATCGCACATAGGACCGTAGGCGGTGGCGTGGTGTGGAACGGTGGGGAGCGGGCTGGGTTTCGAGAGTGAGAGGGGAGGTTTCGGAAAGGGCTAAAAAGACCGACTGGAAGGGAAGAAGACACACCACACCCATCAAATGGAAGCGGGAAATAAAGGAAGGCCGAAGGGGGGAGAATGGAGGGACGGAACGGGGGAAGGGGTTGCTGAGGATCGGGGGATGAGAGATGATCCTGGATGAGGCGGGCGAAGGCGGGGCGTGAGAGGGCCCACAGTGAGTAGAGAGGAGGGGGGAAGGAGGAGGAGGTCGGAAAGGGGGCAAAGACAAGGGGGTCGCTGATGATCGAGGGAAGGGGACGACACCCACCGGAGGACGGGAGGGAAAAGAGAGGGGAAGAGTGGTGGAGGGAGGTTGGGGGGGGCAGAGCGCACCACAACTGGGGGCCAGAGGGAGGAGTGAAGGAGTAGAGGCAGGGGGGCGGAGGAGGATGACGGGAAGGAGGGTTGGAGGAAGAAGAAAAGTGGAAATTAAGACGACGTGAAGGGGCGCGGGAGATGGCGGAGGAGGTGGGGGTTTGAAAAAAAGGGGGCCCGCGAGCGCAGGGTACGAGTGCGGGGAGAACGGGGGAGATAGCCTGTCGGGAAGGGGGTGACGGGAAGGAGGGGTGGCTTAAAGGAGAGAGAGAGAGAGAGAGAGAGAGGTGGATATTGAGGAGTAGATAAGAGAAATGGGTAGGAGGGCGGCGCGGAGGCAGTGGGGTTGGGAGAGGGCGAGGGAGAGGTGGGGTTCTTCTCATCGGGACGCGAGAGAGAGACAGAGAGAGGTGGGGCGGCGGGGAGAAGGATATAGAAAGGGACATGGCGAGGAGGATCGCGCGCGCCCTGCGTCATAGCTTTCCCTTTCTCGGTCCCCCTCCCAACTACTGCGGTGCGACCCTGCCGCCCCCCTCCCTGCGTTTTGAGTCGATACGTTTCGTGCGTTATTATTGCCATTCGCTACAAAATGCCGCCACCCAGGTAAAATTGACCAATGCTCGCCGCTCCGCACGAATGCACCGGGGGCACGCCGAACAAGGGTGGGGGTTGAGGAGGGAGATGTTGGAAATAGGGGGATTGCGAGGAAATATCCTCCTCCGCGGGTGTGGTAATGGCAGTGGTGCTGGCCGGAGGGAGGGGGTCATACGCTCCGTTTATGGTAATTCATTCGCGAGATAGCAACCCACTTAGCGCCTGGCAGCAATAGCGCAGCTCCCATCTCGGAGGGAGGAAAAAAAACACGAGCCTTCGTGTCGAATACACGAGAGACGGAGAGAAAATTCGGCAGAAAGGCATGGAGCACCAAAAATCGATTCCTTCCAGGTCGATATACATCAATCACGGTAGCGGGAAATCAGTAAACAGCGAAAAAGTAGAGGAAATGGCAAGTTTGATTCCTTCGTCATACTCAAAACAATCGCAGCTGCATGTTCCCAGTTGAGATTCGCATGCGGCATTCCTCCTTCGGGACCAAGAAAGGGAGAATGAAGCGTAACGCGTTCGACATTTTTAGAAACTCTTTCCTCGCTCTCGAGGATTGCGTAGCACCCGAATACAGATTTTATTGAGCCCCATATATTACGTTAAATATCGCTCCACGAAAACAGAGGAGGGGCCATGAACGATCCCAGCACCGGCAATGAACGACGTGGACGAAAGAAACATGAGACAAACCGAATCGTACTGCTCGTGCAGCGAGATCTCAAAAATCCAAAGCCAAACCTTGCACGGTTAGCGACTAATATCCGGATCGATATTGCAGTAAAATGTTGACCGGCGCACCAACTCGACCGCCTAAAAAAAACCCGGTGGCGAAAAATTGAGACATTAGAAATCGATTCGACACGGCCGGGCCAACTGCGAAGGAAAAACAAACATAGTGCGAGTGGTCCGGGCCGAGGGAAAAACGTATCCGAACAAGTAAGTGCATTGCTATCTCTGTCCATGAAAGGACGCGCATACAAGCTTATGAGCACGTACAAAAGCTCAGGGGCTCTTATCCACGAGTTTAACCACCCCCGACCCACCCACACCCCTCCCTCTCCTCCCGTGATCCCCTCTCGCCCGGCTCGAATACAAGTACGTACGCACACAGTCCGGCGCCTTCCCTCCCCCGCGCACAAATCACCGGCAACACTAACTCCCCTCGCATAAACGGTCGCTCAACCCCAAAACGCTTTGCGAGCGGGGTAGTGCGGAGGGAGGGAGGGATCGGAGTCCTGGGTGGCGGGAATCGGGGGCCGGGAGGAAGGAGGGCGTGGAGGAAGACTGGGTGGACGGGCGTGAGGGAGAGATGCGAGGGAGTACACGAGAGAGCCGCGGTGGGGACTGAGGAAGGGGGGGAGGAGGGATAGGATGGGGCCGGGAGCGAGGGGGTATTTATTGCACGCCGCGCAAACTCCGCCCCGCGTTACCATGGCGACAGAATTAGGCCCCGCCCCCCTCTCTCTTCACCACGTATCCTCTCCACTTCTCCCCCATCTCCTTTCTCCCTTTCCATCCCTCCCACCATCTCTCTCTCTCTCTTTCGCTACTAACCCGTCGATGGCCATTCGCTACAAAAGCCCCCGACTCCCTGCTCTGGGATGTAGACGATCTGATCTGATGAATGGCGTTCCTATTGCAGGTACGAATTATTTTACGAGAAAACTATCCCCCTCCGAGAGAGAGAGCCGGGAGGAGATGGGAGCAATCGATTGAAAGGGCGAATGCCGCCGCGGAGCGGGATGGAGAGCGCGCGAGGGTCGAGGGAGTGAGCCAATTCCGAGTTTTATTCCGAGCGAAATGTAATAAGGGGACGGGGGGGGGGTGAGAGAGTGGGGGGTGAGGAAGTGGGAGAGGGAAGAGGCATCGGTACGTTTTGCACACGCCGGAGAAAATTCTGATCCAAAATTGATTCGGTCGTACGGAGAGGATAAAAACTTTTCGGGGACATTTCCTTCGAACTCAAACAAAAGCACTGAGGTTTGCCAAAAGGAATGAAACCACGAGGGATGAAGTGCCCGAGGGAAATAACAAAATACCCACGACTACTACTTCCCATCACTTGAAATTTTCAGATCTAAGAATGAATTATTCCCACCGCTCAGAAAAAATCAACAGCAGTTTTTCGCGCACTGGTGACAGAGGTTGTTTCCTATTGCGAACTCTATTTAAATTTCATTCCTAATTCAGCGCATCGATTTACAATCATGAATCGGAATCGGTTACCAATGCATTATCAGAGGAGTTATCCCAAATCATCAACTCACCCAACGAATCTTTCGTAATTTTAATATATTAAAACATTAAAGTCGTTCTAACTCGTTACACGACGATAAAAACAAGGCGAAACAAGCATCATAAAATCAAGTGACCTCACGCGATTAAAGCGACGATCGTGGTCTTTCCGCAAAAACAAACCCGCTAAGGCGAATTTTGGGAAAACATCAGCCCCGAGGGGGGACTTGCGGAGCTATACCACGAGGAAGAAACTTCAAAAGAACAAATCTCATTCGCCAAAGAAAATAAAATTTAGACGGGGGAATAACTTTCGAGTTTCAGTTCGACTAGTGGCCCGGAGTGACGCACACTACGGTGGATTATCCGCCACAATTTTTAACTCTGCCTATCGGCATACTGGTTCACCACAGCCTGGTTGAAAGCTTCATTGTTACAATTTGCCATTGCAAAGGCGATACACGGCGATTTTAATGGCGATTTCTGAGGAAAACACTGTGTTTTCTCGGACTGAGTTCCTATGATCCAACAATCGCTCATACGGTAATATACTAAAACATTAACAGCAAAATCATCCGAAAAAGGCTAGATCAAAAAATACAAATATACGAGATGGAAGAGATATTTTTCAACAATTCGGAATTCTACCTGCTGTCAGACTGTACTGATATGTCATTATGGTAGGAAACCATTTTAGTGGCAGATAAAAAATACCTGACACAGAAAAAGGAATTTCCATTGAGGGACAATATCAAGTATACATTTATAACAAAATATATCATATAAATAAAGGTAGAAGAAAATGGGAGGTTACTATGCCTCTAATTTTTAATGAAATACCGAAGGATTTAAGATTATTACAGTCAGTAAATGTGAAATGGAGAATAGGACTGATTTTTACATAGGAGGGACACTTAGTAGTCTCGTTAGCGGTCGGCAAGCTCGTAAATCTACAGGTCATAGGTTTGATTCCCGTCTTCAAGCGTTTGCCTATATCTCGAGCTTGGGCGATTATGACTGCCCTTGTGATATCTTGCTCAATATTAAAAAAAAATCATTTTTCATTACCATTTAACTAAGGCAAAAGAGTGTTAGTAGACGGCCCCTAGAAAATGTTACGCCTAATGGAAGTCTTTCAAAAGATCTTCCATTCCACCAACTCTCTTTGCCCAACTTACTTCTTCCTTCGGCTCCTAGTTATTTCTGGCCCCGTCCCTGCCAATTTCTTCCTATTCCCACAAAACTTCTAATTTTTATTACAGTCGTCAACATCTTAATGCCTAAGATGTTGACGAATGGCATCGTCCTGCCGTTTTTTTGCCTTCGCTTCGCCCCGACAACGTTTATTCCCATGCACAATGTCTTTGTTATATGCATATAATGCAAACTTTCGTTCAATTGTTCCGATTATCACTTTGCCAGTTTCCAAAATCGCCCGTCCTCTCCCATCAAAGACACATTTCTGAATTATACGACATTACGCACGATACTAGTCTTTACTGTCTAGTCTCACTGTCGTTAGTCCAGAGCCGAGGGTGCCAAATGCATAATTCCTTAGCTAAGGCAATCCCCCTGGTAGTCTTTTTATACCTATTAACGTTTTAAATATAGCATACAGGAACTGTTCCACCTGATCAGATATATTTTTTCAAATTTATTATTTACCTTCTCCTTACTAAAATGAACCTTATTTTCATTTTATTTTTATTCATACCGTACTTCGCTCGATGCTATTCGGTCAATAGTGTTTTCAATCTTTTGGTTAAATGGTTCAACTAAAGCTTGATTACCCCAATATCTGACTTTTAATTCTTCTAAATATTCAGTCTCCCTTCTGTTTTCATTCCTATACTAAGCCCTCCCATGTCTCGCTGTCATTTCCTTGCCGTAAAAGTTAAAAATCACAAGAGATAACAGATAAACCTGTTTTACTACCATACTCCAACCCTACATACGTATTGTCATATTCATGTGCATATATATATATATATATATATATATATATATATATATATATATATATATATATATATATATATATATTAAGACGCTTCCAATCTTCTCCATCCTGCATTTATCCGCTGTGGTCAAATAAGCCCTAACAATATAATTTTTTCGGACTGCATGATAAAGTTAACCTAACGAAGTCTTCTGACCCAACGCCTCTCATAAATGCTACGAATTAATCTCTGAAAAATTCTTACGTGCATTTTTACTATAACCCATTAATACACTTTTAAAGTACTTGTCTATTCTGTTTGTCTGTGCAGCAAAAGCTTAAAAGGAAGAAAAAACAGAATAAAAAAATTGGAGCATACTATGGCATGGCTTTCGGCTAAGTATTTATTTGATTCCTACAAGAAACTTGAAGAACCAAACACCCACTCTTTCTGAAACACTTCCTCTCTCAACCGTCTCCCACCGCAGATCAATTTGCTGATTACAAGAAGGAAGTCGAAGGAGCCAAATACCTCGGTAGCAGAGGCATTCCGAAAATTTAAATCACCTAAGCACCAGTTCCAAAACTCCTGACCACTCCCACTAATCCCGCCCACTTCCCTCCCAAACCTTCCCCCTTCTTCTTCATCTCTTTCAAAAACGCCGGCAGGCCGACTAAGTCCTCCCCGAGTGGTGCACTCGCTGGAGAGGCGATGGGCCACCGTAAAGAAATCAAAGTATTATTAGCGAACACAAGGGATAATATCAGAGAGATTTCAATCAGGGATGACAACTACGCTTTTTTGCATTCTTCAAATACAAATTATTGAGAAGGGGAAGTTTTTTAATCGGTAACTAATGCAAACACCACGAGATTAAAACTTCATACTACGCTTGCCTAAATTTTAAAATACCGATAGTTTCCAGATTACCGTGATTACTAATTATGCTAAGTCACGTTAATTCAATACGGGAATACATCTCAAATCCGATTACATTTATGATAAGCAGAGTTGTTTTATCACCATTTTACTACCATTTGTGAAAGTTAACACTTTTATGGATGGACGCTTAGCCAATGATCCCTCAGTTTTGCTTCATGCGCATGAAGGGTGGTCTGCTTTGGGATAAGGGATTTTAAGGTATCGGTCATAAATTTAATTCAACCATTCTTTCCCGCCCACCAAAATTTTTAAAATTCCACCCGTTTAAATATCATATCTTTTATGAAATACTGAAAATTTCGTACAGCTGCAACGCAAGGTGGAAAATTTTTACCACGATAAAAACACATTTTTAACACTTCGTCTCGGTCGTATTCCCAACTGGAGCCGGTTTAGAATACAGGGATTGATTATAGAGGATATTATGGGCTCAAAGCCGGTTTCATAGCCTATTAAGCACAATGGTCACGTCTTATCAACCCAATTCCGTTAAGGTATTGCATGTTGCATGGGCTGAAGGATATATTTGGCACGCGAGCTAATCGGAAAGTTGTCTCCAGCGGCTGCTAGCTTTATTGTTGACGAGGGCAAATATTAAATGTTTCCATTCTAATCTTCTCTTTGGAAGACATAATTTCTATTTCCATCCTCAGAGTTATACCTGGGAGTGTACAGATATTTCCATGCATCCCGAAATTTCCGTACATTAAGTTAAAGAGGTTTCCGTTAGACGGTAGTAAGTAAAATTTATGCGATTTATGAAGGACGGCACATTTTTACTACTTATCAAATACTGGAAGCATAGCATACCTTTCGAACTTTTACAACTCATGAAATGAAACTAAACTACAATGTATTTCCTAGATGCTCAAGGATTCGGGAAAGCATTAAATTAAGGACGTATTAAATAATGTTTCTATCTATACAGCTACTCGTTTCAGCTATCGAATCATTATGCAAGGATTCAAATTTCCTTTGAATAAAATTTGAAATTGAATTTATTGCAACGTTACCCAAAACCCATGAACGAGATTCCTTAATTAGGCTGACTAAAATTTCTTCAAAATATTACAAGGGTACTTCACTTCGCTTCTAATCATAACATCAATCGCGATAGCATTCTTATTGTAATGAACGCTTTTCAAATGACAACCACGGAAGTCCTTCTTAGGGCATTACCGGAAAAGTAAGGAATGCTATCATTGTAGCTCCACATTATATGCACGCATATTACCGTGGCAGAAAAAAAACATGCGAATAGTCTCGCAAATTAGACCCGCGGGTGTAAGTAAATAGAGTGGAAGCCTTTTTCCATGATTCTACTACTGAAGCTTTACATATTGGCACACAAATATAATCATTTGAAACATTCACCTTAACCATATCCTCTAAATATGATTCACAAATGTTGTGCAAAACATCATTAATAGGCGCCTGCGTGGTAAACATGTCTATGAAATGTATTTAAACAAGCTTCAGCCAAAGTTACATGTTTGAGTTAATCATATGACTTTTAAATCATAATCATCAAGTTTAACGAAACTGCTTATGCCCCAAGATAACTGGGAGGAGGAGGAGGTTTCGCTCAAGTACGTACCGAGCTGCAGTCGGAAGGATGTAATGGATCCGTCCACAAAACTCGAGGACGAGAGTAAGACGGGCACAGGCAAATTTGTGGGAGTGCGAGGTTTATGGCGTCAGACGTGTGAGATGGCACGCCATAAGGCGGATGAGGTACCTACGTCCCGGAGAGGCAGACATGGCGGGGGAACGAAGGGCGAAAGTGGTTATGGGGACTGGAAGGGGAAGAGGAGCAGGGCGGGAAGGGGTGGGGGGGAGAGACGACAAAAGAGGGGATGGGGAAATCGGGAGGAGGCCCGAAGTAAACGTCGCGGGAACGGGACCGACAGCAGTCAGGTAGCATTTCCACGCCTCCATTAAGCATTAACCTCACGCCCACACCCGCACGCACAAACCGACTACACCTCGACACCCTGCGAGGCAAACGAAAACACGCCTTCTCCTTACATGTGGCGGCGGCAAAGAGGGAAAATATCGCGCGGAAGGATCGGAGGGTTAAAAAAAATCGATCGCAACTTCCTCGGACATTACTAGACTGGGGAGGGGCGCTAGAAGGTGAATGGAGGGAGGGGTGAGGGGGAGGGAAACAACGCAACATGGACGGGAGGGGGGACTCGGAAGGAAGCGACCATCAAAAATGCACCCAAACAGATTGGCGCCCGACGCGGGCCGATAAATTTGACGACCCCGGTAACGACAAGGCCACATCATTTTACAATTGACGGTGTTGGGTTGGACGGGAAGGAGGTGAGCGCACCGGGGTGGAGGGGGGTCGAGAATTGGGGACGGGGGTGAGTTGACGGGGGAAGAGGAAGCCGGAATCCAGGAGACACCGATTAATCCTCGTCCCCTGCTTCCACCATTCCTTAATCATCGCCCGAGGTACTTCAGACACTAATCTACCCCCCACACCCCTCCGTCCGTGTACGCCCCTTCTTCCCCCATCCAACCTCCACCCGCCGCTCCAAAAATCTCCCCGAGTTTCGTCCAGACTAGCGAACACACTGACTACTCCTCTTCGTCCTACCCCGCCCCGAACCCCGCCACTTAACGAGCTAGTGTGTTTTGGAAGAGCGGGATGGGAGGGAGTGACGGGAGATGGAAGAGGTGGAGGA
Organism: Hetaerina americana; assembly: GCF_022747635.1. Taxonomy (NCBI): domain Eukaryota; kingdom Metazoa; phylum Arthropoda; class Insecta; order Odonata; family Calopterygidae; genus Hetaerina; species Hetaerina americana. Next base: position 48,279,481 of record NW_027286069.1, read on the forward strand.
ATGGGGTGGAGGCGGAAGAGGAAAGGGAGCAGGAGGCGGGCGCGGAGTGGGAGGAACGAGGAAGGGGGGCACGGTGGGGTGGAGGCGAATCGATACGGCCCCCGAGATGAACCTAGGCCACGTCGCACTGCGCTAGCCCCCACCGCCACTAGTCAGCCCTCCACCGCGCTGCCTCCCGGTGGCCTGGCGTCGCAACCTGTCTCTCTCCTCTCGCGGGGACGTGGAACACGGCGAGGGCGGACGCGATGGGCCCCCCATCGCCCGGGTGGGGAGGGTGGGCGAAGAAGGGGAGGGGGGAAATTGCGGGTCTAAATGGGTATCATAATTACCATATTCGCGTTTTGGCTCGTCACGAATTCTCTATCCCTGGAGCATATAAAAAAATGTATCCCTTCCACCCTCAACCATTCTGTACACATGGAATTGGAATTCAAAAGAAAGGGTGCGGGGCGGAAATAAAAATATATGAACGGATTTTTATCATGAGACCTTTCTTACACATTCCTCAGCGTCTCGACTACGCCGACCGGCATCTCTGTCTCTCCATGGGTGTTAACTGCCTCGCGACTAATTTCATGCGGATTAAATATTCCGCGTACTAGTGAAATGTTTATGATCACGTCGACGGTTCATCTTGATCGAACACGGGTAATATGTCTGGGGCGGTTTACTTAGGAAACCTTAAAGCTGCGCTCCCTCTGAAGTGAGAATTACGTACGAGACAGGCGAGGTTTACTACACTAGATTTAATTATATAGATATCTACATTTAGAATGCTTTGACGGAGAAAGGCCCTGATTACATGATGATGGCACAAAAATGTTAAGAAAATTCACTCAGTAAAACTTTCAGAGCAGAGGATTTCAGGTTCCCCCGTCAGGTCATAACTATTAGACTTCCGCAGCTAATTACATTTCAAATACGAATCACACATTTGACAGAATTTGTAGAATACAATACTTTCCGCAATTTGGTTTTGAATACATTTATTTTGAGGAGAATATAAAGATATTGTTTAACTTACTGAAGGCTCATTAGTTTTGCATTACCTGCATTACCAGCACACTAAGTACAACCAGTTTATTTACTATCTTGGAGAGCTCCTATTTCAAGGCAATGGTGTTAATGTTTTTTTTGTTAATTTTACTTATACTTGCTGATTTGAAGAGCCGATTTCTGATGTCTAAAATATATTAATAGATCAACGTTTCAACGTCGAAATATACGCACTAGATTCTTTACCTTAGTACTGCAGATGCTGGTAACGATAAGAGAGTTACAATTTGTCCTTACTAATGCGCTTTTATAAATATATCCCACTATATATATATATATATATATATATATATATATATATATATATATATATATATATATATATATATATGTACGTGACCTCCTGAATTAAAATAGCATGTCTTTAATTATCCAGCACTACTGAAAAGCAGTAAAAATGTGCATTCCTTTTAATTATGAAAAGGAAATCAAAATGCGATTATTGATTTCATAGCATTTCTTAATCTCTACCTACATAACTACTCTAATTTTATTTGCATTTCATAATAAACGTATTGATTGAATAAGACAAGCAAGATCTATCCTTCTAATCGCTAATTTCATCCATGTAATTCATCAATCAAGATACACATCCAGGTCAGAGCACATTTGAAAGTGGTAGATAATGGCAGAATTTTACAGTGGAAGAACCAACGTCGGAGAGTTTAGTTATGCTACCATGAAATACCCCCCATAAAATCGGGAATTATTTTTACGAAGAAAAATCTTTCCTATCTCCTATTTCGTACCAAGAAACACTTTTTAACTCAAAGCTCGCACACCGTATTCGACAACCACGTTCCTGGTGTAAAGACTAAGACCGAAGCCGTGTGCGGGTACTTCGGCGGGGACTGAATATCGGGATCGGGCACGAAAACCAATAAAATGAACCACCTCCCAAGGCATTAAAAACCTGGGTTAAAAACGACCTTCCATTGGCAAGCATTAGGCATGGGGGGAGGGGTAGGGAGAAGAGGCAGGAAAGGCATGGAGGGAGGAAAAAGGGGGAATGAAAGGGCGAGGATAAAGGACAGACGCGCGTGTGCATAAGTGTGCGAGTGTGGTGCACGGGGACAGGAGGCAAAGGAGGGTGAAGGATCAGGAAGGAGGGTGAGATACGGAGGGCGGAGGGGGGGGGGGTGGCATGGGAGTAGATTGTTGTCGAGTGCGTGCGTGTGTATGTGTGTAAAGGGGGGAGATGAGGAAAGGGGTGCGTGGGGACTGCTCTGAGGGAGGGATGATGATTCGACGGGGTGGGCGGATGAGAGAGGCAAAGGAAGGGAGAGAGTGAGGAGGGTGCACCCCAGAAACAGTTGCACTTGTGCGGAGAGTGCGGGAAGGGGTCTGGCTTTAAAGAGAACGGCACCGGGGAGGTGGGCGGGGATGGGGGGGGGGGGAGAGAAGGATTGCGGGGAAAGAAAGAGTGGGATGATAAAGAGACGGGATTGGAGCGACAGGAAGGGAAAAGGTTGGAGCACACGGAGGTGATTAAGGGCACAATTAGGTATCGCGGGTACTCGTTTAAAAAAAAAACGGAAAAATTATTCCACCTAGTCCATTGCATCAATTTCGAGGCGCTTTTTTCACGGCACAGCTTGAATTGCTAAGGACGCGTTTCTATTGAGTGGTTGTAAAGTTCAACGAACTCAAAGAGGAGGACGTAAAACAAAGGGAGTGATGATCTTTTGTGAACAACAAATTTTTAAATTTCAAACTCCTCCGCTCAAAAGAAACTTTTCGCCATTAAATTGATTTTTTTCTCTTCGAATGCGAGGCGGCCTCAAAAGTTGTTCAACAATCAAGGGGACTCAATGAGTTTGGCTTTAACTATTCCGATTGAATTAAGGGGGCATACGGAGGATGAAGCAAAGAAGGGAAGCAAAAAATACCAAGACTCAGAAGCAGTCAACGTGGCAGGGGCAGTGACGAGGTGACTTGTAGTCACCGAGAAAGCTTCTAAGTCATCCTTTTCTTTTAATGTCGTCATCGCGTCAGCAATTAATTTCAATCCATCAATGCGGCACAAATTCTATCAACAAGGAAAATTGAACGAAAGATATTGCAACACAACAAAATAACCGCTTCCAATGGACGTTGGAACTTGAAATGGTGCTTGCTTGTGAGCAGAAAGGCTAGCGGCGAGGGCGAAAGGAACGGTTCTTGGATTATGTAACAGGACTTAACGGGTGTGCACACGGGAATGAGGCGTATCAACATGAAACGCTGAAATCGAACTGAAAATCTGACGATCCCCGGACGAACACCACTGTGCTGCCACCGACGCCGGTGGAACGACTCCGCACCCCACGAACGGGAGGGCGTTCTATCGAGAACTTTGAACTCCCCCATCACCTAGCAATAACGAGCCGACGAGAGAGAGAGAAAGAGAAAAAAAAGAAGCAAGGGGCGACGCTTGTCCTAGTGGGCTTGAATCGTCGTCACCACTACAAGTTCTATTTAAGCGCAATGATAAGGGCGTATATACACACCCAAGAAACTGTGACAACAGTTCGTTTGACCCAAAGCCGGCCCGAGTGAGCGATGTATTACACATCTGCCTTCGTAAGCTCCCTCCGAAGCGAAAACCCTTCTTCTCCTTGGTCAAACCATCCCGAGTCCCGCGCTCCCCTCCACGTAACCTGCCAGGCTACTTTTTGCGATCGGATCAGTTCCGGAGGGGAACAGCACCGCAGTTGCCAAACCGTCCCCCGGGTCCGGAAGGATCGTCTCTCGAGTTTTAACTTCTGCTGCACAACACTGAAATACGCATGCACTCGCTTCACAGTACTTTCATTTGCCAAGCACGCAAACTTACGTCTGCTTTACGTGCTGCACTGATAACCCCCCTTAAGGAGAGGGATTCTCTAAAAAGACCGCTTGCAAACAGTCGAAAATTAAAACAGCGCATCCATGAAAATACGAAAGGTTACGAAACGAATGAAGCCTAAATAATGGAAGAAGAATGTTAAAGTCAATTAATAATTAACGCTTTGAAAGTGACAACGAAAATTAACAATAAAACCCAATCCAGTAATAATAATATAATTCCTTCATTTACTCTGTACTGCACGAAGGTTTTTAGTTCTCTTCGCTCTGTTATTCCCGTGAAAAAGAATCAATGGAGATAGCAAATTTTAGGTGCAATAATGAATGAAAATCTTCTCCGTTTACCCTATTAAGAGAAGAATAAAGGACGAAAATTAAATGGCGAAAACGAGATTATAAAAACCTGAAAAATGGAGGGGCACGGCAATAATGCCTGGATACCTTGCTATTTCACTCGTCGCTTGTTCCATTCTACCATTTACAAAAGAATGCTCCTCGAGTCCAGGCTTGATATCGTTTATGCAACACTTAGGAGTGCCTTTTGTTTCGTATTATTTTTAAAAGAAAGAAGGATTCTTTTTTTTTGTTTTCAACGGGATAAAACTCACGTAACTTAGGAACAAAACACGCCACGAGCCACATGAAGGCCAGCGTCGAGGCTTAATTAAGATGGCAAGTCTACGCCATGAGGGGAAATATAACGAAGCCGGGAGGGGGGAATGACGATGAGTGTCATAAGACGTAGCTGCCGCGAATAAAGGAGCTACGTTAAGCGCAGGAAGATTTGAAAGATTACAACATGGATGAAAAAGTGCCGTTCAAATTGGGTGGGGGGGAGGGGAGAGAAAAAATATACACCAACAAGAAACTCATTTACGACTCCGACTTTTTTTCTTATTCCGACACACCATCCCCTCTCTTTCCATACTGATAAGTTTCCTTCTACAAGAATTCATAAATAAACATTAATCCTGCATAAAAATAGATATGCAAACAAGAGTAATTTCAATGGTTCGTAAACCGACGTCTACTGGAAGGTGCCGAGTTCGAAAGAGGGACACACCAACGAAATCTTCAGAGGAAATTATAGCAGGCATACTTATTTATGCTCACCAAGCATGAGGCTCCTAACGAGTTCCACCTGTTCAGCCAGTAATACTCCCAATTATACGAAGGCGTGCAGATTACGCATATAATAATAATAAATTAATAAAACTTTTAAAAAATGACCTTAATTTTCACAGTGCGCGATTAGAAATTTTCAAACTCATTATACCATGGCCTGATTATTTTCTCTTAAACACATGAAGGGCCACCAGCTCAGGTGCATGACCATGCCTATTGGGAGGCACAAGGGGAAGGAAGGATTAGGATAGATGCATTGGACGAAATGATGGGTGGAAGGAAGTGTGCGGAATTGAAGAAAATTTCTTGTAATGTCGGTTGAACTTTGTTAGGAGAGAGAAATAAATGCAACGTTGTATAGCCTGTGCTCATTCAAAACCTATCTTAAACCGTAGAATACCAATAATAATAATAATAAATTCAGTCTTTCCGCATATGATATTATAATGACATGGGAGCATCATTATCATAAAGAGTTATTCCATGGCTTGAACTAAAATCGAACTGGGGAAGATAGACCTGACTGTCACCAATTCTGCAAAGCGGTCAGCGTAGCCTACATGTCAATTGTAATCGCGTGCACCAGAAATATTTATTTTTATTTATTGACTTAATTGGGGGAGGTAGAGACGTATAGACCCTTCTTGCACTTAACCCTTAGACATTACATACAACCAAGCCCTAGATGGAGGAAAATCCACCTAGGCGGGAATCGAACCATCGACCTCTGGGTTGGCAGGCGAGGACGTTACCCCGCCGCCACCGGGTTATAAAGAAGAAAACTGAAAGTTCTTCTTGGATCTTCAAATCTCAAATTTCGGGGCTGGGATTTACTGCACACATTCATGGTCAACAAAGATTGGAGGTAAACTCACCGGGGGTCGAGTGCGGACCCTCCCGAGATGAAAGATGAGTGCCTGTCCCAATGACACCACGGATAGTCCTGGAGCATTAATCTCGCGCATCATTTACGTACAAACGGCTTCGGTTTATTTTCTTCGCAAGGAGGGATGCCCACGTGTTTCCGAGCGAATCGCTCGTTTTAAAAGCTGGGGGGGAGGGAAAAAAAGCCGAAGAAAAAAGGGGGCGGGGCGAAAGAAAGGGATACTCGGGGAATAAAAGGAGGGAAGGGAGACCGGGGTATTCACCCCGACATCCCGGGTTTTAAGGGCAATTCATCCTACGGTGAAAAATCATTAAAGACGCAAGGAATATTAAACCCCCACGGAACAAAATAAAACTAAGTAAATGAGCGACATGAAAACAAACGTCGTCGGAGAGTTGAACTAGGAAGGATAAAAAAAGAAAGGACGGAACACTGGGTTATAAATAGCATTTTCGCAAAAGGGGCTATTTTCGATAAAATTCCCATACGGCGGGCATTTGATGCATTCCAAATTCCAACCCACTTACAAGACTACTGGATTACGGTATGATAACATAAATGGCATTAAAACACACGAATGCTAACAATCGCGTGCCTGCATGTACTTGCCCTCACCGATCAAGACGAAGAACACGGTATTTTAGATCAGAACGAACCTGGGACACATGAGGGACTACTATGCGATTGCCGCTACCGTATAAGCGGTTGCGATCCACTCCTTTCGGAGCCAAGATCAAAGGAATATCGCCACTGATCACAATGTATCTTTTAAAGCATAAAAATATTAAAGAAAAAAAGTATCAATGCGATGATAAGAAAGAAAATACGCCACCGATCAGTACATCGGCTTATCAGTTTCGTAACCGATAACGTTTTTACTCGAGCTTTACAGGGAATTAGCATTGAATATGCAATCTCACTCGTTAAAATTTGCCGGGGGATACCTTCCAAAACATGCAAGCAGAAAGCACCACTTTATGTAGGCGAGGCTACTCATTCAAAGAACATAAACAATTCAAGGTACAACATCAAAATTAAAATTTAGATTTTAAATTATATCGAACACTACGGATGATTAATTCAGCATTAAACTAGGAAGAATATTTGAAACGCTACCAGCTTTTCCCCATGAAGACTTTTACTTTTGGGTTTCTAAATAATAACTTCGTCATCACCAGAACGACAAGACGTTATCTCTTTACCCAAGGGAATAACATAATTATCGAAAATTCAAAAGATTTCTAAGATAATTAATAAAGCCTTTCCTGTCTAACTTTAATATATTTCATTGACCATGAAGAGTACCACGGTAAAAAGGAATATTTACGAAACTAGTGCTGCGCAGTTAATATTCTCTCAAAGCAAGGCAAGAGAGACAAGCTTGGTATCTGGGAAAACTTGTTTTACGTATTAGTATATGGTGAAGCATACTAAAGAAATAAGGTAATAGAGAACGCAACAGCTGTGATAAACGCGTTATTCCAAGCATATTCATAGAGTCGACAATAGGTACGTAGCATTAGTGAGCTGGATTCCTTCTGAGCAAGACAGGAGTCAAAGTATTAGCTTTATACAACAACCCACACAGGAAAACCCAAGAAGCATGAGAAGGAAGGCATTGGAGATACCATTTGGCAACAGCGCTCACTCTCCCTCCACACCACTGCTACACTACCGTAGTTCGACCGCTTTTTGGGGAGAGTGACGACGCTGGGGAGCCGCGTTGCCACTTCTCCCCCAACAACACGGAGAGGACGGGCTTAAAGTAACCTCAGATAACACATCGAACGACCATCCTCGCAGGGAAGCAACATTAGAAGTGGAGACAACGTTTTTAGCGGGAGACGACGACGAAATTTTCAACGCATCCCGCGGACGGAAAGGGATCGAAAAATGCGCACGAAAAAGGAACGCCTTCACTCCATTTTCAAGAAGTCGGCGGCCGGAGTCTCTCTCGCTCGTCCGCGCGCTCGCTCTCTCTCTCTCTCTCCAGATCGAAATGCGCATGAGCCTGGCAACACCGCACTCGGCCGTGTCCCTACGGGCACAAAGGAAGAACTCGGAAGGAGAGTGAGCGGGGAGAGAGAACCGAGGGAGGCGTGCTTGGCGCATGAGGGGAATAAAAGGAGGAGAGAGACACGGATAGTCGGGAGAAAGAGAGCGGGATGAGGAAAGGAGAGGATAGACTAGTTAAGAGGAAACGAAACTGGACGGGTCTCTCTCCCTGCCTCGCTGCCATAGCTCAGCTGCATTGGGGGCATGACGAGGGAGGAGATGATGAGTGGAGGTGAGCGAGGCAGCTGAGAGATGGAAGGGCAAAATAAAACGGTGAAGCCGACGCGCGGAGGGAGGAAAGCTTGGCAATGGGAAAGAGAGAGAGAAAAGGAAGCGGGGATTGGGACGGGAGAACGAGGTGGCGGTGGAGCGAAAAGGGGGGGCGCGAAGGGGGGAGGGAGGGCGGCAGAAAGAGAGAGACGGGGCCGGACGAGGAAGGTATGACGCGCAACTCACCACACGATTCCTGCGCGCCCAGGCTCGATTGCTATAAGAGACACGGGCAAGAGGGAACGTCACATGGAGGTTATTGCGGGCGAGGTAGCGAGCAACCTTTAGAATTCAACAATTATCATGGATTATCTTCGACGCGTACGCTGCAAAACCACGACAAAATGCGTGATCTACGGAGAGGGGAGGGGGATGAACAAAGCATATCAAAAGTGGCCCGAAAAGCTTAGTGAACAACGCAGTGTCGTGGCAGCGATGTCGACGAGAAAGCTATGCCGCCTTTTAAACATCCAATAGACACTAGTGTATTATTTCGGCATCGCCCAGCGCGGACTCGTACGCTTGAAAGAGCAACACTCGTCCGATGAACCAGCTGCCCCAATAAGCCGCCCACTGACCTGTGAACACAATAAAATATCCTCGAAGGCAAAAAAACGCACGCAATCATGTTACACTCGGCTCTTACTAGCATATGATCAGACGTTACGTGCTGAGACTGGAGACATCCAATCAAATGGCCCCAATGAAATCGATTGTCTCACATCCGTGGGAGTGGCAATATATCAATAATAACGCGGCATTATTTCGGGTGTTTAAAGGGCATCTTAACGTCTACTCGAGTAGAGTACTTTATAATATCTATTTTCTATTAAGTATCAGAGAGACCCTGAGAACAGGATGTAAAAACGTCCTAACCCTCCTCATACCCACTATACATACTGAGACAAAATTACAGCTTACTAAAAAAACTGAATTTTCATCTGCATTAATGTTCCATTGTGATAAACTACGGAATTTCATAAATTCTAGATGGCTACTGAGTTCCTCAGTAAAATAAATTAATTACAAATACATACTTGCACAGAAACCGATTTACGAGCATACAACGAATGCTTCCGAAATGTTTCCTAGGGTGCGCTGGTGGCCCATACCTTCCCGGCTCGGGCCTTGTCCTCGGACCTTTTCCCTACTCGACCGGAGCCACATGCATCCGGTACCCGGGATAAAAATCTTTTATGGGCGCATGCGAACAGCAGTTGTGGTTATGACAATACACGATTTATGAGTCAGATAAAATATGCTGGCAACACTCGGTCGATTCCCGTGCGATACGTTGGGCCAGAAATGCATAAGAGGCAAGCTTTCGCGGTTAAATATTCGTTCTATTAAACTAAATACCATATCATTCGATTTCCAAAAATTAGAACCGCAAACAGAACTTTCCATGCCGGCTGCCGCCACAACAATTTCGACTCGGTGATGGGAAAATGTGACGCTATCGCACTACTGTTTCGCAGATTCATCAGATTGCATTATATCGGGCACAAGACAGTCAAATGAAAAAATGGCAAAAAAATCAATCTTATTGTAACTTAAAATGACCAACTTTAAAGCTTGGGATCAATACCTCTACAAAACTTAATAATGGCCAAACATTTAGACAAACTGTTTTAAACATATTTTGCAATAACAAAGGTGAAGATCAAATTGCATCACCGCACATTAGTAACACGAAGTCTATAGGCCCCGAATTTCCTGCACTAAAAACCCACCTCCAGCACCGATACTGTTTTACGGATGGGTTTTCCGAGTTGAACTTAAGATAAGCCGTGGTATCAACAGTATTGCATCTTAATTTATGGTTGAATAGGTACTAACGGGGCGAAATACCTTTTCACAGAGCAACAACAACTCTTACTAGGGGTATACTCAAAATAAAAATACATTAAAATCATGGACTACTGCGCGTGTAAAATTCAGCCTGCCCTTAGTCATAACAAGCTTCGAAGAACATTCAGTTGCGGGAGCAACTACCGAAGCCGGGCTCTTTTTGGCTTCATCTGAATGCGTGGCGCGCCATGAAACACGGTTTCTTTTGTCACCGATCGGCGGCACTTTGCCACGAAAGGGAATGAGAAGTAATGTGTCCATAGGGGTCGAAAAACAACTCGCAGAAAATGGGAGATACGACGATTTCAATGTGATTTACGGAGGAATACATAATCCGTCATCTACATCAATATGCCAACAAAAAATTAACTCAAAAATTAAGTTAATTGTTCAAAAACATGAGGGAAAATGCGACAAGAGTGGAGAAGAATTGTGTGTGGTCTAACGACCGCGATTACTAGGGATGTACATGAAAACAAACGACCCCTCTCCACGTTTCCTACGCTATTATCCCTTTGCGCATGTTCACCTTTTATCGACTCCCGGCGAATGTCACTTTTTCGAGTTTCTCACACAGAGGCGGCGGCGACCTCTCAATCTAGTTTCACATTTTCGCGCAGGGACGAATAAAACGCAATTCCATAACGACCCAACCAAGGGTCTCGGAAAATGAATCAAAAATGCACATTATACACCACGTAGGGCGTAAAACGGAGTTGAACAATCATTAATAATTCAATTATCAATGTTTCCACTTACCCCGGCATCGGGAGCATGCGCGTTCGGCGTGGAGGGCTGTTGGGGCCGGCTGGGGAATGAAGTCTGCTGTGGAGAGAAAGATAATCATGTTTAATGGACAGTCTCACACAACGTGCTTAGTTTTTTCTGCTTAGTTTTGCCGGATGGTAAACATGGCATGGATGGAAGTTCTAAATTTTATGGTAAATACCATTGGGACTTACTAAAGCACTCAGTCCGAAACATGACAAACATTTATACCGCAACAAAAATAAGTACAATGGTAAACCTGCCAGAATAATGAACGTGAACCACGAACTGGGGTATTTTAATTCAATTTCGAGAGCAATACACAATGCTACTGATTCATTGGTATTTTACCCACATACACTGCCCGCCTATAACCTGATTTAACCGTAGGAAATTTCAGCACATTTGTAAATTTTAAACCAATACAATTTCCATAAACAAAAATACTGTGAAATAAAACTATTACGCAGTCATGCATGGCTTGAAAACAAATGGATTTGGAAACAAACATCGAACAACATTTTTGCTTCCATTAAACCTGCTGTAAAACATTTACGCCACAGGCAGCCAGTGATGTTCTCACTAATTTTATACAATTGAAGCTAGAAAAGCAATTGTGTATAATAGCGATTTGTGAAATGCACTTGCTCAACTCCCCACAACTTTCATATTAAGGAAGGAACCTCATTACAAATGCACATCACCACAACCACATCTTCGTGAGCTAAGTTAGCCTCCAGCAAAATGTATCTCCTTCTAACTATGGTTCAGAAACGTTTAATTCTTAAAATTTCATCCTACATTTTTAAATCAATTAAATTGAAAACTGATCTATTCTTTTAAAATTTGGTCACAGTACGTCTGTCTATCAAATGAGGTGGTCATATAAACCTAAATGATTGCAACAATGTCCGTAAAGCCCATGATTTTGGGATAAACTGCCATACCATCACAGTAAGGTTTGAAATTAGGTTTGTACGTATGTCGACTACTTCTCGATGAAAGAGGCGTTGGACACAGCCCAGAGTATGCAATACCTGCATCTTTAAAGAAAAGCTTTTTAATGCCGTTTCTGCCTGGAGCATGACGTTTAGGAACACATGAAAGGTGATGATGAAGAGGAGAGGATGAGAGGGGCTAGAGCCGGGCCTGTCACGAAATGTGGGACGTGCCCCACGCCTAAAGCCATAAAACACGCACGATTCTCTGTAGATGAAAGACTCTTGTTTGGGCACCACTCTCTGACCAGAGCTCTGCCCATACTATCCCGCGTTCCCCATTCTACCTGGCCATGATCTGGGGACAGCGGGCGCGTGAGGGCAGATAATTGCCATCGGATACGAGTGCAGGAATGTAGAGCATATATGGGTGCGACCATATGATTACACCTGTACGACACTCATTATGACCTTCAAAATCCGCCTAATGGTCTGCATTCATGGAACTAGCTAATAGAAAATGCGTTGGTAGGTACGTGCGATACGCCCAAATTGAGAACGGACTATCCGGAAACGATGTGATACCAAATACTAGTCGATTCCCCGGGAGAGACGATGAGGTGGGCACAAAGGCTTACGTTTTACCATTTACATGCTGTCCTCAGGGACCTGGATCTACACGCCAAATAACAATTTCCTTTCATAAGATTATGTGATAGTTACTTTCCTTATGAAAAACGAAGCTTCAGCATTCCAAGTACGCACGCAAAAGGTCGACATGAGAAGTCTCACACTGCACATGCGGCTAAATGACTGCCGACATGATAGCCAGGGATAACGTTATCCTCTGCAAATTACAGACATGGTGTGTTCAACAGATTAACAAGTTTGCACGTTTCACATTTTTCGTAAAACGAGTGAATTGCACGAGATTTTATTAAACGCCGTGAAACTCCCGAGAAGTAATTACATCCTAAATACGACACGACACAAAATGTCAATGGTATTCGGTCATACTCACTTGGTGATTGGGCTGCTGCTGTTGTTGCTGCTGTTGTTGCTGCTGCTGCTGTTGCTGCTGTTGTTGTTGTTGCTGTTGTTGTTGCTGCTGGGAGGGTGGCGCTGGGGGAGGCGGGGGCGCTTGGCCCTGAGGAGGCGGCTGGTGTTGCTGTTGTTGTTGCTGCGGGTGGTGGTGCTGATGCTGCGCCCACGAGGCCGCCGCAGCCGCCGCCGCCCTGTGCTGTTGCTGAGCCTGCTGGTCGCCATAAACCTGGCCGTAAGGCGACGCAAGCTGAAATGAAGACGAAGGGAGAGGATTGAGTCGAGCTGCTGGGTGGTGAGCGTGCAGAGTCACAACACAAGAGTTAAAAGCACCCGATGCCATCCCCTTTCTTCTAGGCAAGCACCCCGAGTCATACACACCGTTTGTCGATATAATACGGATGATGAGCAGTCTTGAGCATCAAATGCATTTTCTTTTATTTCAATCCTTGGCAAATTGCAATGGTCAACTCAAAAAAGAAATCGTACCGTCAGAGCTTCAGGGTCCGAGTCGCAGACAATTTGGATAATGAACTATTTCTAATAAGAGAAATGACCAGTGATCTTTGTGGCACATGATAAACATGTCCACGTTCAGGCAGGATAAAGATACTTTCTAATGAACCGGAAACATTTTATTAAAGATACCGTCTTCTTAGAAATATTTTCTTAAAAACTTACAGAATTACCTCCTAGTTAAAATCAAACAAAGCATGTGGGGTTAAAACAGCGCTGGTTCCTTAAATCACGCATTCTTTTTCTAAAATAAACTCGTGATATAATATATGGAAACGTATATCCTGGGCAAGGGCGGAATGCCATTATTTAGCCAGGACCAATAGCCAAAACCCATAAAATGCTCACGTGCTTTGCTCTATCATGCACAAGGCTCCGATATGCTTATGTGACGATATTACTTACAGGAGACAATTTCTTGCTTCAAGCTCTGATGGTCAAATTTTGCAAATCAAGACTAGCTGAGTTAAATATTACTTTCAACAATGGTTAATAAAGGTCAACACACTTCTTACAGACCCCAACTTCAAATATCTTTTTATTTATCATCTACACAAAAATAATATTGAAAATGTGTTGGAAATAAGACGATCCCATTTATTTTGCGAAGATTTATGGAGCAATTTATCGCAAGTTATGCTGCGTCGGGCTGTTAATTGGAATGAACTTCCATGATAAGTTCACGGGTTCGAACCCGAAAAAGACAGCTCGTACTGTTGAGGTTATATTTCTCATTAATGTATAGCAAGACCCTTAGTAAACCCTCTCTCTTAGATGGTACTGAAGTATGAAACGGGTGATGGGCATTTTAATACCAACGGCAGGATTCCTAACACAATTTGGCTTCAACGCGATGGTAGTTTTGCGACTGCACCGACCTAAACCCCGCGGGAAACATGAAAAAGCGTTGTCTGCATTAAATCAGTACATCCATCCAGTCCTACCTTCAATAACAATACCCTCCCAACGAAAACACTCACAGACTGGAGTATAACACGTATCTTTTTATGTTTATTTTCGGCTATAAAGGTGTTATGTACAAAGATATAGACTAGAAGTGAACTAAAAACGCTTCGATGCCTATCATAGCTAGTGATGAGCTTAATGAAACAGTTACAAGACTGGTTCCACCCGATTTTGGTCGCCACTTGATGATTCAAAGATGGCAACCCGGATGGTCTAGTTGGCAGCGCCCTTGGATGTAGTTCTATTGCCTTTTAATGAAAGTTCTTGAGGCGTGCTAACGGTCTAATATGACCGAACTCAAGTTTATGGAGAATCACCCAGAAAACCCAATGGAAACCACTTGATTCCACACAGCTCTAACAAGAGCAGACTTTCCAAACAACCCGAAGGAACAATAGGGATGAGAATCCCTTTTGCCTATCCTGTGAACAACCAGCCACCGCTTTTGGCCGTGCACTTCCTCGGAGAAATTCGTCTCCCTCAAATTGCACCAGAATCCGTAGGATGAATCAAAATCTCTTTTTTATATACACACACAGTAGGCCAGGGACGAGCGGGCGGTCATGACCTCCACGAGGCACAGCCTTTTCTTTTTAATCCAACTTCGCAAATAAATTCTACCACGGAACAACACACACACCGGGGACGGAATTAGAATGGTGAACCCGCGAGTGGCAGCGCCGTCAAGCAAGCTCGCAGAAAACGGAGCTCCACGCAAGGGAGATGAATCCCAATAGCATTTCGGTGCACAATATAAGTTTCGCGGAGAAAAAAACAACAATGAAAAAATAAATCAGAAAGCGAAAAATGAAGCGACGCTATCATTCAAGAGGGACTCACGCATTTATGGCGATGTGGTGGTGTGAAATAGGAAGTGAGTAAAATTGAGGCCAGGTGACTGTGGAGGGACAATCAGAGAGAGGTGATGGAGAGAGAGGGGAGATAGAGAGAGGAGATGGATAGAGAGAGGAGATGGATAGAGAGAGGAGATGGAGAGAGAGAGGAGATGGAGAGAGAGAGAGGAGATGGAGAGAGAGAGAGAGGAGATGGAGAGAGAGAGAGGAGATGGAGAGAGAGAGAGGAGATGGAGAGAGAGAGAGGAGATGGAGAGAGAGAGAGGAGATGGAGAGAGAGAGAGAGGAGATGGAGAGAGAGAGAGGAGATGGAGAGAGAGAGAGAGGAGATGGAGAGAGAGAGAGAGGAGATGGAGAGAGGAGATGGAGAGAGAGAGAGAGGAGATGGAGAGAGAGAGAGGAGATGGAGAGAGAGAGAGAGAGAGAGAGAGAGGAGATGGAGAGAGAGAGAGGAGATGGAGAGAGAGAGAGGAGATGGAGAGAGAGAGAGGAGATGGAGAGAGAGATAGGAGATGGAGAGAGAGATAGGAGATGGCGAGAGAGAGATGGAGAGAGGAGATTGGGGAGAGAAAAAAGACACCGTTTGCTATAACAGGCAATGGATAGAGAGTGAAGAGGTGAGAAAGGGATGAGGCAAGAAGGCTATGGAGGGGCGGAGGCATCAGAGGGCCGAGAGAGAGGGAGTGGGCCGGGAGTGATAGGGTGGGGTTGCTCCGAAGGCTCTGAGTGGAATATCCCTACAACTCCAGCTGGGTGCGTGGCTTTTAGGCGGTTGTTGCGCTCAGCCGCGTGCGAAGAGAGAGGGAGAGAGAGAGACAGACAGAGAGGGTGGAAGGAGAAAGAGAGATAGAGCGATAGTGAGAGTTGAGCCAGAGAGAGAGGGAGGGAGTAAGAGGAGAGGTCGGGGAGGGAGGTGGGGTGGCCGTGTTTGTGTGTGCGGGTCCTTTGACCGAGTTCTCGGGAAAGTGCGAGGGGCGGGGAGGAGTGACGAGGAGGAGGTGGGGCGACGGAGGGGCGGCGGGGGGAGGGAGACAAGATGGATCGGTACGAACAGGGAAATGCGAAGCAGCAGCATGGGGAAATTGGGCGGGTCGAAAGTTCTGCTCTGGGATACAAATGATTGGAAAAAGATTCCCGCTCGATGGAACTCCGGTTATTATTCCTCCCCTCCTCCATCCACCGTCCTCCCTCCTCCCGTCCGTTAATAAACGTTGCGAGCGTCAAATGATTTCGGCCACTCTTTATTTCGCTCGGCTGAATTGCCGAAGGAGAGGTGTTTCGACGGCCCGACTCGCCAAAAAAAATTAAAACCGTTTGCGCGGATGATAAAAAAATCTCCACGTACATTTCGGGTACGAACGAACGAGGTTGACATTCTAAATAAACGCTCGGACTGGAGCATGGTCGTCGCCGAAATGCACCCTAATCGACGCCGAATGGAGTGCATTCAACGCATTGTTCCGTGGCATTAAATGGAAATCTTTGGTGAGGATATTTCGTTTACATCTCTGTCTACGGCTCCGACTGATCTCACATATTTTCTGCAAAACTCATTGCGGCCCCTTTTTGTTTGATTTCCTAAACGCTAAAATGGGATCTCGATGATTAATTTTTGTACGGCAATAACAAATTGACTCAATCATAAAAATCTAATGTTCCACTTAACATAGTTTGTTAGTTTCAGTCTCTGAACAATTTTCGCGAAATATGAAAAAGCGGATGCAGTTTAAGGATAAGCAAGTTATCTCTTTAATGCCAACAAATGATAACATTTTGTTGACGTATTTTCTGCACAGACTTCACGTTGGCACCAAAAGAAAAGTGACTCCCCCATTTCGGAAAAATTTACAGTTGATTCAACAGCATCATTGACACCTGACTTGTAAAATATGACTTCTCGCATAATAACATCTCCATCGGCATCCCATGTTGTGGAGCCCCCGTTCAGAAAATAACATCCATCACGCTCATTTAATTTGAAGAGCTAATTATGTTTTAATCTTACGTTTCTACGAGTAAAAAGCGCGCCATCAATCGAAAAAAAATAATCTTAACCACGCTTTTATTTCTCTCCGACGTAAGTAAAATAGTGGCGCAATCTATACTGGCAACTAGTTTCTTGGTTTGCGGAAAAAGCTTCTTACTTACGACGGAAAAGAGAAAACAAATGCTTCCTAATTGCATGTCATTCTTTTGTATCCAAATTACTTTAGGACAAAATTATTTCCACCCCTCACCATGAAGCGCATTTGAATGGCAGCTACCTTAAAATATAGCGCTACATTATCTATAGATTCGTTTGCTCATCCACAGAAGACCCATCGTCAGACCTGAGACCCATCGAGGGTTTCCTGAAGAACGTTATTCGCCGAATATTAGCAATTCAATCAATATTTATCTTTAATTAACCCAGCGACTTCATGTCCATATAACCCATGGATTGGATCTATTTTGAGGAGGAAATCTCATCCGTATCATGAAGGGAAAACGTAAACCGAGAAGTTCAATGAAAATTAATTTTTGGGAGAGCTAATAAACCGAGGCTGGAAACTTGCTTAATATAAGACTGGAACTGTATCATTCCAAAATGCGACAGTTTAAAAAATACCCTCGCTCAGTACAAACGACCGACTAAAAAATAGGGACATATCGAACACGTACTGTGATTCGCATGCGTATTGCCACTTTCCCTTCGATTTTCTTTGCCGACACTAAACTACGTGGCTCACAGGGTCGCCACAATTCCTTCCCGAGACTGAACTTCAGTTTACACTATGTATTGGCCGTTCCCAAATTCTACCGGTTCTACGAATACATTACTGGACCTGGTTTTGCTCTAATACTGGCAGTTGAACCACTACAATTACCGACTCAATAATTGTGCAGTGGGCATTGAAATACCTCAGAAGAACTGGACATTCCATAGCTAACCTATACAAAATTAATTACGCATGGACAAGGAAAGCTAAAATTTAGAGTTGGAGGGTACACAATATGAGAGGTAACACTTCATTGTTTCTCGAAGTGGTCAAGATCAAAATGAACAGTTGTTACATAAAAAAGAACTGCGTTCGTCAAAGAATCTGTCATAAAAGGGAGGGACACATGAGAGGAGGCTTATGATTAAATATGCTAAGATAAGACTGTTGAAAAATTTTAATGATTGTAGTTTTGCATGGGTCCGAGACGTCGGTCGTTGAGAAGTGATTAGAAGCGTTGAGTGGAGAATTTCCAGACTTTGGAAGATATGATAAATGAACGAAAAGAATGATAAAATGAAGTGCTAAGCATGGAAGGGGAAGTAAAAAGACTGTTAGAAGGAATTCGAAGAAGGCAGGGAAAGTGTATTCATGCGATATTGACAGGCAACGGAATGTTAAACACTATGAGAGAGGGGAGAATCATTGGGTCCCCGTGGCAGGAGGGAATTAATAGACATTTTCGATGGAATGAAGGGAGGTAGGAAGTATGTGAAAAAAAATTGTAATATTTGGGTTCAAGGGTATTCAGTTTCGTCTTAGTCGGGGCAGTGTGGCAGTAGTTAGTGTCCATTAAGAAACTACCTTATCCGAAGACCTACTGATACTGAAAGAGTTAGACCAACAACTTGACTCGATTTTCCTTATCCTAGAAGGTACGCTAATGAAAATACTAACTCACGACTAGCATTTGAGGTGAGGGTGGTGTCTAGAAATGTATCATGATGAAATTATGCGGTTATCCTTTCCAAGCATGTAAAGGGAGGTCACATTAAATATGTCAGCACATGGGTCACCATTATGTCATAAATCCGAGATTACACTACGGTTCCCCGTGCTAACACTGCCATAATCCTACGCCTGGTGTTTTACTCAGAGTAGAGTTTCTATGTCTGGTTAAATAGAGAATAGAGTTTCTAAATCTGGTTAAATAGAAAATATTTTCTATGTCTGGCTAAATCCATCCATAAGTTAATGTGAACATTGACAACAAGGAGATTACCGACAAATCCGATTAAAAAACAAACATCTTAAGATTGATCAATATTGTATATGAGCACTGTAACCATAGTAACACCCTGTCAGTTATTAGCTGTTTAACGGTCCGTTTTGAATTTAACTAACGGACACCAAACTTGAGTTTTGGCCTCAATCGGATGTGTAAGCTTACCTTCAGTTTACCGAGACATTAGAAACCCGGGCCTTAGAAAATTAAAGAACACGCACGTTTACTTCTGAAACAGGGTGGGTAATATTAGAAATCAGTAGCTCATCTGGGGCCCGTTTCCCTAAGCTACAAGTCAGTTTTTAAGTCATTGTGAATTGCTCTTACTGTGTCTGCAGATGGTAATAAATTATGCGCAGTAGATAGTTGCATACACGGCAGAGTATGTGAATTTGAAAGTTTCACACAAAATTTAAGACTTTTCAGAATACTTGTGTACCGACTTGTAGCTGGGAGGAACGGGCCCCTGTAAATTAGACAATTCGTGTTAATCATTACAAATAAATAGACTGCTATGCTAACGCAGGTAAAAACGCCAAAATAGGGGCTCTTTATAGAAAAATTCGAGTTTTTCTAGCCCGACGCACTTGAGTTTTTTCATCAATTTTTTCCAACACAAGTGACTTCATCAAGTAACTTCCCAATTTCACCAATTAATTCATTCAAAGCTGGCGCCTAAATACACGATTTCGCATGCCCTACTGAAAGGTTGCTGAATATAGTACACTATGGGTGTACGAAAATCATTAGAAACTAAAAGGGTATGGTGATAATGGTGACAGAAGACAGCGCACTGTTTTATTCTGCGAGTGTATGTGCCTGTGTGCAAAATTTATAATGTGCCCGCGTACCGATTCTTTGATACTTCCTAACGAACGTTCTCGTGGCGGCTGGCACAAAATGAAAATAAGGATTCTTCCCAGGGAAGTCGTTCACCTGTTCACTAAATCTTTCCCATGACGTCACGTACTGCAAGATTATACAGTATACTAAGGCAACACGCAACATTACTCTTCAAATTCATCACTTCGTGTAATCAACACGAAAACTCGTATTCACTGTTCGGCCTATGCACCAAATCTTTACGGATCAGCTTTGTGTTCTTTGAACGCAGTTTTAAACTGTTATGGGATACTTGGTAAGCGTCAAATTCATTCTTTCACGTAATGTGACGGAAAGGAAGACGGTAAAACATGCACCCCTGGGATTACAAGCATCTTTAAGAAAACGAGTTGACTTGGTACATTTTCCAAAGAAACTGCGGGAGATATGGAAACAGTAACTTTAAACGGGGACATCCGCTAATATGCATTTCAATGCAACCATTTCGGAGTGCAAAAATCATTCGCCTTGACAGGGATTCGAACCCGGATCCCTCAATGTCCGGTCGAGCCAAGTCGAAAATTTCTGAGTTTAAGAGGACACCTCGATAGCTTAACTGGCTAAAGTACTCGATTGGACATTGAGGGATCCGGGTTCGAATCCCGGTTAAGGCGAATGATTTTTTCACTCTGAAATTGTTGCATTGATTTCTACATTTTAGAATTCTATAATACACGATAAAACTAATTTTCTCGGTAATCGTTTTACTTGCTGTGATCACATGATAATACAATTTTGAAAGCATGGAACTCCAATTTTTCTTCAATGACTGAACATAACCCATGTAATCGATAATCATATCCACAGCAATTCGTTAGCAACTTCAACTTTACTTTAAATTTAAAAAGAAAACAAGAATCGTGTACGACTTAGCACGAAGCATTTAGTTGGATATTTTAGGATACGGTGCGCGCAAAAAAAATAAATACTGAAAAGTGTCATAAACTGAAATTCTCCAAGGTTCTGAAAGGATTTCTAGTGAAATATGTTAAATGTGGGGGGGGACACAAATATAATACAGCAGACTCGACACGTACGCAGCTGACTACTTAAGAATCAAAATATCAACAACGAAGCTCTCTCTAGTTATAAGAATGGAACCTATGCGGTAACTGAAAAAAAGGAACACTGTGAGATCTCATGCAACAGGAATATATGAGTCGACATTTCACTAAGCTACCGTCAGCATCTTTGATCGCTATGCCCACTGAAAAGTCCGAGCAGACATTAAAATTACTTATGACATTGAGTGGGAAATAATATTTTGTAATAATATTAATATGCAGCCTAATGGAGTTGGGAGAAGCAGGTGCATAGCTGCTATTATACCTCCCGAGTCTGGGTCAAATCCATTTTTGCACCGCTAAATAATTTGCAATTGCACATGGATAGTTGGAATGATCTAATTAAAGCAACTTTTTTTTCTCAGCCAATTTGTTTCACACAAATGACCTTTGGGGCTTTTATTTCATCCAGCAACCACAAATAGCGATTATCGCAGAAATAATATTTCATGATTTCATTATTAATTAGACTTAGATCTATACATATTCGATTACTAATGCGGACGTTGAAAAATTATTTTTTTATCCATACGCATGTCTAAAAAACCATCTAATTAATCCAGATTATACAGTGGTCTACAAAATGCTTCCAAAATACACCATATCTACTGACTACCCATTTATAATATTACGGGCCAGAATATGAAGTTTTCTACTTCCATTACCACATTTTTTGATAAGCAATGTTCTAAAGCAATTTTTTACTACAGGAGATGACTGTATCTATGACACTTGAGCTTACTGAATTACTGAAAACCCCTACTGAAATGTAGTCTCAAATTTCATTTGGAATAATAATAATAATGATTTGAAAAAATACTAAAATGAGTGATAACCATGTAAAGAGATTATTATAGTTACCCACATGCTATTGAAAAAGTTCATCGACAAGAATGGAATAAAATCAGGGTGGCTTGAAACAAACTAGTTTTAGCAAACAAAGAAAACTATCGAATCCACAATCCTTTTTGCTATGATACGGCGAGTAGCAGGCTCGATTTTTAGCCTACCTAAATTCTTTGGAAATATTAATTACACCAGCTTTCTTGAGAATAAAAAAATGTTACCACTTTCAGAAATGACCTTGCACAGTACGTTCTCAACGGACCGCAATACACGACATTTCAACTACTTTGGCTACAATTACAATTTCCTCTTCACATCTCACGTAGAAAAACTATCCCGTCATAAAAACAGTCGTGGAAGCAATATGGTATGAAAGGTACGTTTCGATCAAATGAACTGTACACAGCAAAAAATACCACCCAGAGCTCAAAAAAATTGCAGAGAAGAATTTTTATGAAAATCCCAGTTGAAACATAACGATAAAATTGCTTTGGGGAGTACAGGAAATACCATACGCCAATTTTTTTTTTAGAATTTCTCTAGTAAGTGATCCCGCTTCAACAGCGATCAAAAACTTGAATAAAAGATATGAAAATGCCCAGCTAAATTAAGGGATATTAAACACGTAGAATAATACCAAATTTATAATTCCAGAAAAAAACAAGGAAGCTAATCGAGCATTGAACGCACAGACCAGAGCCGCACCGTATGATATTACCGGTTTACAACCATAAGTACGTTAGTCTTCCCAAATTACAAAATTGAATGAGTATACTTTCCCTGGGCTGTCCATGTAAATGTTCAAGCTCACAGCTCGACACACGGGCTTAAATTAACCAGCGGATCATATATATTAAAGGACCAAAAAAGAGCACAAGGGATAACTAAATTCAAATCACCAGTCTCGTTCTCGTCCTCAGCAATATATCACTAAAACAAGAATTTAATTAACTTTGTTCGCGGCATTTAAACAGGCTGGATTCCAGTGAAGCTCCGATTTTTTCACTCGTGATAGCGCTAACAAGTCTCGCACGCCGGACTCGCTATTACTTAAAATTGAAACTTCTTTAGTAAGTTCTTCTTTCCCTATGTCAAAATGAATACCTGAATTCGTGCTTAAAATCACATTGAAACCTTAAGAAACCAGTAGAGTATTGAAATCATAAGCCTCCTGCTCGCGTTAGTCCTCGGACACATTAGGGCACGTGGCCAATAAAACCGCGATTGATGAAAAATAAATTACAGCGTCCCAAAATTCAACCGATCGAAATTCATCCAATAAAATATTCACATCAATGGCAATTAAATATTAGCAAATGAAACTCTTTCGTGGGCGGACACCCGCACAAATAAGAAAAACCGGTTATGTTACTGGATAGGCGAAAAAAGGTCCAGAGAACTTACTATCAAACACTAGTAAAAACACAATCTATTGCCTAGAGAGAAGGGATGTGATCTTTAGAGTACCGGAAGCAGTGAGCATGTTCTGACAGAAGCCATAAATTATATTTTTCTAGCTTTGGAGAATTATTCACGATATTTTTCTGCCTTAAAATTACGGATAGTGCCTAAATACACTAAGCACGCATTAAGATTTCACTATGCACAGAACCAAAATTGACCTGTTTACTAAAAACTTCATTCTACGATAGACCTATTCATTGATTATTTGATTCCAAAGAATGTAGATGAAATTTTAACTCTACTTTCACACCTTTGGAAATAGGAGAAGAAAATAAAGGTTCCTATTTTGAGCTCTCAATACGAAATATTCCGTTTTAGCCCCACAATATTTAGTTCCAGATATGCAAATGGCTTTAAATTACCATCGACTTTTGAAATTTTCATTCGAACTCGCAAGAAACGGCAAAGAGATTACGGTACTCATTTCGTATACAAACTGCAGGAAATTCTTTATTCTTCAATACTATAACGCTCTTTATAAGAAATGTATCTGTATGGTTGCTTGGTTTACATAGAAACACAAAATGTACAACTGAACCTACCCATAGAGATTGATACGTTTGCGATGGAATTTTACGGAATTATTTCAATCAAAACAACGAATTTTTCGTTCCAAAAAAAGGAGCATGGTAGATGATTTTCTTCAGTTCGGAATGACTACTTAGATAATGCCATGTCCATGTATCTTCTCTGAACCGGGGCGAAGCATCGCCATTTTGCTCTCCCTTCTTCAAGCACACACCGAAAATCCATATTCTACCACTTCATCCACTCTATACTCATAATTTCTTTTCGAAGAAATATTCCGTTGGTATGATAATTCGAGTTGGGCATTCGCCTTCAACGGCTTATCTCCTCCAATGATCCCGCCGCAAACATACTTCCTCCTTCCTCGAAGAAAAAACATTAGTCGACTAGTGTCATCATGTTTATCCCAGCAAACGGTTTCCTTTCTCGGAAGAGCGCGACAGGAATTCCTCTTTCATCAAATTGTTACAAAAATATTGATGACCGTAAACACCCTGTCGACCGCATATGAAATGACTACAGAGACAAGCACTCGTATGGCAATGGCCACAAAATTGAATTTTCAAATTCTAATGCAATGACGAAAGTGCCTCCACAAAAATATGATCCCGACGGTATCAATATTAATCTTGAGCGGTCTTAGCAACACATTACAACCACAAAAATGGCAACTTGCGCAATCGAAATGGTTACATTTAAAAAAATCCTTAACTTACTCGCACGAAAATGACTCTAAAAACGTTACCATTGCAATTAGCACATACTTAAAATAATATAAGCAAGACCCATGAAACCTTAAAACTGGGTGGAATTAATTCGAATTTATCACAAAGAAATGTTTCCAAAGGTAGGCTGATAGAGGTGTTGTAAATTCGTAAACTGAGATTAGAATTGTTATTTCTTAGAGATCACCCGTGACTACTGCGGAAATTATCTGCAGTAAATAATACTGTTTTGCTTGCTCTAAAATCTTCAATGCAACGCCAAAATTTGCGGAATGTAACTGCTAGTAATTACAAAGATATTGGAGTACGAGAGAATAAATCAGAGTATAGAATATTTCATACACTTGAATAGTAATTAGAACGAATACGGGAGTGATAGAAAGGACATCAGGGGAAGAATAGCTTAAGCTAAATAAGTATTGAAAATGAGGACAGATTTGATAAGAAGTACGTACAGTAAAGACGCAAAGGAAATATGGCAAGGCTTTAATATAAAGGGAAGTCGTAGTCCCGTCCTCAGAGCGCTGATCTACTGACTGAAGGGTCGGAGTTCGTTTCCCGGTGATTCCCCTAGACACTTAAACTGTGTGATTTTTAGGCCATTAGAATTTTCAGGGGAATCACAGACGACACAAGGGTCTACCTCGATGCATGAATTTCACACGCTGTTGCGCTTAGTAGTAGGTGGGATCTCCCAATACATATCAAACCAACGTTCGAGTTGCTGAACTGTAGTTTGGTGGTTAATATGAAGCGTACGAGCGAAGTACGTTTCCTAAACCTAGCCTTCAAAGCAAGGGAATGAGCGGAGTTGTAGAGAATTCGAGAGATCATGATGGAGAAAATAAGTTGGACAGAGGGGAAGATTAGTTTTTAAATCTGGAGTGGGAATATATGAAAATGATGAATTCCGAAGAAGGTATAAGGAGGAGAGATACTGAAAGGTTGAATAAGATGTCGATAAGACCGTAGAAGTGAGGAGAAGGTTAGGCAAAGAGTAATGGCCTTCTTGAATCGCATTAAGATTTCCGGTAGAAAATACTAAAAAGTAAAGAAGACAATAATTCAAGCAATATTAGTCTGGAAGTCCATGCTGACAATTTACAGGATCGTAGAAAATCTTCCTTTGATTGGTTTTCCACCATGATGATCCTTAATCATTTAACGAAACAGGGAAAATTAGCAATGTCAAGTGGAAACTTTTTTGTTAAAGATGACTAGACCCTTAACAAATGAATTTGGTGAAACAGTTATAAATTAAAAAAGTGTATAGAATATTGCGAGTTTCGCTTCAAACCTGAGAGACGCCTAAATGCCGAGAAACCTTGAATTTTAGTACACTCTGTACTTAAAATTTTGATTTCGTACACATCAGCAATTACTACATTGACAAGAGAATCAGAATATAACTAAAACAACTATTCTTCCACGCGCAAACACCTTGGAAGTATCAAATTATTCGAACATGCGATACATATCCCCGCAGCTTCGGGCATGTGAATATCAGGATACGCGAGAATACGCATAAGCTCCACGTGCCATCCGTGTCGTCCGGATTTAATCAGAGATCCGAATATCTGGAGCATACGGATATCCGAATAGAATTCGCAGACCTATTTGCAACCATATGTGTTGACAAATAGTGATGACGTCACGCCGAATCAAAATGGCGACCGGCTGTTTTGGGGGTCGAGTACATTGACACAACTTCGAATATGTGGTTTTTGAAGGTAAATAAGAGCGAAATAATAGATAAATGGCTGGATGGCAATTAAAACAATTCCCTTCACATAAACACAATACCTGAACTTTAGGAAAGTTCCACAATATAATGAAGTTACAGACAGATATTACAACTAGAAAAGTTGGAAAAAATACTTCAATAATTTTCAAGAACTGTAACAGAGAAATGACGTAAGATATAGTAATTACAACACGTTTACGTAACTTTATCAGTAGTGAATGTCAAGGCATGCTTGGATGCATAATAAATTCGTCAAAATTACAACTACCCACAAAGAGATGGAAAATATTCTGACTTAGTGACTTCATACTAGAATTTCTTTCTTATCTAAGCAATCCCTGTAAGCCGCCAAGATTTCCGGTCAGTGGGTGGAGTACACCAGGCCTTTAATTATGAGCATGCATAGCTGTGAGAGATACGTGAATTGTTCGTGTAAGGTAGATATCGCCATAGTTTTTCATTTACAATTATTGGATCGCTCAACCTTATTTTACGTCATCATCATCAGTATTTCAATCCTAGGATTGGTTTACTGCAGCCCTCCATTTCACTCTATTCAATGTCAATTCCCTCAATCCTTGATACTTTCTCTGTTTTACATCCTTCTTAATTCGTCCTATGTACAAGTATCTTGGCCCTCTCCGTGGTATCTTCCCTTCTATTTGTCCTTCTATTATATTCCTAATCAATCCATCATGCCTCAATGTGTGTCCAATCCATTATTTCTTCTTTGCCGTAGAGTTCTCCATGTGGTCCTATCCTCTTCTGCTCTCCTCTATAGTTCCTCATTCCGTCCTTTGCCTGTCCATTTAATCTCCAGCATTCTCCTACAACACCATGTTTCAAATGCTTCTATCCTTCGCTGGTCCATTTTTCCAATGTTCCAAGTCTCGGAACCATTGAGCGCCATGCTCCACACGAAAGTATTGACGAATCTTTACTACTTCCAGCCTCAAGTTTTTTGAACATAGTAATTGACTCTTCTTCATGAATTCGTTCTTAGCTTGGGCCATTCTTCGTTTGACGTCGGACAAACTTCTTCAATCCAATGTTATGCTCCTACCCATTCAGATGAAGGATTCCACGTGCTCTAGTTTCCTCGAATTTAAATATCTGCATTCAGCTTCTCTCTTCCCCACACAAGGATTTTAGTTTTCTTCTTGTTGATGTTCATATTATATTCCCCCAGTACTTGAACCATAGCAATTATAGTTACTTGCAGGTCCTCTCGCGTTTCCGCCACTACTGCGATGTCATCTGAAAACCGGATCATGTTGATTTCTTCTCCATTTGCCTAAATTTCTATTGCCTATTTCATCTCCAATAATCCTAAAATGGTGGTTTTTTCATCAAAATGCAGAAAATTGAAATTGCATGAAAAATCTTAACTTTAATAGAACCATCAGGAGCAAAATATTAAGACGTTTTGAGTGAAAGAGTTGACCGGGATAATTTTTAGATTGCGTGCCATAGTACAAAGATTCGATCACAATAACCGCCCAGGACTTCCTTAGCGGACTCGAAACCCTTATAGATGAGATTCTATGATGGTTCAAAAATCTTTCACATAAAGTGTATATAGTGCTAAATAAACTATAATAATTGACATTGACATAAGATTAGGCTAAACAGCGTAGATTATTGGATTTTCAATTTTCCATAGTAACTAATAACTGTCACTCATTTTGTTGAATTTCTCCATGAAAGTAGTGTAAAATTCAGCTGCTGCACAAGACTGGAAGCTTCTTTTGATTCCACATACACCTATATCTTAATGAAGCGAATACTTCAATAATCATTCATGGCATCGCGTTTCCTGATGTTTACATTCTTTGCATATACTGCCAAGCAACATTATATTATGTATAGATATTGGAAACAATGAAACTTGAACACCACTTATAATTCAAATATTAAAAAAAACAATTATGTCCACATAAATTAGAATTAGAATTATCTAATAAAATTAATCCCAAAAATAATAAACGAATACATACCCTGAGATATAGCGCCCATTTGCGATATATTGAAATAAAATTAACTTTAAAATATATGCTCCACGCAAGCCCCGATATTTTATACACAATAATAATCGTTTATTCTACGTTGGATAGGCAAGAATTTTACGAACTCTGTACAAACTAGCGCAGCAATTATTATGTATCACACTGAGTAATTATAAGCACAGATTCCACAATCCATATATTGTGTGTTAAGTCCTTCCCGTGCCAATATCATCAAAATAGTCAACGTAAATGCTGTTCAATAAAGCGCTTTCAGCAAAGAAATTGCAACCAGCAATACGGACGGCAAAAATAACGCCATAAAGAGCTCAACACGAAAAATACTTAATTTTTTCTCCGAGCGAGTTTCCGAGAAGGCACTACAATATGCAAAGTACACCCAAGAGCTTCGCATAGTTACTGGTCATTCAATTTCCATTTTCCTCTGTTGCATTATTATCTTCGGGTAGAATTAGAGACAAAAACGTCAGCAGCAATGTTTCTTCTTTTGAGAATTCAGTGAAAAATTGTTACAGCTATGACTTCATAATTACTAATGAACTGAAGTCGAAATTACAGGAACTGATCTCATTATAAAGCAATTGTCTTCGTACAAGGTTGATGATTTGCTTTACAAATTATTGTTTAAAATTGCAGGAAGATAAGCTCACGTGGTTGAAATAATGAAAACATCTTGTCGCTAACTGGAATTTCAAACAACAATTTATAAAGAAGTGCTAAAACGAAGACTGTTGCATTCAAATACTTCTGAATCTTGGAAGAAGTGAAGGAGAAAATTATTTCGTAACAATGTTTAAACCAAAAAAATGGATGCAAGCACTTCGTCTGTATAGATCTCTCAGGAGACCTCTGCGAATAAAATTGGCATTATTTGCACAAATAGAGAAAACACTCCGTGATTGTTGTATTACTTTGGTCAAGTTAGCCTTTGCCTAAAGGAATCACTGCATATTATAAACGTACTGTATATGTTGTGTACCTAATATGCTTAAATTACCAGTTAATAATGGGGAAAATTAAAATTGAGCATCTTAAAATGGCACTTGGAACACGCTAACAGTTGACATTTTGTTCCAGACCAATAAACATATCCAGCTTGCAATCAAATGCGATGCTCAGCTTAAGTCATCCACGAATTAACCGTTTAACATGTGTACCACGGGAAAGAACAGATTCGACTAATTGAAACAATACGCCCTTGCACTTGTACTAAACCACCGACAAGGAATACAGCTCGGGCGCTGGCTGGCCTTATTTGCATGAAGTGTTGCCGGAGGCCATAAATGCGATTACCATACATCTTTCTGAGACGCAGAAGAGTGCATACTTTCAGACTTAAATAACATAAAATTTCAAGACGAATATTTTAATTGGAATACAAAATGACTTTGAATGCGTTGTGTATGATTCTTTTAATGCGAGTAAAAGTTTCCAAAAAAATACCCATTATGAATTAGGGTCACCTTTTCCACAATTACTGGAAGTTAATTTTATTTACTCTCTAATTATGGAATAGTATATCTTGAATCATTACTGAAGTGTAGATTTGTAAATAGGGACTACTATTACGTACCC
Source organism: Hetaerina americana (assembly GCF_022747635.1). Taxonomy (NCBI): domain Eukaryota; kingdom Metazoa; phylum Arthropoda; class Insecta; order Odonata; family Calopterygidae; genus Hetaerina; species Hetaerina americana. The sequence continues at coordinate 48,309,469 of NW_027286069.1, forward strand.
AACTATCTTGTTAATTCAATACTCGCCTAACGTTCACGGATGGATGGAAGTCACCTGAACGAGACCCCCCCAAGTCATTTGCGATTCTAATGGCCAAAGCACATAACATTAAATAATGGGATGTCTCAACTCAGCTAAATGGCATAACATCTGCGGGGACGCAGGCATCATCCAAATAATTTCAACCATAAACAGCAAATGTAAATACTTCACTCAAGTGAAGGTGGCCCAATACTGGATTTATACTCCAAACGCTAGGAGATGGCAACAAGTCACGGGATATCACCACGCGCCTTAAGAACTTCGGTGCCACCATACTCCATTCGTATAAGATGCCTCCAAATCCCTCCATCATCCTAATCCACTCACTATTTTTCCATGGATATCCTTCTCGCAAGACTACCCAATACATGTATAGTCCCCATAATTACCGATATTTCTTCTAAAACAGCGGTTTTTGGCCTCTAAATCGTCCAGATACTTCGTGTAGCGTAAAATTAATTCTCATAAAAACTGGAACTACGATGTCCTTCGATGCCGGAAACACTGCACACGATACTACTTTTCCATAAGAAAACGTAACGCTCTTTACGGTGTAGCGCGCTGGGATACAGACCGGGAAGTCTGGGTTCGATTTTCAGGGATGCCAAAGGGCAACCTGAACTCCACTCAAGCTCTGATTTTTCGATTATCATATCTTCCTGAGAAACCCTGTGCGGCACAGGGAAAGGAACCCCCTTTCCGCCCTGATTTGCGAATTCCAATCGCTGCAGGGCTTAGGAATGTTTGAGCTCTACCCTCACCGATGAAACCAACCCTCAGGTTTATATGGCAGTGGTAGTAGTGCTTATAGATTCATAACGCGGTGGTAATTGATGAACCGTTTGTTAGGAATAGAGGCACCATGTCAAGCTACTAGACCGTTGATCCAATAATATATTAATGCATACACGCTTGCGCGATTTATCCCAGGATCAAACTACAAAATGATATGTCTAACGTAACATGGTCTTTGGGGCGACTCCCAATAGTTACATGATATCACAATGAAGAGAAAACTCACGGATGTTCACCATTACAGCGACGAACCCCTTTTCCCGACAGCTTTCATTCTAAACACGTACATGATTGGAAACATCTGACAAAAATCCGGCGATAGAGTACTGAGAATGACGTTTCGACTAAGTGAACCCGTGATTACGGACATTAATACGCTGGGGTTAATACATTACTGACGAAATAAACTTAAGAGAGCACGTGAATTAAGAGCTTACCTGGTGAGGAGAGTACGCCTGCCCAGGGTGCGGTGGGCGCCCACCTGGCACAGGACCACCTGGACCCTGGCCGGGAGGCGTGGGGTATCGATGGGGATATGGGGGGTAGGGACTCCCACCAGACTGCTGTTGCTGCGGGGGCGGTGGAGGAGGAGGAGGCTGCTGCTGTCCACTACTCCCGGCCCCTCCACCGGGGCCCTGCGACTGGCCCCCTCCGCCTCCCACGACTGGGCCCCCCGGCTGTCCTTGGTAACCACTGCCAGAGGGCCCAGCAAAGGGCGGTTGCTGCTGGTTCGTTCGGCCTGGAGGCACACCCTGGAATGATGGAAAACAGACATTTTTGATGAAATGCACACGAGACAAATGACACCACCTGGAGTGGCATGTAAACGTGATCAATAGAACAATACATTAACTTCACATTTCTTTGTTCATCAATATCGAGTACTGCAGACGTAATTTGGACATACGTATCGAGCCATACCGCTACCTGTTAGAAACATCCGTTACTAAAGAACGGTAATCATTTAAAGACAAAATGCTACCTCGAAACCTGTACATTTACGAAACTCCACGCAGGATCAGCCGAAATTTTTATTTATCCATTCTATTGCGGGCATACAAGAATTTCCCATTCGGCATGAATAATTCGAAATGCAGTATTACGAAATTCAAAAAAATCAACACGTCGACAATGCGTTACGTTATCTTTCATTCTCCGTCATCAATAGCTTAACGGAACCGGGTTGGACTAGAAAAGACCTCACTGAAAATATATACCTAGTACTAACTCAATAAAAACCGAATACTTAACCGTAGTAAACAGTATATATATATATATATATATATATATATATATATATATATATATATATATATATATATATATATATTTATTTATTTATTTAAAAATGGCATAGAAATTACCCATGGATGAACACCCGCTCTCAAGTAAATGAACTGTTGTGGTTCTCCGACACCTGACATTATAATGCGCTCATAATAGTGAAATGCATCATAAAATTACCTACGATGACCTCACAAGGATTTCAAACCAAGTAAGTAATAAATAAATAAAGTCCTGGGTTAACCGGCGAGCGCGTAATCCACCGAGCTAACTCCGTCGGAACAGAGAAATATATATTTTTCTATGCCCACTCTGAGAAACATGAATTCCACAGGCAACATACTTCTGGGTGGGTTTTCTTTTTCTGCAATGACTTCACTACTCAGCCTCGTAAAACGAAAAAATATTTACCTTTTTCTCAGCGGTTGTACTTTCGATTAGGACGTATACATGCATTACTTGAAACATTCTAAGACATCGCATGCGAGCAAGAATTAATATTCTCCACAGATTTTCCGACCACTTTACAACGACGTCGCTGAAACAATGGGATTGATCGTGGCAATCAAAAAAAGGTGATTTACGATGACAGAAAGCACGAATATGTCTCCCAGAGGTTTTCAGGGCCCTCCCGCGTTCATCCATTTTATCTAACGAACTGGATCAACTCCGGAGAAATCCGGAAACCTTGGGGGTCATCCGCAAAGCACCACGGAAGCATTCGCAGCAAATGTATTAAGATGCTTGTCACGTGGATTGCAGATAAACTTGGGAATGCAACAGCAGCATAAATTCAATTTTCAAAGACAAAACTATCATCATATATATGATGATGCCTGCAAGACAATTTTTTTCAATACTTCCCTTCCACGCTTGAACGACTGATTATTTCCCGTAAATCATTGCTACCAAGTGACGTTCACAGAATTACACGGAAACCTATCTTCGTGTAATAAAAACAGAAATTTTTTTATAAGCAACCGTACAAAATTAAATGAGAACGTCTAGAATATTTTGCCCTTTTGATAGCAACAACAACATTTTAAATTATTGTGATGGGAACACATAATGGGAAAATAATTTTTCTATATCAAAGAAAGAATTTTGTAGCAAATAATTTTAAAGTAGATTACACGCAGCGGAAGTAATTTTCGTGGGATCTAACAATTTACTGATTGTATACCAAAGAATAGAGAACATTTTGCAATCATAACAATAAAAATAAGATTCATTGGGTGAGGTGATACCACCTGAACAACGCATTCATTCTCTCAATTGAATAAAAGGAATAGGAATGCAAGTAACTTAAATAAAAATGTGGATTATTTTGCGCAGCGCACCTTATATTGGTGGAATATACAAAGCTACCAATAATTTCTTCCTTCCTTAACGAATATACATTTTTAAAAAATACCTTAAGACATTTTACACCAAATATTGTGCCATTGCAATCAAAGGAGCCGACTTGGACGATTATAACTGAAGAAATAGAAGTAAAACGGTTATTATTAGTATTGCCATAGACAGAAGTTAGGAAAAATTTTAATATAATAATAATAAAATGGTAATATCGTAAAAATGCAAATTTCCCCACACCAAATTCACGATCACAAAACTGGAAATCATTATGCACAACAATTCAAATTGCTCATACATAAAATTACACCAAATCATTTTTAAAATATGATAAAACAGCAAATTTCCTTCAATGATTAGGTGGCCCAACGCCCTCAGCTTTACCTCTAAGTGGCGGCATGTAGGGGATATACATGTTGAAATATTTAACAAGTTGTCATCGTACATGTATTCCTCTTCATTACGACGCTGGTGACAACATGTAATACCAAATAACAGTGCGCAATACTCGTAGTAAACCATTTTAAGCATCGTTACATGAATATTTAGAACTGCCAGCGCCATAGAGTTGTTTAAAGAAAGAATAGAGAATTACTTCTGGCATGCACACCTCCATATCAACTACGCCACACTAGACTGTGGCAGTTGGGATTCTCTAGCCCCCACCAAAAGGGAACATATTTTTTAATGCCCTTCGTCCATTATCTTCTTCCACCTTCCTCACAAATATTTTGTCTACAAAAGGCCCACGAACGCAGTTTTAAACGTCTATCAATTTAGTAAACATAAAAACAAAATGTTTATGTTTACAAAATTATCGACGCACGAGGCGAAGCACAAGTAACATTCGACCTTCACCAAAACCAAAGGGGGTCCTAGTACGCTGGGCTAATCAACCAACTTACTACAGGCCCGCAAAGGGAACATTCAGAAAGTAGAGAAAAACTGTCTCTACATGCAGGATACTTTTCTTCAGAGGAAATTACATCGATCGAAGTACACGTGGGCCCTTAAATTATTTTTTAGAAAATCCAAGCTGTGCCTCTAATAGTTACAGAAAATATTTGCTTTTCGTAAGCTTCACCTCTCACTAAACTCCTGTTGAAGTTTCAGCTATACTATATACACTACGTTACATAGAGATTCGACTGGAGAAAAACAACTTAAACCGAGACACCGGCTTCCAGATAAGTAATATTTGGAAGCCGATACTAAAAAAGATGAGAAACACACGGGAACAAGGCCGATTGACCGGAGCGGGTCGAAGAAACTCATCCGACCAATCAGGCCACACCTGACCCACGCAACATGTATAAATACCCGGCAATTTCCATGCTCTGCACTTCAACCCTGAAGACGATGGCAGAGTCAGCCATCGAAACGTCGGTACTCCGAAACCTGACCCGGTTGGAAACCCGAGAAAAATTCCTGAATACTATTCGCCGGGAAAGCCTGAGATCCTTCATTAATCTAAGAGATGTATAAATTGAGTATATGAATGAACCTATGAACCCACACTAACATACTAGGCCTCCGAATAAAACAATCATTATGGTACGATAGAAAGATGAAGGTGTCTCTCGAATAAAGACAGCAAGCTCAGAAGTAGCTTTGGCCAAAGAATTGTCGGTACTTCATTTTTTCCTGGAAGAAACAACCTCTGCATATTGCCTTTTCCGGAGAATATCACCCAATCTGTCTCATTTAAATCACAGTTCATGTAACACATTATTCACCGACGGCTATGGTTACCTCCTCGATGTTATTTATGCTAAGGATAGTTCCTTACCCATGACGAGGACCAAAGAGGTATCATTAAGTAACAACTAAAAATTTAATAAATGCTTTCCTTGCACAGATCGAGCTCCATTCGTTATTACCGTAATTTAACACTTTGATCGTGTGGGAATTACGGTGATAAAACAGCATTAATTATAGCTGGAGGGGTTATTCCTAAATTACTGTATACATTTAGATGTTGCACTAAAAAAATTACTATTACTTATAAAACCCGACTAAGTAGTCACTATATTAAAGCATTAATTATAGCTGGAGGGGTTATTCCTAAATTACTGTATACATTTAGATGTTGCACTAAAAAAATTACTATTACTTATAAAACCCGACTAAGTAGTCACTATAATTCCGAAGAGATATTGGCCGGAAGCAAAACAAAAAGGTTAAGACTACGATTACGCAGTGTGAAACGTTAAGGGCACGACGACATTGGAAATAATATTATAGGAATCATTTTATTTATCATAAGAGCGGAAATTTTGAGACATTTTGAAAGATTCAATCGTTCAAATACATCGGCCCGTTTTGTAATACAACACCTACACCTCAAGTTGATGACATCAGGGATGCAAATTTTAGATTATGTAAGGAAAATCGACCGACGGGCCAGTTTACGAAGAGATTCCACTCCCGTGCTCGTAGTGAGTTTCAAAAGTTACGGCTTTATGTGCACATTAGGAATGATGGGCGACGCAAGCTTGCCCGATTTCATGCAATTAGTGTATCGAAAACATCCATAGTTATCATAGCATCCAAGCTAAATATGCACGCGGGAGAGAGCTAAATTACGATATAAACGGTCAAAATGATAGGTTGATGGACGTAACGAGGGCGTCTTCGGGGTAGCCCGTCAATATTTCCCCGGAATTTCTTGCCGAGTTTCATTTTAAATTGATTCCAGCATAATAAACATGACAGCGAGGACTTCTACCGACAGTATTGCCACCAATTTTAGAATATTAAATGCACAAAAGAGTTTTTCCGAATTTCCATATCTCAATTACCCATTTCCACGGCAAGCAGCACAGAGGCACTCGGATGGAAATGAAAATACTGAGTTGGCAACGTGTAATGATATCTGGCTAACAAAATATAATGAAAGGTAAAATTTAAATCTATTTAGAAATTGCTACGGCCACTCGGAAACTTTGAAGGAAAAGTGAACATCGATGAAGAAGCCTTTAACTGGCAAATTGGCAAAGGTAAGCCGCACATTGCAACACATTGCACACTTGTCGAAGGTTTAGACGTTTCCCGAAGATTCATCAGGGAAAATAAATACAAGTTCTCGATTCACACATTTTGCATTAAAACAATTTCCCATATACACAAAAGCTAATAATTCCCATAATTAATGTGTTTCTGCCTTCGATTACCACGACCACTAAAATTAAACCTAAAAAAATCAAGAGGAATATAAACGATGCATTAAAGAGTAGCGAAAACTGCGGAAATTCTTGTCTACCTTGCAATTGAGAGCATGAATTTCCAATCACCGCTCAATTCCTTATTACCACCTCTTCCGATCCCCTTGCGTACCTAGTACTTCCTGGATTATCCGCGATGTTTGGCCTAACAGTCCCGCCTGTTCAGGAATGGGATCTGATGATCAAACTCGTCCTGCATTAAATCCGACACCTTCCTAGACAAAAAAGAAGTTTAAAAACTGAGGAAGTTTTCCCCATTGTACGCAAGCCTCATTACGAGCCATTTTACGTCCTAAAGTTGGACTATTATGACAAGTTGGCGGAGGGATCATTGCCAGTTCCGCCGGAAGGGAAGCATGAACCTGTCTAAAGGTGCGTCGTCCACCCGCTTTAAAGCTGACCTCTGATTGACTGGGGACCATACCCCGCACTATATTCAACAGAAGGACAATATGCATGTATGCATATCATTGGACGATATTTACACCTCGTATCACCTCTGAGGATTCGAGAATAATGATACATAGGGAAAATCATGGTAGCCGTCTCGGCCATCAGAATAGCACTTGCGATGCAAAAGAATGTTGCCAACGGAGCATCAATTCGAAAGAGTCGAAATTGTGAAAACATGCATGTATTCGTATTGGCTATTACACTGATTCTTCCAAAGGGAAGCTTTATTAAATAAAATATACGTGCGCTAACAAATAAAAAGATTAAACAATTCTAAGGGGGAAGTGAGAAAGACAGAAAGTCAGTGTCAAGAAAATGCTTCTAGACCATCTCATAAGCTATGCATAAACACGAAAACCTCCAAAACTCAAGCACTTCAAAACGATAATAAAGAACATTCTTTTAACGAAATATTTAACTGAAATTTATTCAAAATAGATGTATAATATAATCCGAAGGTTGGTCCGATAAATACCCGTAGGCATTGCCTTACGCCAAGCTTCATCCATCATTAGAGTACTTTATGAAAACATTAGACCACGGTCAATTACTTTCCAAATGCCGGGAAGATAATTAGCAATTATAATAGTCTAGAATCCCAAAAGAGGCTGCTGAGGCAATTAAGAATCATTAAGCACCGCACTCGTTAATATGGGTGAACCGAGACGAGAGCAAAATCACAGAAGACTGCAACTCGGAAAGGAAGCAGGCTACGAAAAATCATCGGGGTCAAAAAACGACTGGAATCGCTAAGAATCGAACAACTCCCGACACGAAACAACAACGAGACGGACACCAAAAAAACTTCGATACAGCGACAACACCGTAAAATCGACCACTCCGGACGTGATGTGCAAGAATGCTACAGGCGTCGGATACCTAAGGTGAGGGGGTACGAGAGAGAGTGAAGAGGATGATTCCACGGGACAAACCTTTACCGCACAGCCAGATACATCGCGTACAAGTAAGCAGCTGGGTCGTGTGTGCGAGAGTGTGGGTACGTGTGCGGATTTTATTGGTGACGCAAAACTCGGCAGGATGGAGGCGGCGAGGGGATTGAACCGGTTTCCTGTGCTACTCTGTTTTCATCCCCGCACCCACCATCACTCTTCCCTCCCCCTATCCCTTGTTTCTTCCTCCACCTCACCAACCCCCGATCCCTCCTCCTCCATCCACCCCCTTTTACCCTCCCCCCCTCCAACTCCTCGCAGCCGACGCTAACTTTTCTCCCCCGCCAAATTCCTTTCTCCCTCCCACCACCCCCTCCCTCTTTCTCTCACTCTCTCTCTTTCTCGGCACTCACCACTACACACCACCACTACCACTCCTCCTATCTGCTTCCCTTCCAAACCTCACACCACCGACCTCCTCCCCCTTTCCTTTGCCCGCACGAGCCCCCCACACCCCCACCTTCGTGCCCATCCCCCTACTCGTTCGCCCCCCACCCCCCAACCCCACCTCCTCCTATTCCCCCCCGACCACCGCCCTTCCCCAACCCCCCTTGCGTCCCTCTCCTTCCCCAAACTCCTCTCTTTCCCTCCCCCCACCCTCACAACTCCCCCCTCCACAGTCTGCCCTCTGTCTCGAGCATGAATGGGATAAGAGAGGTAGAGAGGGAGAGAGAGAGAGAGGGAGTCGGTGGAATGGTGTATCGGGGGAGTGGGTTGCAGGGGAGGAAGGGAGGGTGGACTTCAAATGGAGGTCAATGTCAGGCTATATTTACCCGTAGAGAGAGAGAGAGAGAGATGGAAGAGGGAAAGAGAAAGAGAGAGAAAGAAAAGACGGTGAGGCGTAGTGGCTCTTTATTTTTCATTTTTTTTATATATACCTTTTTCCCTCTCTTCCCCCTTGCCCGCTCCTTTGAAACCACCGCTTTGACCCTTCCGCACTCGGAAGTAACTCGTATTTCCATCGGATCTGCGCCCGTCACCTTTTTGTGACCGCTCCCGGGGACTGCCGCGGGGGATCCGTCCGCGGCGACGTGTTCTTCCCGATCCGCGAGACGGGCTCGACCAAAGGAAGTGTGAATCGCAATGAGGCAGAACGGACGTCATTATCGCGGCGAGGAAGGAAGCACTCCCCGGTTCGCGGGGGGGCTTTCCGCCGCTTGGATGCAGCGCAAGGAAGGGCGATGGGGATCGGCGGCGGGTCAGGACGCTCGCGCGAGCGGAACACGACCAACTGGAGTGATTTCCCTTCCCGAAAGCCGACGTCCATTTCGGACGATGGTCGACAATCAACCTGACACTCCCGAAAACGCGACTGACATGAGTCTCGCTTGAGACGGCCGAAGGAAGGATAGCCACTCTCGGGCTCGTCCCATCGGGCGATTGGCGACACCCTCCCTTCCCACACTTGAACCGGGTCACGGTTGAATAATGACGGCCATCTAAATGAAGACTTCCACATAATATCGCCTCATGCAAGAGAGTTTCGACGTTCGAATTCTTTCGGGGCGTAGCCAGGCGAGGCGGAGTCACATCTGCTGGATGAAAGATGGATCAATGAACTAAATATTATATTGACAGCTACGGTTTCCTGCCGAGGAAGATGCTCCGGCTGATCCACCGTTCCCCTCCTAGCGGAGCTTAAGAACATGCGTACAAATTAAAAGTGATGTAAGGTACGGTCGGCCTGAGAGCAAAAGAGTGATACGAACAAGCTTCGTGTGGCCTTGTTGCTCAAACTGACGGGAGATGCCACACTGATGTCACACTGAAATACAGACGTCTGGGTATTTTCAGTTGCTCACTAATACCGGGAACATCCCGTCACGCCAAATGAGACGCACCTCGACAGCTATTTGAATATGACCCAATTTCTTACTGACTTCCGACTAGCACCTTCCATTCCTCTGCACTCGATGCGAAAACATCTCGATCTCTAGAAAATATCCATGGACGCTATGCAGCAATTATACGACATTATTACCATCAAACGAAAAATTGAGATTAAGCACAAACATCAGAAACAGTGAAAGATAACAGGTTACCGAGAAGAAAACAGGTGCCAATGTTTACGGGAAATGTGATGACTATTTACTTGGTAGCTTCGTCCACAAGTCTGAATCAACAAGGCTGTACCAACTAATTTCCAATACTATTATTTTACCATGTTTATCTTAAGTCAACATAATTTACGTGGTAATAAATGTTTACGACAGAAGTAATGCCAGCAATAACAAAACATTCTTCTCTTAAGAGTCCAGTACTTTCAAAAAAATTGCTTTGCCGCAGATAGTGAAATAGGCTCTCGGTGTGATTATTTGACTTTCGGAGCAACACTCCATCACGTAGTATTTTAATAAAAGATCAGAAGCCGCACAGCAATAAATTGCTGTAAGAGGTCCCGAGAAAATTTGCCTAAGCTCCACCCCCAATCACAACAATGAGCATTTATATAATTTTCCAGGAAACAAAAATGATAAAACTGAAGGCCTGAGCAGATTTTCGTGGGGATAAAAATGGTAAACCTTTTCTTTAACAAACAGCTATGATTAATAATGTAAAATTCGAAATAATGCTTCCAAAAAGAAGAATATCTCATATTTACAAACTGCTTATAGATAATTTAAAAACCCATTTCGGATTCCAGTAAAAAAGACACTCGATCTTTAACTGATTAATGCCAATTGTTCCTCTTTGGATAGAAACCTCAACCTATCAATTATCCTCCATTAAAGTGAGACGTTTCCAGCAATTATGTTATTTAAGAGAGAGACATGTATTCAAACGAGTGATTACAATTGCAATTTAACTTGAAAGGCACTTCCAGAAATAACAGCTAAAACATGTAATCCTTTTATTCCAGTCAACAATGAATCAACTGTAAGAATATTTCGCTCCATTTTACATATGTACATGAGAATAGCAATATATTTTAACCTAGAGGTGGGTCCAGTAAACCCAGTAAAGTTAAAATATGATTTGATCTGACGTAGTACTAGACTGTGTACTAAGATAATAATTTTTCAGTTCAATTTGAATAATTTAATAACAACACTCAAATTTCGATTATCAATAGCTGCAAGGTCACAAATAATGGCTATATTAAATGCACTGAGTGACTAGAGAAAAATTCATTCAGAACATGTTATTCCTAAAGTCTTATACTATACTATATATTATCATGACTATTGTAAATATAATTATATTTTGACACCATACCTTAGCGCAAATTAAAATATTAGAGATTAAAATACGCGAGTTAAGATTGAATCCTATTCGACACACTTAAATACCAATTACAGGACCCTCCACCCTTAAATCCATAACCCTATTCGATACATCCAACCTTTCCGATAATATATATGTATATTTGTACATATATTTCGGCTATCGGGGGTTTTACCCCACCAAGACCTCGCATAAGTTGAAGCAAAACGAATTGAAACCCGCTACAAAACTAGCTTACATGTACCTGACTACTCTCAAACCATGAACGCTTCCCCATTTCTCTTACTCGTGCTTGTGAATTAAATATTCAAGAAAACGCACACGAAAAACGATACTTTCATTTAAAATGAAAATCTGATAGGTCCTATATATTTTAAATGGTCGTGGAGATACTCGAAGAAACAAGTTCCTCACTCGAAACACTTTTCAGGAAAGTGCAGTTCCATACTATGAACTAGTCAGGGTTTTGTTCGCGTTACTAGCGACTGCCACGTAAACATTTATACATGCATAAAGAACACTCCAAACAAAAGCTCGGATGCAATGGAAAGGAACACTTTCCACCCAGATACATACTTCATTGCACCGAAACTAAATAGTATTTTCTCGTCAAATATCGGCATTTACTATAATCAATATAATGCATATAACTTGAGGAATAGGTTTTACTAAAAGAGTTCATATACAAAGGATTACTATTTATGCGATTAAATGCTAATTGCTATACACGGTAGGCATAGACAAGAACGAAAATGAAATAAGGCAAGTTTGGTGAAAAGGAATGAAATATAAAGACCGTAATTTCACAAAGGCGTGGGTTCTTTGTACTGTATGATCCAAATGTACATACATGTATACGTAAAATCTGACAAGGAAACTTAATCCCGCCGATATCGGTTCCTGTGCAGCACTTCACATAAAGCTACGAAGTTTTTGCATCCACAATAGTCACTGGGCAATTCACGGCATCGTAGGCAGACTTTTAACCGAGGGCTTCCGACCAACGATCATGCTTCAAGACTGCATCGTGGCTTCCCAATCCGAAACGGAAACGACTTGAAGACTTTCACAAAGTAACTTAGTCATCACGTTCTGCTGCGCTATTAAAAGCGGAAATAAGGAATATAAAGTGAAGGTCCGCAATCCAAAATCCATTTCCGTTCGATAACCATTTACCACTTCCGGTGGAATCTTTATAGCAACAGTAAAAAAAATAGTTCGGTTAAAAAACGGGAGTTCTTGATCAATAATTTCGTGGACGTGTATGGGAGCTTCAGTCTTTACATTACACGAAATGCAGACTGTTAACTGCGATCATATATTAAAACGACATCATCGAATACTGATCCACTGTCCCACGATTAGAACATACACCGGTACCAGGGGAGGTCACTCGCAGGGCACCCCCTTGGTCATTACATCCCGATCGCTTGGGTGCGAATATTTCATGTCATTAGCCGATTGTCCAGAAAAATTGATGATGATATTGCGATCATAATCAAGTCCTCTTTGTTAAAAATAAAAAGATTTTGTTCACGTCGTGCTGTTTTTTTTTCTCTCCACTATCCCCCTCATTTACTCCCGGGAAAATGTTTCGGAACAGGAAACGACCGTCCATAAAAGACGTCCATCCACGGGATTGGGACGACGCGTGCTCCGTGAAATCGGACTTCAAAAGCTGAATAGGCTAATGGCGTCGGGGATCATGAAGTGAACGAACTGCTGACGACTGTTTTGGATGGCACGAAACCTTAATGCCACCTCTCCAACAACATCTGCACTCCCGATTCCCGACATATCAACCTCAGCCAGAGAGATAAGCAAATCTTTCTTCTTAGTAGCATGCGCATAGAAGTACTTTCTATTTATAAACCGTGGAGCATGTAGCACTAAAAATTATTTCCCCCGTTGGAACTGCGAGGCGTATTCGTTGATAACTAACATTTAAGCAACAGTTCATTGTGCTATCACCCCCAGTGTGCTATCACCTGTCAAATACCGCCTTAAGGCCCAGTTGGCGGCGGAGTTAACGTTCTCGCCTGCCAACTCAAGGTCGCGGGTTCGATTCCCACCTTGATGAGTTTTCCTACACGTAAGGCTTAGGTGTAAGAAGGAACTATAACGCCTCAATCTCGCCACAATAAGTCGTTAAATAAATAAGGCTGCTAGTAGGGTAACATGTAATTAGACACGCTTAGTACCTGGTATCAGCGTTAAGACGACATCAAAATGTGTTCAGCTACGAATGAGGATGGGTCGTAATCAAAGTTTAATAGCAGGGACTCATCGACCTAATAAAAAACGGAGCATAACAATTTTAAAAGTAGCTTTTACATGCCCCACTGAATCTATGCGCCCGCTTGTTCACTGTACATATCCTTTTAGCTTCACATCCAAGATTGAGAAAACGTTTTTTCAGTGATCACGCATTTAAACTTCAAAAGACTTATTGATAACATTTTAATTTCCTTTTAAGCCTGCTTTATAGGGGCTTGATAATATGCATCGGGTTGTGGCTTTGGGAAAGGGAGCCCTATTAATGGCGTCAACCCCGGGGTTACGTCATTAAAGGGTGACCCCTCGTGGTGAATCGATGCTGTTTACGTCAGTTACACAACACAAAACGATTCCCACGCGAACAGATGCTACTCCAGAAAAATAAATAAAACGCGCACAAACGCACGCCACCTAAGCATCTGTAGGAGGACGGGGGGAAGGAGTGGGTGCGGCAGTGATTTACCCGCCCAGCTTTCCCCACTACGCCTTCCTAAAAATAACATTCAGACCCCGACTCCGCGCAGAGCTCTCGCATATGGAAAGACGGGGGAACCTTCCCGAGACCTCGCCCGTAAAAGGGACGACACCGGCTTAATGAATGGACGGCCGGCCCCCCACAGCACCGGGGTGGGGAAGAGGGTGGCGGTAGTGGTGAGAGAGAGAGATATATAAGACGAATCGGAAGGTAGAGGATACCCAGAGGGATGAGGAATCTTTTCAGTCACGTGCATGCCATTCTACTACGCCCTTCCCCACCTCCCCCCCTTTCGCCGACGTCCTTTACGCCCCGCTCCCGCGCGCAGCCACACGTGTTCAGAATGGCAAGGCTGGAAAGGAGAGCGGGCGGCTACGAATCCGTCTCCCTCTCTCTTTCCCCCCTTGTGCCCGAGACAAGAGAGGGAGAGAGGAGATCCCTTAACATCCACCTCCACACCCTCTAGGCCTTTGCCTGCCGCCCCATTCCTAAGGCGGAAGAGCACGGCGTGAGCCTTGCTTTTCGAGACGAATCGGGAATTTTTGTGGAACACCCCTTGACGTAACCATGCTCTCGTTCCACGAGAAATGCCCATACGTTTTTTCTTCCTTTTTCCGGTAGTGGCGTACGATTTTGAACCGTGAGGAAGGTGATCTTTTATTTATTTGGAAGAGGGCACGGGAGGGGAGAACCCGACTTGCTTCCAACTTACCGGCGGGCAGCGCTCAAAGAGGAAGGTCAATTATATGCGTCAATTAAGCTTGACGAAATTATAGTAGCGGGCCGAACATCTGGGCGGCTGACGGGAATCAACACCCAAGTACATTAATAAAATCCAATCCAAATGTGAATTATGGGCAACCATGCGCTCTAGTGCCAATGTGATTCCCGTACTTCCTACCACCTGTTAGTCCAGTTGTTTTATGAGGAATGCTACCGTACAAAATCGCCGCAGATGCAAGGTTAGCGCCTACGAATACAATGGTGCTCTCGAGTATTGGGGTAGAAGTGTAATACGTTAATGTGCCTAACATTATCAGTGACACGTGACGCAACTGTAACGTGACTATTACTTTAGCGATACTCAATCACGTTTGATTACTTAAGAACAATCTCCCTGATGACGAGCGCAGTGAAGGACCTAGTGCTGCGATACGATTCGGTGGATGGAAGTGAACAAAATATTTTCTCAGAGATAAATGCCGATTTACAGCTGTATTATGGACTGCGTCGAATTTACCCAAATTTCCAACTACTTGACCCGCTACATTATTTCAGTAAAGCTAGGATATCGGCACGTCATACGGGTTCCAAAAATGCTCTTAAAATTTTCTCTTAGGTCTTCACAATGGAGGATGGTAACCGAGTTCAATTTCGGCGAGACGACGAGTGTATTTCTTACTCTTAAGTAATAACGAATGAACAAACTCTCTTAATAACGAATAAAACAAACAATCAATGAAATCGCGTCATTCATCTTTCCCGCAATAAAACATTTTTCT
Source organism: Hetaerina americana (assembly GCF_022747635.1). Classification (NCBI taxonomy): domain Eukaryota; kingdom Metazoa; phylum Arthropoda; class Insecta; order Odonata; family Calopterygidae; genus Hetaerina; species Hetaerina americana. Next base: position 48,325,052 of record NW_027286069.1, read on the forward strand.
GCCAAGAATTAGAAAAAGGGTCGCTTCCGTTTCACTTGACGAAAATGGGAATTAGATTGGTGATTTTTTTTGGAAGTGGAACCGCGATTCACCCCCACACAATTAATGTCCAGGAAAGTATCAAGAAAAGCCCTTGAGAACGATTGCATGGAATGCTGTCTGGAATTCTACTCTCATCTCCACGACAATGGCAGGCCTCCCACCGTTGTTCATCCCATACTTGTGGTTCGCTGGGAAATTCGACCATTTTATTATTACCCTGATCTGGTTGAATAAACCGGCAAGGGACTTTTAGGGAAGGGCAACTGGAAGTGTGTGCCACGTTATGTACATAAAATGCGTGTATTTCAATAGCGACACACTAGGAATCACTAAGGTAGAAGTATTAAATCAATCACCCAAGATACATAATTCATCTACTTAAAATTACATTTTAGGAGGCTTTTTTTCAGTATTCGTGGGATTAGGAACATCATAGAAGGTAGATCTAACGGCCTAATATGAAGTCTAGCGTAAAGATGGATGCTATATAATAAAGCCATTAAGGTTTGAGGATCTTGGAATTAGACAGGTAAGAGTGCAAGGCTACAGTCAATCACCCGGTTGAAATAATAGTGGCGATGGGATCAAAGGAATAGGAGGGAATCTTATAGATAATTGTTAAAGGTGTAAATGGAATAATAACTGCAATTTTCCTAAAAATGGGTAGCAAATTCAGTAAGAACGATAGAGACATATATAATCCAAGTGAATATGTCTAAAAGGAAAGTGGTCTTAAGAGGAAAGATACGAGGGTCATCCGGAAAGTAGTACCCGTTCGTGCCGCATGAAGTGCTGACGACGCGAGTAGCCGCTGGACGAGGTCAGATAGCTTCAGTGGCTTGTCTGCCTTCTCTGAGCCAAGTTGCGTGACGCTAGCATTGCCTGTGTTGTTTCTGTGATTGTTTACAATGTTTAAAAAAATTGAGAACGCCGCCAGTTGTGAAGTGAGGGCAGTGATTAAATTCCTCAATGCAAGAAACGTTCGCCCATGTGATATTCATCGCCAATTAAAGGAGGTGTATGGAGACAATGTAATGGACGAGTCGTCTGTTCGGCGGTGGTGTCGCAACTTCAACATGGGGAGGGGGAACACACACGACGATGAGCGTTCGGAGAGACCGTCTGTCATTACAGACCAACTGGTGAGCTCAGTTGACGAATTCGTGAGGAACGATCGGCGCGTCACAATTGATGACATCTGTGAGCATTTTCCCAATGTTTCTCGAACAATTGTTCATGAAATTGTTAAACACCATCTGCATTATGCAAAAATTTGTGCAAGATGGGTCCCTCGCGTATCTCAATGAGCTGGCGGCGAAGGACTATGCAGCAGGAATACAGAAACTTGTCACACGTTATGACAAATGCCTTAATTTGCTTGGAGATTATGTTGAGAAGTAGTTTAAAGTATCCTCTTTCAAATAAAATTTTTTATGTTTGTTAATATTTACTTTTGTGTCTATTTCACGAACGGGTACTACTTTCCGGATGACCCTTGTATTTTGATGGAGGAGAAAGGAATTATTCTATATATCCGAAGAGGGATCCAGTGACAGTGTTCTATGGAGAAGGCAGTTCGTCAAATTTAAAATCTTGCTTTGAGGAATGAATTAAAAATTAAAATTAATATTGATAAAGTAGAAAATAGTGAGAAATCCACGTAGGGTAGGAGTGTAACCAGGCTATAAAAACCATGAGGCATCTCCCGTTCAATGCTTCGCACTCCTCGTAACATAGAACAATTAACGAGGTAGCATGTAAAACCCCGATTTCCACGAGTCTCTCGAACTGCGATGTAATATTCTACTACAGACGTAAATTCAATGGCTATTTCAAAACCCTGTTACAACCGTTTAGTCAGTAACAAGGATATTTAAAAAATATTGTACTCAGGAGTAATCTACAAGGTTAAGAGTTCGATGGACCGAACCGCTGCACACTGCTATACCCCTAGGGCCGATTTATCATTACAAAATATTCTTTAACCCAAAGTACATACGAGGGTTGCTGTTTGTATTGCCAGCCTAACAATGAAAATACAGCAATTTATCGTTGAAAATGAATTTATTGTTTTTCGAAGTATTCCCCATGATAATCGATACACTTGTGCATGCGCTCGAACCAATTTTAGTGACACTGTTCCCACTCCGGTACCTGCAAAACATGGTTTTTTAATGCATCAACGGCCTCTTCAGGTGGCGAAAAACGTTGGCCACGCAATTTTTTCTTGATAAACGGGAATAAAAAGAAGTCATTTGGTGCTAAATCAGGGTTGTATGCAGGATGACTCATCAATTCGACGTTTTGGCCAGACAAATAGGTAGTTGTTTCAGCCGATCTGTGAGAGCTTGCACCGTCATGATGAAGAATGATTCTTCGTTGCCGCTTCTTTTTCGGTATTCCACCAAGCACTTCTGGCAAACAAATGCTCGCGTAACATACAGAATTCACGGTTCTACGTTGCTTCAACAGTACGATTGCCACATGTCCAGTTATTCCGAAGAAACAGGCGATCATTTGCTTCGATGTGCTTCGTGAACGAATCACTTTTGTCGGATTTGGCTCGTCTTGGAAGACCAATACAGTGGATTACTGTTTTGTTTCGGGCTCATACGCATAGATCCAAGATTCGTCACCTGTGTAGATGTTATACGCGGCTTTTGACACCGCGATTGTATTTATTGAGCATTTATTAGCACCAATTGACGCGAGCATCATTTTGAGCTTTTTTCAAATCATGCGGGATCCAACGCCAACAATCCTTTTTCACGTCAAAATTTTCATGCAGTATTTTATTGATTCTCGACATGCTAATCCCCAAGGATGCCTCAATCTCATGCTAAGTCACAGGACGATCTTCCTTCACTAGTTCTTGCACAGCATCAATGTTTTCTGGCACAACAACTGATTTTGGACAATCTTCACGACTTTCGTTGCTGAGCGAACGGCGGCCATGATGGAATTCGTTATACCAGCGTTTCACAGTGGCAAAGAATGGGGCTTAATTGTCAACAGTGGAGGTAAATTGATGGATGCACTCCTGTCTTGATAATCCACGTCGAAAGTCGTAAAAAATCATCGCACGAAAGTGCTCACGAGTAAACTCCATTTTTTCCGCGGAGGCAAAATTTTCGAGTCACTGTAAACAACACAAGCTATATCAAACGATTAAATGTTCTGAAGAAAGTTAGCGTTGAAAGGGTCAAAATTTCCAATGGAAACTTCAGATGGCGCCTAAAGCACTTACGTTGTCAAGGCTCTAAATATAAATAGCAACCTACGTGTTACATTCTAGTAACTCATTCCTTAATTCTGCATGCTTTCCACCTCCCTTAATTTCACCCAAAATGCCTATTCTTTTCCTGCTTCAATCTTACTTTCTCAACATCCTCCCCTTTATTACCGTCTCCAGCATCTTGCTGCCTCTCAGAATCTCCTGCAACGACATACTCAGCCGCCTCCCTTCTCCAAAGAGCTTCTCTTCCTTTAGCAAGTCTAGAAACTTAATCGTTGGTTTTCCTCAACGTCAATTTTACATTATTGTCACCATTTTTTCCGCACCCACATCTTTAAAGTCTTCAACCTACGCTTAACCCCTTGCAGTTCTTACTTGTCTTTTCTTTACATATTTACTTGCCATTTCAATCATCAAATCCCGCCTCTTGAAGAACATTTACACCTTACGAAAATCTTCTTATGGTGTTATTTGTCCACATTCTTCTAGGACACGTCCTAAATAGTGGACTATTTTAAATGTTCATAGCTCATGGAACCCAACTTTAATGAATAGCTTAGATTTCCATGTTCTTTGGAATCTCATTACGTTCATTTCCACATGATTCTCAAGCCATAACTATCACAGTGATTCTACCATGCGCTGAGCAATGATCGTAAACCATTGGGTGACTGGCTAACAGACGCTGGATCATTCGCAAATATTCTATACATGACAGACTTAAATCATCTGAGTGTTATCTACTTTTAATAGAGATCGATATCTCGTATCAATAAACTACCATACACAAAAGATCGAAACATTTCGAGCATACAACTGGGGAAGATCTAGAGCGGCCATTTTAACGCACTTCTTTCCTCACGAGACGAACACTGCCACCAGGGTGATTAACCAAAAAAGGTCCGTTTTAGTCACATATGCGGTCTCGCCCACCAAACGAAGTAAAATAATTAATATCCCACGTCACCTTGTACATATCTGCCAACCAAAAAACATTTCACCGAGTAAGATTTAAGATTCTACTTTTACTGCCGATACGAGCCGTCAAAGTAAGAAAATGACCTGATAAACGGGTGACCAAAGAGCTTCCCCATACATCTCGACACACGACTAACAGCAGAATCAAGAGTTTTTGAGGAACATTCCTCTCTGGGAGGGAGGTCCTTTTTGCTACGTAGTCACTGACGCAGGGAATTGGGAACGGCTGAAAGGAACTATAATTCATCCAACCGTTGCGGGGAAGGTAGATCTGAAAACAAGACAATAAATCTGGGGTGAATTAAAAAAAATAAAGGGGCTTTTTATACCACGCTCCAAAAGCTTGCTGTTTTCCACGCTACTCCTCGGAGAATTAAAAAAAATACTTTCTTCAATCAGGAAATGATTTGATAACACTCACAAAAATGAAATTTAAACTGTTTTTGAGGGATAACGCGTACTACTGAAAAATAGCTTTCATTATCGGTGTAAGCTTAATACCAAAATTTCGAGATTTAAGGATGAAATCAATGGAGTGACTCGGCAATGAGGCATGAATTAATTTATTACCAATTCCAAATTAGTTTGAAGAATCTCCCACGTTTTATAATAACTGACTTATTGACTGCTTAAGTACCTAACCTGCTTACATTCAAGATTGCTGCTGACCAGCTGAAGTGGAGATAAGAGATCGTTTACACTAAAGGCAAACACCTGCATTTCCATTTCAAATGCGTAGGATACCACTGAAAAGAACTCATATTACCAGTTTAAGGAACCCCTTCCAATGCTCTGATACTTGAAACAACACTCACAAACAAAACGCTCGAAAAATAAAAATATCAATCGTGGCTAAGTAAATAATTTTGCTCATCGCCGGCGTTAAAATGAAAAACAAAATATAATCAGCACAAAAGTGGTAAAATACTATATCTAGCTACTTCAGAAAGTGAATCATGAATAAATGTCTACAACTATAAAGGTCAAAGACCCTAACGTACGCCGATTTTCATATGCACCAGGGGGGGGGGACTGGACGTACTGCGTCAAAGGAAGCTGCCTCCCTCCCTCTCTCTCCCTCGCCCTACTCCAGTTTCACCTATGCTTCCTTCCCATTGATATACAGGACGGATGACATTAATTTCTTCGCGGAGAGAGAGCAAACATCACAAAAGCCGGTTACTATTTTGGGTAGGAGCCACTCGATAACCTATTTCCTACTACACTACTGTAAAGGCATGACTGTTTACGCTCGTCGACAAAGTGCTAGGAAACATTAATTTGATGAAATTCGTAACCGACCGATGACGTTCCAGGAACGTAACACTTCGCTATCGAGCTCGTTCCCTGCATAATTCAATACGCAGAATGCGAAGCGAAAATTTATTTCGAACGAAAGTTATTAAGTTATTTCCCGTAGAGTCCACGTCGAGATACTAATTCAATGACAGCCTGAAAAACGACGGAATACGCTCAACCTAATGGTTATGAGAGATAATAAAACTTCTAAATAAAGAATATTATTCAATTTTGAACGTTGGTGCCCTGATATCCTCCAAAGTTTTCCGAAAAGAGAGTTACAATAGGTGATATTTGATGCATGGTAAATATTAAACAATAAAATTTGAATAACCGATCTTGTTCATTGATTGGCAGACATTTTCAAATGTCTGAATGGCACAATGGAGCGGGCAAAAGAAATTTCGCATAAGCCATACCCATGCGAGTTCCCCACTCCTTACGGCACACCCAAAACGTTTATCGACCCTCCACTCGTATCAGCGATAAAAACCGGTATTTTAAGCTACCCAACTGCTCAATGAGGTCCAAGGCTTCCTCCTTTAGTTCCATGACCCACACCCACCAATTATACGACCCCCCTCCCCCAAACGACGATTTAATCTCCGGATTCTGCGAAGTTCCCATCAACTTTCCAACCTGCAAGGGGACGACGACACCGACCTCGCGAAAATTCGGCCGCCACCCGCGGATTTTGAACGCTCGATTAATATAATCTCCTCGCCGACCGGCTTCCGGTGCAAAACCTCCAAACGTACCTAATCTTCGACGGGACACACTTCCACGCATGTGAACCGAGAATAAATTGATCCGAAAAGATGAGTCTCGGGGAGCGGAGGACAGTTTTAGGGCAGCCTCTGCCCCAGACGCCGAATCGATCGCGGACGGGGTAGGGCGGGAGTGAACGTGTACCCTGAGAGAGGGAGAGCGGGAGAGGAGGAGGATGAGGAGGAACGTGGGGCGGCGAATGGTGGGGGGTGGGGGGTGGGTGGAGGAGATCGGATTTTGGGCCGGAGGCGGGCGGGAGGGAAGGAAACGCGTCTGTGACGGTGACGAAGGAAAAAGAGAGAGGGCACGCGGGGGGCACGGGACCAGCGGAGGAAACGGGTGATGACTTCCAACCCAACTCCCGATGAACTCAACGGGGTACGCGGGCGGGCAGAGGGGGGGGTTGCCAGAAACATGGATCCAAAACATACACGTCCAATTCGACGAAAAATCCACACACACACACTCTCTGAGGACTATCCGAAGGAAATTTCGAGCGGATCGACGGATCGGTTGCGCGAGGAGAGGAGCGGAGTGGGATGGGGCTCAGGGAAAAGAATGCACGAGACGAGAATGCACGCGGGAGAGCAAGGGATAATGTAAACAGACCGAGGGGGGGGGGAAAAGAACAGGGGTGAGGTAGGGACGCGAGGTCAGATGAGCCGATGGAAGAGGAGAGTGTGGGAGAGGTAAGAGGAGGAGGAGGAAGGCGGCAGACGGCATACAAACACAAACTATCATCAGAGGGAGAGGTAGGGTGCACCCCTCCCCCCCCAATCGCCCCCATCCCGCTCTCCCTCGCAACTCCGGGCAACACTGGGTTTTAGCCTGCCCTTGCTAAGAGGAGAGAGACTTTGGGAGTGAGGCGGGGAGGAGGGAAAGAGGTGTTTTCCCGTGAATGAATTCTGACGTCACTGAATGACGCGTGAGTGTGAGGAAGGGGGAATGAGAGAGAGTGAGGGACGGGGGCAGGAGGGGAGACGGGGTGTGGAGCGGGCATGGTGTGGGGGAGAAGAGAAATGGAAGGGAGATGGGCGAGGCTGGGAGGTAAAGGGGGAGGCCAACGTGGCGTGTATTGATCCCGGCCTGCAGCGGTAAGAGAGGAGACGACTGAGGGAGGGGGTTGCAGGCAAAGGGGTTGGAAAGGGTTGGAAGAAACGGTTAGTTGGGGAGGAAACCGGTTACTTTGTGAGTTGTGCGAGAGAGGAAGGACATCTCTCCGCGGAAAAGGGCTCCGAACTCCCAGGAGGTGGGTGGGGAGATGTGGGGGAGGATTGGGAAGGGGGGAGAGGGACAGGGAGACAAGAGGCTGCGGGGCGACCGGGAAAGGGGGGGGAGGTTAAAGGCGAGGTGTGCATTGCAGTCGACTACCGACTCCTGAAGCGGCGATGCCTTTATATTGCTCGGGGGATGCGTCGTCGCAGGGTTTGAAAAGGCTTCTAAGCGTGCCAGAGGTGACGACGTGACAAAGGATGTGAGATAACTGATGTTATAGCGTCTGGAGGTGAAGAAAGCCGTACCAATATCGGCTAAAGACGCGAGTTATTTGCAACTGAACGAATTCACGCACGATATATGGCTTGCTAACAACAGCATCGTACTAACTAAGGGAAATACGGGAGAATGAGACAGGTAAGCCTCTTGAATGTGGTTCTGGTCAGACAAAGAGTATTAGTTAAGAGGCTGACATTCTACTAGTCTACGAGTAATGTATCCATTATTATTATTTATTCTACTTTAAGGTTCAAAGTGAGTTTTGGCTCTACACACACACTAACGATCACTAAATTTCTATGCCTCGCCTTGCATATCACAACGCTATACCCTACGCTACAATTAAGCCTTCCTCAACACCGCATACTTTTTACCTCCTTTATCCCATCCAACATGCCAATTCTTTCCTCCCCTAGCTTGCTGTTCTAACATTCTCCCCGCAATCAAGTCTTCCATACTCACCATTAATCAAAATACTCCGCAAATGTACACTATACTCGACTCTTTTGGATTTCCCCCAACAAATATCTTACCTCCACTACCATACTTAGCACTTCCTTTTTTGTTTTCCTTTACGTCCATTTAACATTTTCCCTCCTTCCCCAAACCGACATCTCATGCGGCGGCCAATCAACTATCATTCTGAATAACAATTATTATTCCATTTAAAATCAAAATATTTCCCAGATACGTAGCCAATGGATCCATAATACCACGACTGCTACATGAGGAAGTCTCTAAGAAAAAAAATTAGGGCTGAAAAAGGAGTACGACTTTCTATACAAAGGTAAGGCACTCGGGATGAAGGTAAACGGTGAAAAAGTGAATGACACATGCGACACTCACTTAAACAATTGGGGTGGGTTGTTCTTAAATCCCTTCCATCCCCGTCATGCAGAGCCATCTTCCGTATGTCAAGCTGCCGTAACAATCCCTCCCGTCACCATAAAACACAAACAAGCGGTCTAGAAAATGTAGTCAGATCATGAACTACGCCACTAACTCTGATTGGGACCGAGGAAAGGTCCACCCACCTTCCCGAATGGAAGAGAGGAGGGGGGAGCGTGCGAGCGGCGAGGCGAGAAACCCGGCGTGGCCGCTATCCCATACTCGTGAGAGGCAACGGCGAGAAGAATTTCCCAAAGGATGACATCGGAGGCCGAGCACGGAGCGGGTACGCTCCACGCCCGAACCGACACGAGAAGATGGGTGAATGAGCGCGAGAGGGGTCCCACTCGGGTGGGGAAAGCGCCTTCGGACATCCGAGGCCGGACCCGCGACGTCGGCGGAATGCCGTGGTGAATGGATGGAATAAGACAATATCGCGTGACGGTGCGAAGCGTGCGGAATGGAATGGGGAGTCATAACTACGGGGTGCAAAACGAACATGTTGCGACGGCAACTTAGAAGGAGAGAGACATCGACTCACGATTAAAAAGCACATACAAAATATAAAAGACACACTTAATGCCTTCCAAGATTTCTTTAATATATTCTATTCGAGACCTTCCCTTACGATTCTTTCCTTTACTTTTCCCGCCAAGAAAAGTTGGCTACATGAAACTACGTCGCACACCTCTATAACGTACACCGATGCGTGCTTACAGAGTTCGTGGTTTACCGAAACACATCGTCCAATTTTACCGTAACCCACAGAGTTAATTGGAACGCGAATCTCTAGGTGTACTACATCTCGATGTTGACACATCAACAGTTCCGCGATACCCAAAATCCAATCGCACTGCGATATCCAAACTTGAACATCGCCCGGCAATAGGAAGAGGAGCGGGGGTAGGGGCGACGGCAAGGGGAGGCGCAGACGATGAAAGGCGAGGTGGAAGGTAAACAGGGTTCTTGCGACGGAGGGGGGAGGCGGAAGGGGGAGGGAGTCGCCGCGGAATGAAAGGGGAGCCGTAATTCTCCGCGGGCTGCATGGCCACGCTTCCCTTTTGTGTGCCATCACTCCCATAAGCAATCGATTGATCTCGGTCGCAGCGTACACGCCTGTTAATCGCCGTTACGAGCGCGGCAGAGAGAGAGGGAGAAGAAAAGGGGTGTGAGGTTGGGTGGAACGCCCCCATGCTGCCTGCATCATCCCCCGTCTCTCTCTCTCGGCCGGGCATTCAGCCTGCCGGTCACCTTGCTATGAACTATGCCACGCGCGGCATAAACAAAAATGAAGTACACGATGTCCCTGCTGGGAGCCACGGAATTGCAACAGCATTTAATTAAAGCCTTTGGGAGAGTAGAGGGATGGGGAAGAGAGGGAAGTGAAACTCACAATAGTAGTTACCCGGCTGCGATCGGACGTATAAACCGTGAACACACGTTGGACTTGTGAGAGACCTCTGAGGGAGGGCGGAATTAAATATTTTATCCCCAAGATGTTAAATTCCCTCATCGCCGTAATAAATGACTTTCACTCCCCGGCGTGAGGACGCCAATAAAAGTAAGCATTAAGACTTGCCATTTCGAAGATTTCCCAAATATTGCGTCGCGCGCTTCTATTTTAATTGTCTTTAATGAGCTCCTGATTACCCTTCTCATCAATTTACATCCGATATTATAGCATCAATGCCGCATTACACCCGGCAACTTAAAAAAATGAAACAATATAGTGGACTAAGGAGTCAATGAGCTGAAACCAGAACGTATCGGAATCTGCCCGGTGTTGTCGAGGATCTTATGCCCAAAGGTGGGGGTGGAGGGAGCCTTGACTCCCTGATTGTTACACGGAATTCGTAAGGTTTAGAACTTGAGCAATTAAAAAAAACTGAACTAGCTCAACATTGGCTTATCAAATGAAATTACAGACGTGTGGGGGTGAGCGGTAATTGCCCTATCCCTCTCAGAAATCGAGAAGCAGCATCCACCAACACGGTTGGTGTTTAACGTTCACAGTTAAGAGCATTCTGCACGGCATTACTTTCCGCAATAACGCCTTCCACTGTTATCCTTTGATCGAAACGCCCCATTTTTATGGGGTGGACGCGATTTTTAGACAATTCCTTCGTAAAAGAGATGCTCACAGAGAAATGTCAGTCAAAAATATTAGTCGTTCTTACGCCAGAGATTTTTTTCCTCGTCTTCCAGCAAACAGCGCACAACAACCAGCTTTTGATAAGCATAGATTCTCAAATTTAAGAAAATAAGCATGAATAATTTACTACACGTTCTTCGCGATTATTCATGGAGTAGAATCCTACCACTACATTTGGAACAGGGATATGCATCGTTTAAGCAGGATTCTCTGAGCAAAGACTAAGGTATGTCTGTTGAACATCAATATTTAAATAAATAATGGTTTTACACTCGGTGGTACAATGATTTTAGCAAATTTTCTCAACGTATACATTAACTTTACAAGCACCACGAGACGCATCTTCATCGATAATTAAGGAGTAAACAATCATCACCACATTATAAAAGTTATACATCTTGCTCCGCCTTGTCCAAATTACTCATAAGAATTTTTACGATAAGGGTTTCCAAAGCACGTGGAATTTTTCGTAGTACGTTCTGTAGTCCGTCTGTACATAACTTTAATAAAAATATCGCACACATATTATGTGGGTGTATTATCATTTATTAACTTCAATTTCTAGCATTCAGTTACATTCTGCTTCCAATATATAATTAGATAAAACAATCTTGACCGATATTAGTATCACTGATACTTTAATATCACCAGATGAGTCAATATATACCAATAGATGAAATTTAGCAAAATTAACTTATCCAAAATTAAGGGAATTGTTTCAGTAAAATGGGCCAAACAACTTGTTAGGTACTTGATGTTTTATAAAAATGATGGCCGGTTCTCATTCGGGGAAGTTTTTCACAAATTCAAGTGCCAAACCTTTATTTGGCTACATAGAGACCCTTCGCCCCACCGAAGAAACCGCAAATGCATCGAGGTACGACCCCAACCGATTGCGGTATCGTCAATAATCATAAGCCGTTGCCCCTGGGCTTTGAGTTCAAATAGCACGAAATTCTCTGGCACCATTGCTTTAATACTAACAACTAGAATGTTTGAAGGTTCATTTCTCCGGGGAGCAAGTGTAGAGAGTTTACTTTAATATCATTAGCGTTATGATATTCATAGACCGAACTTCCCATTGGTTAACACAATAGGGAGCAATAGTTTCAATCTTTCTCGAAACAGCTGACCACATCGGTTTGAAAAGTGCTGCTGAGTAAGGAAGAACCTAAATGCATTTGTTCCGTCTGTGTCTCATCAAGGATAAAACAAAGATAAATCTAGGAGAACAATCACCAAAAGCCCGAATGATGAATGGACACCACAAAAGAAACCAACCAAGGAGTACTAGTCAATTGCAAGTGAAGATAGCCAACTAAAGACATGGAAATACATTTTATATCAATGACGCAGATCTACAGGGTTTTATTATATTATTATATTTCCGTGCGCTCTCTTTTTGAGGATAAGAATCATTTTACAGTAAATGAGGAGAAAACGTACGACGAGAGAAATCTTATCACCGCCCTCCATAAGGCGAAACTGCACTCATGGCATTTTATGCCGAGCCACGTTTACCAAGTGTTCATTAGCCGAGTGGCTAATGAGGATTCTCTCCTAAGAGTGTTCCTCAATGCGGATCTCTTATTATGATATATAACTGGATTTTCTTTAAGACCAAAAGGTAAATACCCGAATAGTCCGATGACCTTCTGTGGGAGCAGTGGACGAGCACTCAGATGAAAACATGGCAAAGATGACCGATAATATGACGTTAGTAACTTTTTATACATTTTTACGACATTCAATTTTGATACACAACCAAAGATTGATTTACTGCGGTAGACTTTCACTTAAATGGCATATTTTATCGATTTTCCAACCCTTAAGAATAACAAAATTTCATAAATTGGTACGGTATCAAATATCCATTTTCAGTATCAATAACTCTCTCATAAACGTGTATAATGATGTTACGAATGCCTAAACATATTATACTACCTCTACGAAAGATAAACCCCTTGCCATCCCATCGGCCAGATTAAAAAAATAGATTTTGAATTCAATTTTGACAGATATGCAATTATTTTGCCTTCAGAGCTGTCCCATATCCGCCTGCATACATGCTGGAAACGCCAAAATGAAATGCAGGAGCTGAAAACATGAGGAATTCGCACTAGCAGTCGATCCAAGTACCGAAAAATCGAAAGTAAAAAGGCATGACTTGGCTTTTATCCCCTAGCGTCCTCACTGTACGCCGACGCAGAGTCCCATTCCCGCTGCCACATCGTCACAAGACGCAATAATCCGAGGGGAATTTTCCTCCGGGGAACTTCGCCCGACTTTCTCAGTCGCAGGAGCTGCTGATTAAGGCACTTCAACCTCCCTCCCTCGCGGGAGAAAGAATACCTCGACCTGGGAAAAAATACGCGTATCCCGCCCCCCTCCTCCCACACGAAGTCCATCACTTTCACGAAGTCTAATTTCGACGGGCGCAATGCCGAGGCGCTACCGCCGTAATTAGGTGCGCCGCTGGAAATCAAAACCCTTGGCGAAGACTAATTTGCACGGACATTCCATACTGAACACCTCGATTTCAAGTTCCTTCCATTCCCACACTCCGTTTAAAAGCGAACTCCCCAAGTTTCAACTCCCCCCCGCCCCCTATTCCCTCCTACTCCACTAACTCCGAGAAGGAGAAAGTTTCATCCGGCAGAGTGGTATGGGATAGGGGGGGAAGGGGGAGCACGCGCTCCCACTAGAACGAAACATTCGACGGGGAAGTCGCCCACCTCTTTTCCCCGCTTGAATCTAGGCGCCACTTAGCGAAGAATGGTGAGAGAGACGATCGACAATTTCAATTCCGCTTTCCCCGCTAAGCAAGGAGAAGGAATAAAATGATTTGCGGGGACGTAGTTTTCAGTACAATTTCAAATACTTGGGATAGCCCACGCGGACATTTCAATAATGCCTCCACATCTATGCCGCTAAATATGTTACAACAACGATTCCATGAAACGAGAAAACGACGACAGAAGTCTGGGATAATTATGTGCACGGGATATGCGGGATAAAGAAATCCTTCCAGGCGCTAAATGCAATACAATGAGCCTTGAAAGCTTTTGGATTTTACACCACAGAAAATGCCATTCACAAACTCAACGTACATCGGCAGAATTTATTCGAAAATGTCGTGCATGGTACAATAGTTCCATAGTAGGAACTATTGGATGGTGCTAGACAAATTAACAGTATCCTGAAACAAGTGATAATTTAGAGATGAGGGACATGAATACTAACTCGTAAAAAAAAAATTATAGTAGCTTTATTTAACCAAGATTCAAACGAGAAATTTTTATGTCGCTACAGATTGTTTCATGGAAATGTTCGGGATATCGAGAAATTATTCAAAATTTCAACATAAATATAAGAAAAAAAATTCACACGAAAATTATACTTTGATGAGAAGGTAACTGTTAAGGTTACTTCCGTGCATATGCCCAAAAAGGAATACCATTATTAGAGCGATTAGTCCAAGTTTGAATACTTACGATTTTACCTCATTACTTGACAAACGATGAGAGGCAACCTAAATGACGAGTGCGATTTCCAAAACACTGGAGATTGAGAAACTTCCCGTTATTAGCAAACCGTATTGACGCTAGATAAATTGGGAGGGATTAACGGCACTATTTGTCATTGCCTTCAAAACATGAATCTAATTATGTTTAATTAGGAAAAGAAAACGGACTCATACGAACAATTGCAAAAAAAACTCATTACTATTCATCAATGATTATAAGAAATCGGAAAATGCGAGAAAATAATTTAAACTTTCCCTAAATATATGTCGCTGACGCTACCCAATAATTGTTATATAAACCTTTATATGGCACCAATCAATCATATTCTACCAGAGGACGGGTGAGTATTTGAAATATTTCTGAAATGACAGGCATGCGTGTGTGCGCGACTATGTGCAACATTTTAGATATTTTAAATTTATAGTAAACATATTTGCTATGAATACTGAGTATCCGAAGTGAACTCTTAAAAGTTGAGAAAGAATGGCGAGACTCCGTCAAACGCAACTTCTGCGCACAGTAGCAAAAACTTTATAATCGATAAAAATCCACCACGCCGACAAAGTAAGTTGATATCGACCCAAGCTCGGATCCATCTTGGCATGGCTATTAAACCAGACTCACTAGTCCATTTCTAATCAACCCCAATTAAGGCCCTCCGAAAACAAAAAAAGAGCAATTAAATTTCTGGAAAAAGAGCAATTACCTCCCGAACGCCTACTGTATTGGGAACACCGAAATGGAATGTGTAGACTCAATTGAATGCCAAGGCGCTACCCTCACTCAGGACCTCTCCTGGGTGAAACACATACGGCGAATATGTGGACAAGCTAGCAAAAAATCAGGATTTATTGGAAGAGTACTCGGTAAATGTGATGAAAAGTTCAAAGAGAAATGTTATCCTTCGCTGGTTAGGCCATATATACGAGGGTCATCCGGAAAGTAGTACCCGTTCGTGAAATAAAGACACAAAAGTAAATATTAACAAACATAAAAAATTTTATTTGAAAGAGGATACTTTAAACTACTTCTCAACATAATCTCCAAGCAAATTAAGGCATTTGTCATAACGTGTGACAAGTTTCTGTATTCCTGCTGCATAGTCCTTCGCCGCCAGCTCATTGAGATACGCGAGGGACCCATCTTGCACAAATTTTTGCATAATGCAGATGGTGTTTAACAATTTCATGAACAATTGTTCGAGAAACATTGGGAAAATGCTCACAGATGTCATCAATTGTGACGCGCCGATCGTTCCTCACGAATTCGTCAACTGAGCTCACCAGTTGGTCTGTAATGACAGACGGTCTCCCCGAACGCTCATCGTCGTGTGTGTTCCCCCTCCCCATGTTGAAGTTGCGACACCACCGCCGAACAGACGACTCGTCCATTACATTGTCTCCATACACCTCCTTTAATTGGCGATGAATATCACATGGGCGAACGTTTCTTGCATTGAGGAATTTAATCACTGCCCTCACTTCACAACTGGCGGCGTTCTCAATTTTTTTAAACATTGTAAACAATCACAGAAACAACACAGGCAATGCTAGCGTCACGCAACTTGGCTCAGAGAAGGCAGACAAGCCACTGAAGCTATCTGACCTCGTCCAGCGGCTACTCGCGTCGTCAGCACTTCATGCGGCACGAACGGGTACTACTTTCCGGATGACCCTCGTAGAATACGTTGCTAGTATATGGGATCCTCACGAAGTTGGATTGATTGCCGAATTGGATCGCGTGCAGCGAAGAGGAGCTAGATGTTGAACGTTATTATGATAAACTTAGTAGCACATCCAAAATATTAGAGGAGCTAGGCTGGGAATCACTCATGGAACGAAGGTTAAATTGCAAATCAAATCTGTTGCATAAATTGGAGGGATTTCTCTTTAGCAGTGATTTTGAAAATGCATTATAAACCAAATCGGTACTATGGTAGGCGAGATTATGTAATTGAAATTAGAGTGATTAAGTGTAGATCAGATAAATTTAAATGTCATTTATCTACGAATGATAAGAGATCATAATAACATTTGCCGACCGCGGTAGGGGCCATATTCGGGTAAACATTCATCTGGTGTGTATTCACCCCCTGCCACACATACTAACGGTGGCTTGCAGGGTATAAAAAAAAATAAACATCCTTCGCGCGCATCACCCACAAGTGCTATTCCGTCCGATTAATCAGGAAACTGTTTAAGTCATTGCTAAGTACTTTTAACTAAATATAGCCTTCTGATGAGCACTAAATAATAGTATGGGTTGACTCGTCAAATCGTCTCCATCTCTTCCGAGTTCGTTCGGTGAGCTCTAGGCACCTAAAATCACGCCCCATCAAGTATCTCAGTGCTAATGTCACACCTTATTTCAACGCCAGCTGCACATAAAAATCTTGATGGTTTAAAAGGAATAACATTTCACATTGTGCCCAACTTTTTTCGTGCCACTCGACGAGTGAACTTAACTTCCGCCTCGGGAAAATGACTCCGGTGCGTGTGTTTGATACTAACACGGGCTCCGACCTACACCTACGTATTTCTGGAATAAACCCTGACGTAAAACTTGCTCCTCGATAAAATATTCATTTCCAGGCCTGCTCAACGTACCGCATCAAAATACAGAAGTATATAAAAAAATCGTGGTCTTCGGATGGATGCTGGCATCAAACCGACAGTTCGTTATCGGCAATCGGGGGATGACGTACATATTTCCCACACAACTACCGCGCGAAACTTTTTTACAAGCCACGTGCTGCGTTGATGGTCCGTACTAAACCAAGCACCACTCTTCCAAGATTGCAACCGGAAAAAGTACAACGTTTAACTCTTGACCTTGTCTTAGTAAATCTCCCAGCCAGAGGTTAGTTCCAGAGGTGTAACATATCAGGGGCACCACACCTTGCTCAAACCTGCGTGAAAGTATTAAAAAATAGATAGCAAGGATAAAAAGAAAGCCGATGGAAAAATAACATTCAAATCTACACCAAACTCAATGGTATGAACTATAAGCACTTTAAGGAAGTCCTCCGAAGACGAAATCCAAAGGTGAGAACGGTACCTAAATCCAGTCAAAGTTTCAACAGTGTTGAAATGCCATCCAATGTTTTCCCGTGGACACGACACCTTATAACATAAGAAATTGTCATTGAATGAACGGGGCATTTAAGCAATCTTTAAAATAAAAAAAAACTAGGTATATGAGTAAAGGAAGCTAGAGAAGCAGAGGTAGCAAGGATTAACAAACGAAAGCGACGTCATACCTCTTAACACCTTGGACCACTTTTATTCCTACTTAAGGTTAACGACATTGACTCCGTAGTCACTAGTAAGATACGTTTATTTGCCAATGACGCAATGGTATACCTTGATATCCGTGATCCTGAAGACACAGCAGCTTTGTCAGATGACCTTATTGATATACAATGCTGGTGCGACCTTTGGCAACTAGAATTACACTTAAAAAAGTGCGAGGGCATACATTTTTGGAAAAAGAGCAATCCCCACCAGAACGCCTACGGCATTGGGTACACCGAAACGGAACATGTAGACTGAATTAAATACCTAGGCGTTACCCTCACTTACGATCTCTCCTGGGTGAAACACCTACGAGAAATATGTGGACAAGCTAACAAAAGATTAGCATTTATTAGAAGAGTACTAGGTATATGAGATGAAAAGATCAAGGAGAAATGTTACCCATCTTTGGTTAAGCATCATTTAGAATATGACGCTAGTATACGCTGAGATCCTCACGAAGTTTGATTGATTGCCGAATTGAATCGCGTTCAACGTAGAGAAGCTAGATTTGTAAAACGTTATGATGACCTTACAAGTGCATCCAAAATGTTTGAGCAGCTAGGCTGGGAATCACTCACGGAGTGAAGGCTAAATTACAGATTAAAACTCTTGCATAAATTGGAAGGAGGTCTTTAGCAGTGATGTTGAAAATGTATTACTACCGCCAAGTAGTGGAGATCATGCTAATAAAATTAGAGAGATTAAGTGCAGACCAAATAGATGTAAAGGTCATTTTTTCCACG
This sequence comes from Hetaerina americana, assembly GCF_022747635.1. Lineage (NCBI taxonomy): Eukaryota > Metazoa > Arthropoda > Insecta > Odonata > Calopterygidae > Hetaerina > Hetaerina americana. The sequence goes on from NW_027286069.1 coordinate 48,343,474, forward strand.
AAAGATAAGGGATCATAATAACACTGTTCGACCGCGGAAGGGTCATTTTCGCGTAAAATTATTCGGGTGTGTATTCACCCCCTGCCACACCCCACCGGTGGTTTTTAGGGTGAATAAATAGATAAAAAACACGCACTCTTCAACTTTACAACCCCAATAAAATTGCAGCAAATCCTCGCGTTATAAGGAAAATAATCTTCAAAAATTATCCCACTCGCAGTGGATTACTACGGCCCAAAAAAATTTCTGCGAAACTGGAGCGCCATTTCCTACGACTGAGAACTTTTTTAGCCTTTAAACAATCCTCCCCCCACAAGCATGCAGCGAAAGATGAATGAGAATAGGGGACCAGAGAGTGCACTGGGAAAGGAAATTGCATCACCATGCATTTTCCTTCAAGAATACGTAACCGAGGAATGGAGAGAGTGGTAGTGGGGATTCAACACCTTGGAGAAGGAATGAAAAAGATTGAGAATATTTGGAGCGCTGCGAGGGATTCCGAGGCGGAAAGGGAAGGTGGGGGAGGGGAAGTGAACGTGCTTTCTTCCTAGTTGGCGGCACTCCATCTCAACCCACATGACCCCTCCCCTCCGCAACATCCTCACCCCCCACACACGCACGGAGGCGAGGAAGAAGGAACGGATAAATACAAGGACGACTAACTGTGACGTTGACTATCGGAAAGTACTAGTGGCAGTAACCGGGAGAAGTTGAGGATGAAGTCAGTTGACCAATTAAGAGGATAGGGAGTACATTTCGACTGAAGACGACAGCTCGGAACTACACTGACAAGAAGAAGTTAACAAACAGGATGCATCAAGAAAATTTATCGTACACCTGAAACCACTAGGGAAGGTAAGGACGGCACGGTGTCGTCCAGGTATGCACGCATTATCAAAATCAGATGATGGGAAACTCCAACGCCGTGACTACGGAAGAATTGCCAAGTGGTTAGAAGGCCAAAATATCCCTAATCCTCAAAACTACTAAAATACATATGATGGTTCAATTTTTGGAGCGAATGAATGCCGGAGAGTAATTCGAACGTCCTATCTGGATTTACTTTAAACAAGGGGGTTCAAAGACTCAACTTTCTCACCGATGAAGTACTATAAGATATGCTCTTTCCATAGCAGTAAAATAGGGATCATGATTAATTAGTCACACAATAGCGGTTTCGTGGTCATTTAAGCAGGAGGATAGACGTAGACTGGAGGCTTTTGAAATGTGGGTGTGGAGAAGAATGGAGAAGGTGAAATGGACAGAGAAGAAAACAAACGAGGAAGTACTTGGTATGGTGGGCGAAGAGAGGGGTTTGTTGGGAGCAATCCTATGGAGGCAGGAAAAGTGGCTGAAGGGGGTATTGACCGGCAGCGGGATGTTGAAGACTGTAATTGAGGGGAGAATGTTAGGCAAACGAGGAAAGGGAAGGAACAGGATAGGGATGTTGGACGGGATGAAGGAAGGAAGTACTAAGAGCTGAAGAGGGACCTGATGTAAAGTAGGATGTTTTGTTTTGCTAGGGGTCACAAATTATTTAATTAGTAATTATGTCCAACAAAAAACCTACCTTAACCGGTAGATTACCTAATAATAATAATAAATAATAGCGGTTTACATCCGGTTCCCAATCGAGGAATGTAGTAGTCAAACCGAAAATCCCGCACAAATGTTCATTAGAAGGCTTCATCGAAAAAGGCCAATCAGTGGCGAAGACATTTTTACTAAATAACTGGCCATATGGACACGCTACATGCTGGAGGGAAAGGAAAGGAAAAAGAAGGTAGCTATTATGTCATTTGGATATAGAAAAATGAATATTTAAAGAGTTTGTCTCATGATGTTTTATTGGAAGATTTGTTGCTCCCAAAAACGCGCACACTTGGCTAGGCTGATTGTTACAACAGGCACGAAACCGGAAGCTTCCTACAGCATGGCGAAGGACTTTGTAACATTCCACACAGGATTTCATTAAACCTCTACCGGTTTCGACGCTTTAACGTCATTATCAAGATCAAAGTTTTGCTCTTGATATCGCAACCAGTGGAAACATTGAAACCGGTCCAAGTTTTATTAAATTTTTGGCAGAATATTACAAAGTTGTTTTCTTTTCACCTTTTCAGTAATTTGCTATGCATCCACGCCTAAGTTAAATTTGATTACAACTGAAATAGATTGCTTTAACAGTGAGAACAGCAGTGCTCTTCTGCGCGGCGGTATTTTCAAAAATGACACTGGGCCGGACCAATACTTCGGCATACTTTCAACAAATAATACTCTAAACTGTGAATTCACCAACTATGAAATTACACTACACAAAACCATGCCGTTCTTCTGCTATGACAATAAAGGATTAAACCCACTCAGATTGAACACTGCTTGAGGTCGTATTTTCTCGAAGAGCCTTCAGAGATTAGGCATACGGACCATTTACATGTATTTGATTTGCTACAGTCCCATGGATGCAACCATGATCCACCATTAACAATATTTTCAAATGTGGAATGTAAATCCAGCGTGTGAGACCCGCACTTAGGGTATGGGCCATTCCGACGCATGACGCAATGGAGTTTAAAGACCTCGGCACACCGCCCTTTTCTGGGATGTGCCAAGGTCACTATTAGGCTACCACGCAACAAAACACAAACATCCGCCTTGAATTGAATGTTGTGCGAGCGCGAACACTTATGCGATCACGCGAAGAAATCCTGGCTTGGGGACAAAACACCTCCCTGCAAAACGGTTGCACACGCCAGAAAAAAATTCCGGGCCGAAGTTAAAATGCTGAACAGAACCAAAACAAAATCAACCGCACAGCTCCTCCCACTGAATGAAAACCGCGACGCTCTAAGTATGGCAACCTCCCTTTGGACGAGACGTTCGCAGTAATCCACGGATACATGCATTCGGAAACGCTCCCCCGGAATTCTCACCATCGTACGCGCGTAATTTCCAAAAAGGATCGCACACGCGACCGCTAAGGACAGGTCTGCTAACCAGTTTGAAAAAGGGCTCAAATAAACGTGCGTTCGCCCGCGCTTCGTGCGTGCGTGTACACAAAGAAAAAGCGGTTGCCGGCGACGCCGCCAGCCGCTCTATTGCCGGAAAAACCGATCGACCCAACTTGACGGGCGGAGAGGAGCAGACGAGGGAGTGACTCATCAGCCGGCTCATTGGCTAATCCATTTAAAGGAAAGGAGTAAGAGTGGGTTTGTGGGGGAGTGGGCGATCACGCGTCTCCACTCTATAAGGGTCAAGAGCAAGGCCTCTCGCATGGCTGCTGCGGGGTGAAGAGGGGGGGGGGGGAGAGAGAGGAGGGTGGAGCGAAAGGGGGGACGGGGAGGAGGTGGATCGGTCGCCCGGGAGGTGGGACGGGCAAAGCCGTTAACCATTTGGGATGAGGGAAAGGGCGGGGAGTCAGTCAGGGGGGAAGACGAGAGGGTGCGAGGGAGGGGGGAAGAGGAAGGAGGGGATTATAAAGCGGCGACCACCGTGTGTTAAATGAGGTGCGCCGGCGATTATGTGAGCGGGACCCTATTGAAATGTACGCTACGAGAGGGGACTGGTTGACACGACGCGCGGCTTTTGCGGCTGCGGGTGGTGCGTCGTGTACGGCCGGGGAGAATGAATAAACGGAGGGAGGGGGGATGGGGTCTGCGGATGGATATAATACGTGTGTGTGTATGGAGGAGGAATGGAGGGAAAGCGGCCCTCGTGTCTGAAGAAAGCCCACAATCCCGGGACGAAAAACAGTCTCCCGGAGCAACATTAGAGCACCCGGAAAACTTCGTTTCGAACTAACCTACCTCATTTCCGTACAATCGCGGAAAGAAGTGGAATAGATACTCTCGAGGGAGCGAGTGTCAATTACGTGGGCAGAGGTGACGTAACTTGGGCCCGTGACGACCGGGACGTGATGCACTCCCGAGCCGAGCACCCTTTGACGTCCACACCACTAAGACCTTCAATACATCCTTTACGATTCAGAAAAAATTACGATCACCTCGACGGCTTGTATCCCGCGAAGGTTGAGGGAGCAGCGCACACTTACATAGGCTGAGTTTCTCAAGACGAAGAAGAGTTACATAATTATAGAGGATAAATATTGTCCCAATACCAACCACCAATAAATCAGGGCATAAATCAGGATGTGCCGGGCCTACATATATCAACAACGCTGGCTATCTTTCGCCGGATTGCATCGCTAGCCGAGATGGATCACCCGTGAATGCACATAGTAAACTTCGGTACGACGTAAGTAACGTGCACAGGAAATAATGGAATTTTCCATGCGAAACGTTAACGAGAAACAGTTCACCCTAGCGCGAGCCTATATGGTATAGCTATGATGACTACGCATCTGATGATAAATGAATTGTAACAGCGCCAGATTCTGAACCCTTTACTTGAAGGCTGAATATGGATTCCACACCCAAAATTAAACATCATGTTCCTATTCTGGTATACCAGTATGCTAGCACGAAATCCCGCTTTTCACAGGTAGCAATTCAATGAATCTGCGGTTGCCACAATGACTTCAATGTTTACAAGTAATCCAAGAGAGGCGAAGATCTTTTTGAATGTACGAGTATAAAAGTTATGATTACTGCAAATATGTACAAACATTGTCTCCTCTCCAGTTTTTGCTTCTACAGAGCTACTGGTAAAACACGCTTACGGCTGTCGCCCGTAACCCTTACCTTGCTTAGAATCCTGGGCGTCTGAATCTTGTGAATGAAATCCGGTGAGGAAGGGTCTGGAAAACGAAGACATTTGGGGAGCGCTCGGGACGACCTAACCCCATACCCTCAACCAAATAGAGCCATGCTCTTCCAAACTGGGGAAGGGGAGCCCAGATATTACCCCCCCCCCTACACACAATTTCCTTCCGGGGCTGATTCGACGAGGAACTGGACCCCTCAGCCAACCTTAAAGGAACTTGTTATTTGCGGAGAGCGTAAACTATGAACAAACCTAAGAGGCTTAAGTCGAATAATTTTTTAACTTAACGATAATGGTCGCAATGTGGTGTGATAAGTTCTAAAGATTATGACCCCTTTCTCATTTGACCATTCTTGATACGAACCGAAGGCAGTGATTCGTGGAAAAGTCGAAGGGTTGATGAAAAACCAAAAAAAAAGTCTTGACACACTCAGCAGATCTTTGCAATGTTTTTACGCCGAAAGTGAATCACGATAGGCTGTCACTTCCAGAGCATAAAAGGAAGTGTTGAAAACCGACAGAAAATTAGAGTTGAGTGATCCCGTTCCCAAACAAAGAAGGAAAAATTCATCATGTGCAATTAAGAAGACCGAAAATCAATCTCAAAGGAGAGAGTTCCACACCTTAGTTCCAAAGGAGAGAGTTCCACCACACGCCCATGTCATCGCCAGGCGTGACTACCACAGAATCGCGAAACATTACTTTGAGTCTAAACTTTGCGACGGAGAGCGTGCGGAAATTCCTCTGACGCGAGCGGCACGAGAACTGACCACACTCGACGCCGGGAGAGTAAAAAAGATAAAAAAATATAGAGAAAAACTAAAAGTGAGCCACGACTACGAAAACGTAAACATCCACACGACTTTTTGAACGCTGCCAGGTGGGAGGATGAACTAGACGAAAAAAAGCACATATAAATGAGCACAGAACTAAAAAACATATATGCATGGCGTGTGAGTGTATATATTTATATATACATACATATATATATATATATATAAATATATATACACATATGTGGCTCGCGGTAGCCCAGGGGTAGCGCGTTGGACCACTGACCGGAGGGCCCAGTTTCGATTCCTGGGCAAGCCTCTCTGGGCACCTGCAGCCCCACCCAAGCTATGTGATTTTTCGGGTACCAGGTCTTCCTGGGAAATCATAACCTGTGTTTATGGTGTATGTGTATATTTTATATATATATATATATATATGTGTGTGTGTGTGTGTGTGTGTGTAAATAAATATATAAATATAATATGTATGTGTGTGTATAAATGTATCTGTGTGTGTGTGTGTGTGTATATATATATATATATATATATATATATATATATATATATACACACACACACACACACACATGTAGGCACAATAGAACATAAAATAGAACTGTCTGACTGACAAAATAGAACATACTGTCCCACCTGAAGAAGGCCGAAAGCTCTAGCAATCTAATATGAGAGTGTCCTTTCCCTTGTTATCTATATTATTTTGTGTTCTATTGTCCAGTCCAAGTGTTATATTGCTCTCGTGAGTATTTTTACGCCATCTATATACACATGCACTTACATACATATACACGCGCGCGCGCGCATACACACACTTGAGCTGACAACGGCGAAAATATCAATAACGATACACAAGCGAGCGAGCTCCAAAATTTTAAACTCCCTTCCGGAAGCGAAAAAAATGCGCGCGGATAGATCATTCGGTAATTGCCATCGGCGACGCCGCTGATAAGAATGGAGAGGAGAAATCGCACGAGCTCTGTTGCGTCCGAAGCAGACGGAGAGAGAGATACACACAAACACACACACACAGTGTGTGGCAAGTGGGCGGCTCGGGGGGGTGGCGACGAGGGATGGAGTAAGGGGAGGAAGGCAGGGGCAGGGGGTGGAGTCGGGTTGGAGGGGGAGGGAAGAGAGGCAAGAGAAGACCCGCCTCCCATTCCACCTCGTCCCCCCACGCTCCCCATTTCCCCCTCTCCCTCCTCCCCCATCACATTCCTGGAACCCTTCCGGCCCCTCCCCCCCCCCCCGCTTCTCCGCACCACAAGGACAGTACGTCACATTATCTCCCACCACAGCCTTGACCAAGGTCGCTCACGCACATTTGCCTATCTACGTGTGAGGGAGGCCTCTTTCTGCTTTCCCCTTATTTATTTACCACCGAAGGGGATGAGTCAATGACCCAGCTGCGGCTACTCTTAAGGAGCGGAACGCGTTGCCAGCGTGAGCGAAATGCACTCTCGGTGTGACGAAACCGTTTTTGTTAATGGGATCGCCCACAACTCCCATTCCCAAGGAGACGACACAATGCTATTGAAACGGGCGATGGTGACACTTCGGAGAAAACCCTTTCGTGGAAGAGTGAGAGGAGCACTAGGCGTTTTGTTTCCTCTAACGGATCATCGCCTTTAATGGTGTGGGGGCTCCTCAGAAAGCGTAGGTAGGTGTGGGAGAAATAAATCCGGGTTCAATAAAAATCTTACGCTAACTGGATCATAAGTGACACGGTTGGAGGAAGACTGAAGAGAATGATTTCACCAATGAAGAACTGTGGAAGCACCGAACTCAGAAAGACCCATATTCCATGCCCCGAGCTAAGAAGTTATGTGTTGTCTATATTAAAAGAGTGTACGTAATTTTAAACAAAATTGAAAACTCTTTCAATATGGCCACAAACAATTCCAAAAAGTGAAGTCTGAAAGTGTGAAGTATAAGTAGTTTGGTGTTTACGCAAGATGACTTCAGCGCTGGAAAACCGAAAGAAGCTGGCTAGGAGACAATGATGCCGGAAGATTTAGATGTGATTTTGTGCACTGGAAACAATCGACAAACATAAAATTTCAACTAACCACTGAATATGCTACATCCTGATTACGAATCGCCAAACGACAGACCTGATTTTGATGACATATCGAAATAAGGCGTGATGACGTAATTCATCCACGGCAGATTCGCAAATGAAACTTCAGTATTCTGGAGTGCGAATTGGCTGAAGAATACCAGCGGCTGTGTAATAATTCAGAGAGGTACTCTGTCGGAGAGCTATATAAAAAAACCATAAACACAGTAATCAACCCGAAGGTCGGTTTGGTAGGTGATGGTAGATTTCACCCAGTACTAATTCCGACGGCGTGTGAAATTCACACTTCAGGGTAGGGGGGCCAGTTCCTTTCCCTGTGCCGGTTATGGTTTCCCAGGAAGACCTGGTACCCGAAAAATCACATACTATAGCTTGGGTGGAGCGGCAGGTGCCCGGAGTGCCTTGCCCGGGAATCGAACCCGGGCCCCTCCGGTCAGCAGTCCAACGCTCTACCCCCTTATACGAAAAATAAAACCCACGTTCGAACTGAGAATCAATTGCTTCGTAAAAAGTAACGTAATACTTCTGTTTAATTGAAGAGACTTATTTACATTATTAGAAATATTTGCATGAAGAAAAAACATACGATTGGGGGCTCAAGAGAACTACCTTCGAAATCACTCGCGAGAAAAATTATTTCCTTCTTGGACGCCGCACGCTTATAAAAACCGCTAAATAATATTTAGGAAAATACACATTTGAACAGCTACACAATTCTATGAATACATCCTGTTTAACAATTATGACAGCTTAAGGGATCCTGTGGATTGTAAAAACCACCTGATCAACAAATAAAGCTTGGAGGTAAAAACTGAAAAAGGAAACATTTGCAGTTACACAAAAAACATTAATGAAGTTAGCCTTTAGTTATGATAACTTTCTTAGGAACACCTTAAATCTCTGTACAAACCTCGAAACATTGAATTCCTCAATCGACTTCTCAAGACTGGAATTGCTGGTGGGTTGAACACAGGAGTGGGCTTATGGGATGGGCTATGGACTCAGCGATAGCACTACCATCAAGTTTCTGTTGGTTCATAAATGGCAACGTCACCGTAATCGTACAAAATTCCAGACTATCTCCAGGTATTAATCCACTCTGACGACAAATATTTGATGAGCCCATTGTGAATCAATTACTCTTCTAATATCCACGGAGGTTTATTTGAATCTCGGAAACCACTACCTGTTAATAGAGTTGTGGGACACACTGTATTCACTACATTACACGCTTCAGGAGCGTGCAATTACAGCGATAGAAAGATCGATTATTTTCAGTGCCGCAAATGATCGTAGCTTTCGGGATGCAACTTGAGCAGCATCGATGCAGCATTTAATACTTCGGCTAATCTTGGGCCTTGAATTTTCTTGCAGTTTGCCTTCGTAAAATATTAATATTCAACATGATTAATCACAAAAATACAAACTTAAAAATGAGAAACTATTTTACAAAGTCGCATCAGTTTGCCTTTTGTATTCTTGTTTGTTATTTTGTGTATTTAAGTGTACTTTTAATGTGTTAGAACTAGAGTAAATGGTCTTACGGTATTTTTTACTCCGAACCTTACAAAACGAGAACGTGAATTCTAGAAGTCTTGATTAAAAACTCCCAAAAATACCTGGCCGGCATTTTACGGTTACAGACCATTGTTAAGGTAACTGCACGAATCCTATCCGTGAGAGCACCACATACGCAACGAGCAATTCAAATTGACGGGAAAGATTTAGAAGTGCGACTTATCCTTTCCCTACGAATCAACCCAAACCACTAAGTCTGATAGGGTGGTTACCTGGTTGAATGCGGACAGATATTTTGATTTCTTCCGATTGACCACATGTGCTTTTCCTCACTTGACCTTAATATCCTAATATTTTTAACAGAACTTTCGACCAATGGGGAATATTAATGCGGTGGAAGTTGAAATATAAGAGCATACTAGCTAAGATGCATCCACCACCAGAATGTCCGGTCAGAACTCTTGACTGAATCATTAGCCACACGGTGTCATTAGGTAATATGGGTTTTACCTCCAAATCCAATTCAGAAATAGCCACGAGGAGAATATTTCAATAAATTCAAGAATGCAGACAAAAAATGTAAACATTTCACTGAGTAGGGACAGGAGTTTCTGTGCATACTACAATTCTACCAACTCAACAAGCAATAATAACCAGTCGTGAAATCCTGTAAAAAAACGAGGTAACCGGTAACAGTTAACCAAATAAGCCACACTGCTCTTTGAGGTGGTTGGTACCTGCGGAAAATTTTTAACAAAACCTGCGGAATACATTTTTCAGTCACGGCGGCTGATCGCTTCCCTCATATCGACGACAATTACGAGCAAATAACACCTTTAATGCCCTGTGAGGGTTTCAGATTCGACAGGGAGAGCTTTAACGATCACACTTCCCCTGTCGACACACGTTTTGTCACAATTACCAGTACGATATTGCCGATTCGGCCTGGCCAAGTTACGCAGCACAACATACCTTCTTCTTTGTAGACCCCGTGTTGTGATACACACACATCCCCTTTCCATATTAAGGGCAGACGAAACATCACAGACGATCTCAAAACTAACCAAATCTTGAAAGAACTAAAGTCATACCTTCATATTACTATGAACTGATGGGAATAGATTCGACCCAAACTGTTGAGAGTCTAGCCAACGAACAAGGGAAACTAAAAAGAACTGGAAAATCTCTAAAATAAAAATGTCCGTAAGGACGCCATACCATCATAACCCTGAACACGGATGAAGGCAAACAATTATTATATAAAACCATACCCTTTACACCATGCAGGATTCTGCATATTTTCTCGTGTATATGACAATATTTTAACTGTGTTTTTTCTGCTTTTTCATTACTCAGACGAGGGCATGCGTGTGCCTTCCAAGTAAGTATTTATCAAGTAGGTATTCTGCATTCTAATTGTGAATAAAATTTAATTTGTTTCTCACTCAACTGAAACCCATGGGGCATTTATTTACATAGCTGGACGTAACCACAAAGAGAAACTGAACGCTCAAATAAAATACCCAAAAAACAAATAAATATGTACTAGTTTTCGCTGGATTTATCCTTCTGACTTCATGTACACATGAAGTTCGTGTTCTTACCATATGAAAGAGATAATCAGAAATCGTAGGATATTGACTTTGCAAAAAACAGGCAAAACCAACGAAAGACTTCTTTGCGTATTTTATAAATTAAATACTTTCCATTTTAAAAAAACACGTACTCGCACAATGTCAGCGATGCCCCCCAGGGCAGAGAGAACATATCAAAGGATCAAAATGACAAGTGCTTCAAGGCCCTCCAAGACGGAGCTATAAAGTTGCTTTAAAGCTTACCCGGGTGAAGCATGATAAAGGGGCACATCTGCGGATTTTTGTGCAATATTTCCTCACCCTCGACGAAAAAATACGAAAGGGAAAGCAAAAGTCTTTGATCCCATCCTTGTCGCGAAAAAGCTAGTTCCAGCGGTGAGGGGATAGTAGTTTGTTTAAGATGTTGCATATTTAGGAAAACGACTACTTTTATAGACGAATTCTATTACAATTAACACAAAAACTACTGGAAGGCAACTATATAAACAGATAAATGGCTTGCGGCAAAAGCATTAATGGCTACGTTTAAACGCGCCGATCACTACTACCGTTGCTTGGAAACTCAGTTATCCACAGGGGGACGATTCTAGCAACAAATTAAAATGTAAATTATATTTTAGAATTTAATTTTGGAATTTCTAATTTTCTGGCACAAGGAAATGGCGACGGATACTCTTCAGATTTTCGGAAGCAACCCAGACTTCGCAAGAATGACAGTAATGCGTCAGCGTTATGTATCGACGCAAATGGGGTGGTGGAGTAGAATGAACCCTATCAGAGCAGTTGATGACAGACGTAATAAACTAAATGACTCTTGATTAACAAAACATCCGATAGAAAGGATATTGCGGTTATTCTCTTAAGCCTTTCGTAAGTTTTAAATCAGCTTCACACTATTTTGTGCATCTAAACATATGAGCAACCACCTTAAATGACACCACTGAACATTTCATCAGTACTGAAGAAAATACCCAGGGCTAAAGTTATCTTGAGACCATCGACACCAGAAGTAAAACAAAAAAAGGTTCAAAATTAAATCCAAGGAGCGATGAAAGGATGCCGTAAACATAGTTAAAATCAATATTATTGATTGGATGTTACAATACAGAAGTCCTTGTCATGGGATTTTTTAAAACACAGAAGCCACTCAAACCCTGGGCCACAATACAGGTAAGAAACTATAAGAATTGATAACCACCACTATCCGAACGTCACTTCTTCATACTTTTGAGGTTAGCTTTAGAAGCGTTTGACATTTACTGATTTATAACAAAGGATTCAGTCAAAATTGAAGAATATGCTCAGATTTTTCTTTCCCACCCATTACTTCCAACATGCTTCTACTGAAAAATATCCGATACTTCACATGTAATCACAATTATGATGATTCAATAATCATCTCATAACTACAATGCAATAATAACCAATACAGCTGCGAACTGAATGAATCTGGTTCCAGTTCATTTTCATTACCCGAACTTCAACTCGAAAATATACGAACATTCCATCCTCCCATTGTGGAAGGCAAGAGATTTCACGACAGTCTTTCCGCAGGGGGGCGCTTTATTATCTATTTCATAGTTTAGTACTCTGAAAGCCACCTCTAGGTTTTGTTGCAGGGGGTGAATAGGCCCGAAGTGAATAGTGAACCCGAATAGCCCCTACCGCGGTTGGAAAATGTTATTATAATCCCTTATCGTTCGTAGATAAAATGACATTTAAATCTATCTGTTCTACACTTAATCACTCTAATTTCAATTACATAATCTCGCCTACCATAGCACCGATTTGGTTAATAATACATTTTCAAAATCGCTGCCAAAGAGACATCCTTCCAATTTATGCAAGAGTTTCAATCTGTTATTTAGCCTTCACTCCGTGAGTGATTCCCAGCCTAGCTCCTCTAATATTTTGGATGCGCTACTAAGTTTATCATAATAACGTTTAACATCTAGCTCCACTGCGCTGCATACGATCCAATTCGGCAATCAATCCAACTTCGTGAGGATCCCATATACTAGCATCATATTCTAAATTAGGCCTGACCAGCGAAGGATAACATTTCTCTTTGAACTTTTCATCACATTTACCCAATATTCTTCTATAAATCCTGATTTTTTGCTAGCTCGTCCACATATTCGCCGTATGTATTTCATCCGGGAGAGGTCGTGAGAGAGGATACCGCCTAGGTATTTAATCGAGTGTACAAATTCCATTTCGGCGTTCCTGAATTATCTCTCTCAGGCCCTGCACTCAAAATACCTTGTTCTGTCGCAGTTTTTAAAGTGACCGCTGCTATGTAACACCTATTTCCGAAATGATGAACTAAAAATAGCAATTATAAGTCTACTTATGTCATCTCCACCTACGTTTAGTAAACATTTCACCTGCTCGCGAAGGTTTCATTTCACAACTGCATCTACCATCCGGCATGCGAAGGTATCGGTCCCACTCGCGCTTCTCAATTAAGTGAGTGCAGTCAATGCGGAAGAAAATGGTTAACGATGGTTGAATTGACCAATTTGGACCAAACCTTACGATACATGGACAATGTCATGTGGACAAATATGGAAGCTCTCTCTGCTAACATCGCGAGTGTCATCCATAAATAATGGCTTGTCCATCACAGATGCCGCAGGCGGACCCACACGGAATACATATACGCAGTCCGACCCGATCAGGTCGTGCACACCCTACCCATCAATTGCAAGTGAGCTCAAAGCCCAAGTAACTATCTACTAAAAAAAGAAAATTACCGACTACTAGAGAGCAGACATTCATTTGCCAAATAACTCTCCTCTGCATATGTATGAAGCCATACAGGGCGATATTATAATTTTAAATAAGCTGAAAAAGCGGGAGCAGTAACTCTTACAGCGAGATTTTCAACGAGCACAATTCTATCCCACGTGCGACAGCAATTTTTTTCATTTAATGATTCATTAATCCTTGGTTTATTTAACCTTTCTGCATTCACCAACCGTTTCTGTCATCCCACATACCAATTAATGACCCAATTCTAATCATTATTTGAGCTAATTCAAGGATGTTAAGGGCGGAGTTTCACTTTTGAGAATGTTATGGTTTACCATATACACCAACGAGGAACGGGTGAGAGTTTTATAACCACCTCTGTGACTATTAACACAGCATAAAAAAGTAAAGGAAGGCAACCATCGAACTAAAATAAAGGTGTAAAAGTTATTATGGAACCATACTTCACGTTTACTACCAATCACCATTCGGATTTATCAAATCATAGATACAAATCAAAACATTATAATAATGGCCAAAAACGCACATCCATAAAATGATCGCAGACCTCAAACATCGCATCATAATAACATCTCTAAAATTAGATTCTAGCTCCGCATTATACATGATATAGTGTACTTACCGATAAAGAGTTTTTTCGAAGGCATTAAAAGAACCAATAACGTCTTCATTATATATTTATTATTATTATAGGTAATCTACCGGTCAAGGTAGGTTTTGGATGGATACAAGCTACCAAACAATACTCTTCGTCTCTCCCAACAAAATACAACCCAACTCTACAACAAGCCCCTCGTCATCTCCGTATACTTCTTCCTCCTTTCATTCTGACTACCATCCCTATCATATTCCTACCCGTTCCTCGTTTGCCTAACATTCTCCCCTCTATCATAGTGTTCAACATTGCACTGCAGATCAATTCACTTTGCATCCATTTTTCCTGTCTCCTCATGATTTCTCCCAACAATCCCTACCTCTTTCCCACCATACCTAGCACTTTCTCCTTTGTTTCCCTTTCTGGCCACTGCACCTTTTCCATCCTTCTCCACACCCACATTTCAAAAGCCTCCAACCTACGCCTATTATCCTGCTTCAATGACCATGTTTTCGCACCGCACAAAACTTCGATTCATATCTAAGTTTTATCGAGTCTTTTCTTAACATCCTTAATCAACGTCCTTGTCAAAAGTTTTCTTCGTAAAAACTTCTTTGCCTAGCGCAATTTTTCTCCTTATGTCCCTTCTACTTTTAGCATTTTGGCTCTAAACACTTTCGAGATAAAACACTTCAACCTGCTCAAGTTTTTGCCCTCCTATTTTAACGTTTTAACTTAGCTTTACTCTTTCTGGAAAGTCGCATAGCTTTTGGTTCCATTACATTTGTCCATATCCCATATCTATCGCACTGAATTTCCAATCCACTCAGCAATGCTTGCATCCCCTTGGCTGACTGACAAACTAAAGCTTGGTCATCAGCAAACCTGATTTAATGAATTCCCCGCCACCTTTCATTCCTACCTCCAGCTCATCCCGTAGCTCTTTAATCATTTCCTCCACATATACGATGAGCACACCGGTGACGATGGACAACCCTGCCTTGCACCTCTTCCTAACACTGCCAATCCGGACTCTCTGTCCCCACTCGCACATGAGCAGTCTGAAACATGTATAGCTTGCGGATTTGTTTCCTATCCCTCCAAACTAGTCCTATTTTCTGCGATATTACTCAGTTGTTCCCAATTCGCTTTATTAAACGCCTTTTCGAAATCTACGAAACCGGAAAATATGTCCTGATTGTATTCTTGTTCCCCTCTATTAGTGAACACATTACTGCAATGGAAACACGCGTGCCTCTCCCCTTCCTAAACCCAAACTGATGATCCCCTACGTAATCATTTACCCTGCTCTCCATCCTCTTGTTGATCATCATAGAATTGGGGCCAGAACACTACTTTTGGCAAAGAATCTAATTTCTATTGACGCATATGCTCAGTAAGCACTTTTCCATTAGGGTTTACATATACATCGATAGCAAATACTGCAGTGGCTTGTACGGAATGACAATTTAAAAACAACATTATACAATTTTCCCTGTACATAGACGCATATTTTAAAATGAATTGGGATGCCAGCATTCGAGCTTGACCAAAGAGGATGGACCCCATTCACAAAGATCAACTCCGAATTTAGTTTCCGTTCATCTGAAATAGCATTCGGCAACTAATCACTAGCCTCCCACATCGATGTCCATTGGGAGATAATATTTACCATTCCAGAACCTAATCAGTTTATTAATGTACACTCTTTTCAGCATTCAGAACACCAAATATGAATTGCATTTATTGCTAACAGGTTCGCATAAAATCCTTACGATTTTAATATCCTCAGCAAAGCGACTTAAATAAAGGTGAATATGGAAAAATGAAGATACCAACTTTAAGATAATTCGATTTCTCTCAAACATGTTATATTTGAAAGTCAATTATTGCATCTATATTTTATTATACACACATAATATTTTTTTACATCAATATTATATTATTACACCTATAACATCATAAAAAAATTCTCCACAAATGCCATAGACGCATTTCATCTTCCGGCAAACATTTGCATTTTAATGCCTCTGGCAAAGAATAGAGAAGGGCAAAATAGTCTCTTGCATACCCGCGCCAAAACTCCATATTTCGAAAGTCACGAAAAATTACGAAGCAGTTGCTGTAGAAAGCTCCACACAAATTAGGCAATATACGTACATTTGATTGGGCAGGTAGAATATAAGAATACTATTCGATTAAGCTTCACAGGAATATTGCGAGCTTTAACATGACTGACTCGAAGTTCTAAGTTCGCGGAACCCTCTTTTCTGCTGCATAATGTTATGAAAGAGAATTCACCGATCACTAATTACAGATTCCCGAGCATCTAAAAAAATTCCCCCTATCGCAACAAAATATACTCTTGGTTGGGCGCAAATTACAGCTTGATGACCATACCAGGACAGTTTTATGTTCCTGCTCACTCGTTGCGAATTCAAGATTTATCCAATAGGTTTAAATGTAATTCTTTTAATTTGGAACTAGAATAAGGTGAAACCGAGATATACATCGGATATTTACACATTGCAAAAATTCCACGAAAGCCTTGGGCATTTTGACTGACTGTGTAATTGAATTTCTAACGCTTCTGCTCTTAAAACAGCAGAAGACGTAGGGTACTGAAATGCTATTTCAGGCTCAGCATGGTATCGCGAAGGTGATGAATATATTTCACTATGATCATACTAATGCATGCAAGGCCCTGTACCGACGCAGAAAACAACTTAGGAGTGTAAATGACACGTGACCAGAATCCTATATTTATAGAAAAATGTCCAACATCGCCACGCCATTCTCTCCATAACCAACACACTTTGGGATGCTGGATACCTAATAGTGACACTGCACCTATGTTTACGAACAGACGTTTAATCCTTGGTATTCGATTAAGTATTTATCTCACTGAGGTTGTGGCATTCGAGGCATGGACTGACTTAACTGAGCGATAGACAGCTTTCGACGTCAAAAAAGTGCACTTCCACACAAATTTTACGCGCAATCTCCAAGTATAGAAGCAGATAATTAGACTAGGATTTCCCAGCCCGGAGTAAACGTATCACCAAATGAAAAAAGGAATTGGGCCAAGGGAGTCCAGATGCATTTGATGAAAACATTTTGATGTTTCAAAATCGAAAGAGTTCATATTTGAGAAATTCACCACCTTTTTATGCAAGGCTTTAAGGATATGAATTGAAAAGTTGGGAACCATTAAAATATTTGAGATATTAGATCAATTGGCTATCAGCTTCCACTGCATAATGAAATTCTGGCTTCCTTCCGGGTGGATTACAAGAAGTATACGGGAGGGTATCGCTTTCAAGTAATTATTGCTAAGAAATAACCGATACATCTGGATAAAATTTGTTCTGCATAATAAGCGATTCTTATGCACATAGTTTTGTAAATTAAAGCCATTAATGTTAATCTGTTTTGTCTTAGGAAGACAGAGATAGAAGTAACTCGCAGTATGGAGAATATAGAGCCTCACAGTGTGATTAAGTTCCTTCATTTGAAAGGATAAGTGTCCAGCAAATCCACTTTGAAATGATGTTTCTTTATGAAAATGATGGCTCGTCATATGAGACAGTTATGTGGCAGAAAATAAATTTCGATACTGCCCACTTGCCCCTCACAGACGATCCAAGAAATGGACTATCACTCACGGACGATGCTGCCACAGTTGGAGACAAGTTGCAGAAAGTGGAGTACTTCATCCTATTACAGCAAACATCCAAATGATCATGAATGAGACATGTTAGTTACGGCAGTGCGTGGAAAATTATTCACCAAGAACTGCACATGTTAAAGGTGTCAGCACGATGGGTTCCACGACTACTGACTCCTTTTCAGAAGCAAACATGTCGCGACCGGCAGTCAAAGCAAAGTGGCTTTCAAATTTCGCCACACGCCCTGTTCTCTCGATCTCGCTCCAAGTGACTTTTTCTTATCCCCAGAGGTCAAAATATGATTGCGGCGTCGGAGATTTCACGACATAAATGACGTCATTCAAGACATGGAACAATGGTTTTCGACTCAATCGGCTGAGTTCTACAATGACGGTCTTCAAAAGCTCAAGTTTCGCCGGGAGAAATATACAACTCTACATGGAGACTGTCCATAAAAAATAAAACTAAGTTTCTATCTCTATTAATATTTAGAATTAATCAAAGTTACCCATACCCCTTCGTGTATATCAAGGCGATCAACGGTTCTCAAGGGAAGGGAAAACACTAAAGAAGAGTACATTTTGATACAAAACAAAATTTTGTCTATAATAATACAATTTTATGTAAAAAAACATTGTGAAACTGGATAAGTAAATTCAACTTTTTAATTACATATTTTCCGACAAAAAAAGCATAAGACTTTCAAAATACTATACATAAGGATATACAAAACCTAAACAAAATCCTCCATGCAAACTGCTTTGAACTGAAGAACGGCTCCTAAGATACATGATTTCCTTTCCACATCGCAATTATTGCCTAATTTAAGCGGCTTACTAGTTTATCCAACTATCTCCATGCCTTTTTCATGGTAAAAAAACATTTTAAATAGCTCGATTTATAAGGCCAATGAAAGATATACCAAAGCATTGCGATATTTAACATTTTAACTAATATGTTCACAAAAAAACCATAAACACAGTAATCAACCCGAAGGTCGGTTTGATTGGCGATGGTAGAGCTCACCCAGGACTAAGCCCGACGGGGTGCGAAATTCAGACATCAGGGTAGGGGGGCCAGTTCCTTTCCCTGTGCCGGTTATGGTTTCACAGGAAGATATTGTACCCGAACAACCACATAGCTTGTTTGGAGCGGCAGGTGCCCAGAGAGGCTTGCCCATGAATCGAACCCGGTCCCTCCGGTCAGTAGTCCAACGCTCTACCCCTGGACTACCGCGACACATACTAATATGTTTATTTCCAAAGAAACTGCGGGAGATGTCGCAACAGTAACTGAAAACGGAGTCATCCGCTAATGTGCATTAATATGTTTATGCCGATGTAAAAAACAGATGTGAAAACTTACAGAACACAACTATGGACTAACATAAAATTTGAGGCATTAACGAACGTAGAACCGGCTTACACCATAATATTTTGACACATAGGGGTCCAGATACAAATATTTTTGAATAGGTCATTATCATCAAATGGGCCGGGGTGCTAATGAATACTGTACAGTGTTAATGAAAACCCATTGAGCAGCCAATATTACCATTGAAGGGGAGTAAAAAAAAACAGCCTTTCGGCGAATGGCTGACGACACCTCGACAAGCTTACGATTTGCGGCAGTTGGATACCATGGCCAAAAGAAGGAAGAACTCCCTAACTTAACCGCTCTTGGTAGTGAGATTACGATTATCTCAAAAATCGCTTTTAATCAAACGAACATTTCGTTCATCAATTCAAATGTCATACTTGACGCTCAAATATCATTATTAAAACAACCTAGCACGCGGTGAAAAACAAAGAGAAAAATTTCTGAAGCCCTGATTCCGGAATATTTTTTCGCTACTCTGCGTTATTTTTGGTTCAAGAAATTCTAATTATCAACACAATTCCCAAGATTACGTTCAGTCCATTAGTAACCATCAGGGGGCACTTCTTGTCTAAAAAGATCCAATAGCGATCCCAGCAAAAGATATTTTAATCGAACGGCGTAGATTATACCCACCACACTGACTGGGCTGCTGAAACAAATATTTACGGAATATCAAACTCAGACCATACCATAACATTTGCAATGAATTTAAACAAGTTCACAATTTCAAAATGCTGTCCAAGTTTCCACCCGTTAAATTACAATGGAAACCATGCGTATTACGTAGAATGAAATGATTTGGCGCTCTAACCGCGAAGTCTTGGAGGCAAAAGCTGCATGAAAAAGCCCACGAACGAGTACAGGTCACCGAATGGAAAATGATATTTCATTGAATACACAAAATTTTCTAATTCGTCGTACTGTTGTTCGATGAAACCCATGGAAACTAAAAAATAGCATTGTCTTCAAAATTCGATTTATTAGCTGTTGTGGTCAATTTAAAAAAAGGCAACATTATTCCGATGGCATAGCTAATGCGGGAGGACGCGTGAGAAGAGTTCATCCCCTGAGCACACTCACTGTAATTGGCGTTTCTTAATTTATTTTGAAAGCGCGTTGACTACTCGGATATATGCGATTCCAAATTGTCCTCACTTGCCATTCACAATGAAACTTCCGTGAAAGAAATTCGACTTGAATTTATTTACTCGTAAATTAAAATAAACCTTACTTATCGGATCTCTTAGACTCGCCAAAGTATATTTTTCTCTCTAGCTTAACTATTATTTTAATTATGCCTCGATGACTAAAAAGGCATGGACTAGATGCCATGATCGAAATTCCAGTTTGACGCCTTTTACACGTGTTCACTTCCGTTGGCGCTGGAAACTGAAAATAGCCCCGCCGTCCTAACCCCGACACACATGCTACGGAGGAAATGACCAAATTCCTCGATTGAAATTAACTAAATGACAGTCGTCAAACAGACGTATTAAACACGGGTTCTTAGCTATCGCCACAATTATTATCCACACAACCTTTGGCAAATGGAAAGGAAAATTAAGTGACTGAAACGATCGAATGCACCATACTCTCTCAAACGAAGCAGTCCAAAAGAAACCTGAAGGAGTTTCAGAACTATCTAGTCGACCCAAGTTGCACCCAAGTACTGCCTTGGAATGACTCGTAGGAAACGAGGGGGAGTGGGAGAACAACTTGACGTTCGTGAAGGAACAAGAAACAAAAAAATAAAGAACAGGTGAGCCAGGCGCAAAGAGTGGAGTGTGGGGGACAGATGGGAGGAAATGAGTAGGTAATGGAGGGGGGGAGAGAGAAAGGGAAGAAGACGGTTCCCGTAGACTGACCGGAGAGGCAACCACACTCTTAGAACTCCTAATGAAGTCTTGCGTGCCGTAGAGCTACCGAGGGCAATGCCAAGTTCGTTAGGCAATAATAGATAGTCCCGTACTTAAATATTAACACTGGAAATACTAGACACCATGACATCCTTGAAAACCTAATCCCCATAGCTCATACGAAATTAACTAATTATGAGAAAAAGATGCTGCCTGAACTCAAGTGGTACACTTAAAAGAATACGACAAGAGCAGAAAAAAAGAAACCGACGAGCATCGAATGAAGTATATTGTAAATGACAAATGCAGTTTCATTACGTATGGCATAAAGAACAAAACAAACAGCACGGAAGAATGTGAGATTAGTAACTTAAAGATTTCGTTAATTGCCTGGTTACTCTGAAAATGGAGAGGTATACATGCTTAACGAACGCTTTCTAAAGTAGAGGACCTGCCTGAGCGGAGTATGACAAGGACATCTTTCAAATCCGTTGGGTCCCGCTCATCAGTCCTTGCCATTCGTTATTGGAGGGAAATAATTATCCTAGAGCAATAATCTTGACTGCAGAATTTCCCAATCGTGACACCGCTACAAAAATATTAAGACTTTTGAAATTACGACGACAAATATGTGACTATTACCATGACCACAGAGACAAGTTTCAGCTAATCACATATTTCAAAAATGATTAAATCAACAATACAACCGGTGACATTACATAAGTTACCAACAAGAGCTCTTTTCACGTCATAGCCCAAGCCACAACGACCGCCTTTTCGTCTCCCACCAACGTGGCCAGGCATCGGCCGTTTAACCAGGAGAGCAGGTGAGTGACCGAGTCGTATCATTTTCGACGTTCCCACGAGAAAATACGTTATTCCCATTCCAGATGATTTGCGACTTCCAAATGAGTTTCACTAAACCAACAGACTTTACAAATATAAACATATATTTTCACTGACAAAAACTTTAAAAGGAGGTTTTTTTATTTCTACTCCACACGAACATGGCCGACGTCAAGAGCCGTTAAGATTACTACGAAAAGTACTGCGTTTTGAATTCCATAGAACTATATGCTTTCTGCAATAAACCAACTCTAAGTTTTATTCCTATCAAGAAATACTTTCAGATCATACGAAAACCACAATCGAAAATCACAAAAAATATCGGCGGCAATCCAAGTGTCGAAATCTTCGGTGAGAGTGAGTCACTAAGAAATAGGAGGAGGAGGAAAGGCGGCATTTCCTTCCCTTCGATCATTTTCCTAACCTTGTCGAATACACGTAATGAGTCAAAAAATATGATAGCATGTTTCCATGAGGGAAAAAAAAATAAATTCCCAGGGTAATATGCCCAGTCCTTTCCTAAAGTTGAAAGAAGATAAATCTTCATTTCAACAATCCTGGCTGTCCTGAAAAACCACCTTTTTATCAATTAACCAAAAGTACGGTGAATTCAAAAAGATTAAAATTGCTACTGTATTATGTTCACATTTCTTACTACGATACGTGAACAAACGAGGAGGAGAATACCAAGATACGCGGAAGAATTTACGCACGTTTATATCTGTTCCCGATACGAGTCAAAATTCAATAAAAATACGCACCCAAGCGTGTTAGCATTATAATTGGAGTACGCTTGGCCATTTCACCACTTATTACTCAATCGCTTCACAATAAAGAAAATTCCGACATGGCCAAACGGGGTCGCGTGTGATCCAACTATATCCTACCATAATTCCAGGTTTAACAGTTAACATTAAAAGCCTATTTAACATCTCTTCAGCACCGTTTGAAGCAAACACTCTTAGAATCATCTGCTATAGCGAAAGCTTACCATCCATTTCATTTATTACTTATTATTGGTATTCTACCGCCGAAAGTAGTTTTTGTATGGGCACAAATTTACTGACGATTAATTTCTTTGCTTCGATTTCTCCCATAAAAAATTTAATTTCTAAAATAAGTACGCCAAGAGCAGAAAAAACATTTTTTGGAGGACGCTAGGCTAAAGTTCTATCTTTTTGCTAACCAGAAATATTCCACTTCCCTGACATTAATGAGAGCCCTAAATAGCGACACAATGATTACGCTAACAAATAGCATGACCTAACACAATACAATTGACATTCATAGCTTGGCACTCTCAAATCAGATTTTTTCATATGTTGGAACCTACTATTTCTCATCCTCAAGACCATACCAAAAACCATCCTGTGTTAAGGTTCAGCACACCAAATTTTAGATTTTCCAGACATTCTGTGAAAGAAGAGGAACATTACCACCCCTGAATCCTGAACAACCTGAACTGAACTGTTTCTTATGTGAAATTCAGCTACCATATACAGATGTTGAAGCACTGAAAGTTTAACTTTATTTAAGATGCAATCGAAGTAGCCCGGATATTCCCATTCCAATAACCCACCAAGGTACATTAAATAAATTTGACAATGGGATTTGTAACACTGGATGGTGAAAGGAAATAAATCAATAAATTAACAAATTAAGTCTAGGCTCAACTGTATACCTGAAATACTGAATATTTTACGACCAAGGATAAAAGCCTGAAAACAAGCATTCCAAAGAAAAATGATGTTACAACAAAAGCTCGCCATACTTACTTCCACTCAGTTAGCTCAGAAATATCGAATAATAACTAAATCATCACAGAAGTCCGTAAAAAAACTGGACGCACATTGTTTAGCTGAAGACCATATTCCAAATGTCCAAAAGAGCACTATCCAAATAACAAAATGATAAACAGTTGGCAGTTACTTTATTATACTGTACACTTATTTTCCACCAATCTGCACAAGAGGGGCATAAAACAAAGGAGGCGTGGGACCAATGCAAGAAACACGGTCTATGAAAGAAATAATAAAATGAAAGTTTACCATGATATACTAGCTTCAAATACTCTTATTTTCTTGATAGTATTCAAACTGATGCAAAGTCACAAATATTTTGCAACTGAAATCTCCTCTAAATTTATTTTGCTTCCAAAAAATAATGGCAAAACTTACAAGTAGCGACTCCTTTATAACATAACACAGCAACACAAAAGACGGATCTGAAAATTGACTTCCAAGCCACAATAACTTTAGTGATAGCTACCAGCCAACATTTACTCCGATTCCATTGAAAAACAAAGCATAAGCAAGTCTGAATCCTGCTCAAAAGACAGTCTGACTAAGGCTCTTTCAGGACATGAATAAATTTGAAGATACCATTCAATTTTTCTTCCACTACAGGTGTGAAAAATTATGCCCGAGCTGTCATCTTCCAAATGGGATTGACGTAGAACTTACTCTTATCCACTTGTAAAATCCTTATGAGAGCATGAGACATTTACAGAAGATCTGAAACTATGCAATTGAATGTGGCATTGCATGTGCCAATAACATACAATAGTTTAGAATAAACTGTCACCTCCATTACAATTAATAACGACAATTATTGAAATGTGAAAATAAATGGCAACTGAATATTTGCCTGCTGCATTATTAATCCTCTATGAAAGACATTAATTACTCTGTTCCAATACACAGATACACACTTACTCATTGATTTTAATCAAAAAATGAATACTGAACTCTGCCTAAGCATTCAACACAACTGTAAGTGGAAAGGCCACAACGTTTTAATTTCAACAGCATAGAATAATATGTTGATTAACCTTTGACAGGTTTAAACATCTGTAATTAAATTTTATCAATCCAAAATAATTTAATCAGCAAGCAAAAAAGCTTCAGCTCCTTGCATTACAATTTAAGCCACAGAGAGCATGTGGGTGCACAATAGTCAGTAATTCAGCCAATCGCTAGAAGTAAAACAACAAACCTCAATCCTAACATAAAACTACACGAGGAAAACTATATCAAAATGAAATTTATTAATTCAAGAATGTAAACCATAAAAATTAATATTGAAAAAAACATTCAGAAAATAAGAAATTGCAGGCAATACAAGTAAATCAAAACTAATGGGCTGACCAATCAAATAACTAAGCATATCAGCGTAGCAAAACCAGAAATTTGCCAACACAAAGTTATTAAACCACCTGAATCTGAGTACGCACAAATAAACAAAAGTCAAAGCAGAGCTTTGCAAACAGATGATGATTATTACTCCTATAAGAATTAATTTTGGACTTGGTGCTTCATGGAGCAAAGAGATTTGGAGAGAGGAGAGGGAGAAAAAGGGTTAGAAACTCTACCAATCAGGAATGATTCAGTGCCGCATGCATATGCCACCACAGTCTCAATTTACCAAGGTTTACAATCTAGAAACGACACACAAGAGGAGAGACGAAACAAAATAACATGGGCTCAATCATTACATTAACTGAAAACATTTAAGGGTTGTAAACTAAAAACAAGTAACACGCTGTGGATAAACTACAACACATTCAGCTGAGAACACTATAGAGAACTATAGCCAGTGGCTTACCGGTATCTTTCTGGGCTCCCCATGTAGGCAAAACGAGTTCATAAGAATCGATAGTGGACCCTTTTCGGTTATGGGTCCCCCACCATGCAGGGACTGCGGGGGTGTCTGGCACGCCACTGACTATAGTTTATGATTTTGATAAAAAAAAGTACATAAAAGAATTGTACAGAGGGAGGGGATGCTACAAGAGCAAGAGAGGGCCAGAAAATAATGGCCCAGACAACTTTAAGGAGTCAATACCAGTAATTAGGAGCTGGAACTGGCTATAATAGCAAAAGAGGGCATTTTTCTCACCTAATTTTAATTAATTACTTGGCCCATTGACAACATAGTGGGGAGTTTTTTCTGCCATTGTCCAAACAAAACCATGGAAAGGCCCTTTTTAATTTAGCGATCATGTCAACCCTTCATCACCAACAACTGCCCCTCAAAAATTATGCCCCTTGTTTTACTAAGGTGCATTTTACGGTGAAAAAATTAAATTTAATTAATCTTGACCCATGAAAATTCATTTCAACGTGCTAAGATAATAGTGCACAACTGTCAGTAGGAATTAACGAACGTTTAGGAACTAGGGGAAATAGAAGGGAGGGTGAATTGTGAGAGTGTTGGGTTTGACGAAAAACTCCATCACGTAAACAAAATCATCTGAGTGGAATATAAATCTGCATATGCTGAGAATTGAGAGGAATACATAATAAAAGACAGTTAATTCAAGCCAAAGGTGCTAACTATGAAAAAAACAAACACTGTATCTGAATGAGAAGTAGAGAGAACAACAGAAAGACATGTGATGTGATGATGATATGCATGAAAAGTTTTATAACTGCAACTCCTTCCAAATGTCAGGTATACTATATATTTTAATATATTTAAATATATCTATACCCACAAGATGTATCATGGCAGTGGCATTTCCTTTAGAACAAATTATACTGGAAAATAATTAATAGCAAATATGTTTCCCTGACTTTAAGGAGGGTTCATATTTTATCATTAACAAAGCCAATTGAATAAAATTATATTCATTTTCAGTAATTCATTGTCAGACACGAAAATAATCTATAAGCATTAATAAACCAGCAGAGCAAAAGCATGTTAGTAGTGAAAACACAGTCCTAAAAATGTTTTTTTGTTACAACTAGATAGAGACAACAACATTCGCATCTCAGTTTACGTAGGAGTCAAACAAGAAGAACCAGCAACAAATTCAAGTATATTTCCGATTTTTCCGCAGAGCAACCAGTCCTTGGGGGTTATGCATGGGATGGAAAACAAATTCATCAATTTTAAATTAAATAATCGAAAATACAAAATATTCTGGAACTAAAAAGAACATTCTTCAAAACTTCAACAGCATAAGGTATAAAAACAAACAAATAGCCTAATTCACTCAATTCAACAGAAACAGAATGAAATATTTCTAAAAAGCATAGCATATAGCCTATTTTTAAATACCAATATTTAATGCATTGGCCTTAAGCAGAACAGTCACTAGAAATAAAATTAAGTACATATTAAGAAAATAAGATATAAGGTGAGAATATTGCAGAATAAATGTTTGCATTGAAGTGTACCATTCAAGGCAGCAATTATTACAAATTTGACTGCATTGAGAACCATCAACTTACAACTGTGATCAATAACGACTTATTACCCAAATAGACAAAAAATTACGACAATTACGCACTAAACCGCAAGCGGCAGGTGTGTACGGTTGCAAATTACAACATTAGCCAAGAAACAACATCAAAAAGAAATGTTTTCCTGAACAACAGGACTTACAATAAAAACAAGCAGTTCATTGAAAGCTAAAATGCTAGAATCAACTTCGCCAAAAATACAATGCCCCACCAAAAGCCACAACTCCTTACACAGAAAAATTTAGTCAAAAATCATAAGAATACAAAGTTTGCAAACACTATTAGGCATGGTAATCTGTATTTGTATCAACATAATAACACTACCAAATAAAGTTCCTAATTAGTCTTTGCATTATTTCCAAAATTATATTCTTATTTCTCACAAGTTTCAACATTTAACATCAATTTGGAGTATAAAATGGCACTTCGACCACACTATCCACTTGGAAATACATAAACGCCAACAGCCCTGAATAAGATGATACACATGTATTACTCCTGAACAAAATGTTGCAAAATGCTTTTCTCCAAATAGTCAACTCAAATTCATATAAACAGTCATCGTTCGAAACAAGATTCGATGAAAATGGAAAATCAAAGGCAATTTAATGGATGTCGACATCACTTCTCCCGGAAGAAGCCATGAAAGGTATTGGATAGCGTATACTAAATAAAGAACTGAAATTTTTGATAATGAACGAAACCAAGGAGGAAAATCAATTAATACATGGATTTCAGAAATTACAACGCCATAAAAGATCATTAATGGGGAAGGGTGCAAATAATCAATAAATCACGTTTCTAAATCGCACATTAAAATTTTGAACGATCCTGTAATATTACTTTAGTTCCTATCACTTTATTATAAATAAAATTCTTAGCAGCTCAATGGTGAAAAATGCTTCATAATAAAGCCTATGTGAATGGAGATATAAAAAAGGCACGGCTCACAAATATAGGATGATCCCAAATAAACAATTTTCAAATGAGCTTAGGAGCTTTATAATACAAATTATTATCGCTTAAAGACAACTATATACACCCTAGGATGGCTAATCCACCATCCCAAAAAATAAACAGTAAAATGTGGTCCCAAGGGGAATAGCCAAAACGGCATCGTTGGGTAATGGATTCAGAGTAAGATAGTGAGTGAATGTAAACAAACATTTGGAATACATCTTGACAAAGGATTAACCTTTACAACGATGACTGTCGCGTCTAGTTACTCGCGACTTCAACGATCTCACATAATCACACCGGCTTATTTGTTAGGACAATAACAACCGAATATCTTGTCACAACAGTTGCATTGTTGGTTGCAACGGTGCACATCGGTTATTTTAAACAAGTTCGTCAAGTGAAATTATCTATAATCACCTGAGGTTGGTTCCTGTAGCCAGGAGTGACCTGGTGAGGGCTGTACGATGCAAGAGGACGTTGGGGTGGCCAACTCTGGTTGTACTGCTGTTCCCCGCTGACGTTTGGGGCTACTCCTCCTTTCTGTGACCCCTGCATACTTCCACCAGTTCCTGGTCCATACTCAGCACCATAACCACTATTTTGGTGATATCTGTGTACTGCTGCCGCCGCGGCAGGGTTCGATGACTGAAGGAGTTGGTTTAGGGTTGGAGTGGGCCCAGTTGGTTGTGATATGCTTTGCCCTGAGAGAAACCTCCCTTGCTGCTGGGGACCACCAGGGACTGATGCACCCGCATTAGCCCCATGAGGTGGAAAACCACCACCACCAACGTTAGGGCCAGCACTTGGTGGTCGGGGGGGCACCATTGGCCCGCTCGGAATAGGTTTCGTAGCCGGGGGAAAACCATGCCTCATTCCTTGTTGGCCAAATTGACTAAATGGATGATTTTGGTGTATGTTACCCGTGTCGGCACTGTTTTGAACAGGATTTCCAACTCCGTGTTGCTGATCGGGATGATAGTTCCCTCTAGCGGAGAGGGTAACACTAAATCCTTGCATGTTTTGCCCACCACTCTCTGACACTTTAACGAAATTCCCGTCACTTCCTGCACTTTGTTCCGAATTTTGTGAGAACGACTTACCTTCCGAATTAAGTTTCCCCCCATCCACATCGGAATTATTAGCATTCGTTTCGCTGTTACCAGTACTATTATGAAGAGGAGGCCCCGCACCCGACTCTTGCCGATATTGACTCATCTCAACAGGAAGGCTGTTTTGGCCGGGAGACTTAGCTTTTGTATTGATAACTACACTATCAGAACCTAATAATCCTCGTCCTCCATTCTTTTCTGTTCCATTTTGTAATCCTGTATTTCCAATATCCTGAGTCTGGTCTTGCTGCACTTGCTCACAATTCACCTCATTTTGCTGCTGGTTTTCAGCTTGCGTTGCAGCCATGTTAGGCCGAACGTTTCTCGCTGCCAACACCCAGCCGCCGCAAACACGGCCAGCACTTCGCTACGTGATTCCGAAACTCTCCGAGAGCCAGTCCACTGAGCAGCATAATCCTTCCATCACTTTATTGATCACATCTACCGCAGTTAACTTACCTCAAATGCTGATAAAAAGGTCAGCATAGTACTACTATCTTCCACCACTCACTATTATTTCGCATATCTACTTCAATAGCGCGAAAGGAGGTTAGGGAAAAGATTGTAAATCCATCCGCAACAATAACAACAAAATCTGCCACTGTAAGGGAATATTGTTACCATTACTTATACTATATTTAAACCATTCAATAAACAGGCTCGCAACAAGCAGTAGTTCTCACCATACTCGAAAACTCAATAACAAAGTAATCCACGAAACAAGAGAAACTGAGAACTACTTTTCGAAATTAAAATCTTACCGCGGAAGGGTACATTTCATCCGTATAGCAGCGTCTGACTCATTCGCTTTTGAAAAGGTGGTAGCAGGCAATCATTGAAAATATAGTTTTTCATCAGTTTGTTGAACATGCATTGCAAATTTAAAAGAATTAATAATGAAGAGTACTATTCCGTGGTTTTCATCGCTGAGTCTGAGATAGCATCAAAATATTTGAGTCGTAATTAGTTAAATCATGAGGAAATGTTCACTAACCACTGCGCGTCCATATATTTATAACGGTTGATGTTTTGGGTAAGGAATGAAAGATAGTTTGAATATTTTTATAAAATAGTGAAGCATTTTATATTGTTGGTCCTGCAAATGTGAGACATCTGTGCCGAATAGCTTCTTTAGATATAACCGTTCAATCTTAGTGGTTTGTTTAATGACAGATATCTAGCGATTTGTTCTTTGCAGATGTGTGAACTGCGGGTGAATATGTCAAATAAGATTGAAGATATTTTTTTTATATTTACGAAAATGTGATTATATCATTACCAGCAATTCCACTGAACGGGTCTTACCCTCTTAAATTGTCACGTGGGTGACGGAAAATTCAGGCTCCACATTGGTGAATTGTTATCATATCTGCTGTTGTTTATTGAAAATTCAACTAAATAATGGTAGCCATGGGTGGTTCTAAGAAAAATTGATGACAGAGTTTCATCGTTAGCACTTCAACTTCATGACATGTATTTTTAGGGAGACCTAGTTTTAACTGCTAATTTCAATATGCGTGCATAATTTCCGACATTATTATTTTAAATAATTTCTTTCGTTAGATATTTAGTATGCAATAATAAATATACTCCGAGCAATGGTGGGCATGTTTCGAAAATAAAATTAAATAATGCAGTAAAATTAAATATTTATTTATTAAAAAACTACAGTGCATTTCAGCTCGAGGGTAAGTATGTTGACTCCAAGTATTGTTAGGCATTAGGTTACATTAGCTAAAACTTCAGTGTCCAGCTGCCACGAATACACTTAAGAGGTCGCGAGCGAATAAAAATACCGCACAACACTCTCATATAGTTCTCCATTTCTTCGCGTAGTGGCAGCATATTGCAGCAAAAGATTCAATGATCTGTCTCGCAAAAATAATATTTCCAGGCTCTCTGAGGAACGTGTAGAAGAGGACAAGGATATTATTCCTTTTCCAATTTGCAAGAAATGGCTTCCAAAGGAGGGCCTGTAATAATGGGAACAGACGGTACTGATTTTGAGCACCGTCAAAGAGTGGCGGCCCAGTATCAGATCAGGTAAATGTTCAATTGAATCCTGGGGAACTTTGGCTCCAGCGGTTTTACTAGTACCTGGCCACTTGGCTCGAGGAACTAAAAACAGTTTGAGACATCACCTTCTTTATAAAGCTAGGGACTGATGCCAAAGTTAGTACCCCCTCCTTCTCCCAATGAACAGACGCCGTTAATTTAGCTCCTATCTTTCCAACTATGCAGGCAAGGCTTCCTGAACTTCCTGACAAAGCAAAGTTATCGCCAATGTAATAACTTTTTCAGTGTCCCTACCAATAATGCGAATTTTGTGGCGTCAGTATTCCCGCTTTACATACCTCAGTCTTCTAAATTTGTTTTTTTTATTACAGTGCCCTTAACAAGTCTCGACTCAAGTACTGTATATTTTTTCATTATTTGCTGTTCTTTGCGATGCTAGCGAAGCTCTCTGCTGATATTCTGGATGAATTAGATATTTTCATCTTGGAAATTGAAGAATTACAAGTACCTAAGGTTAGTGAATGTGTAGAGTTCCTCTGTTTTGCCTGATCAGATTGTTCACTTGATGTGGCATAGAAAAAGTATGCTTGCCTTTATCTATGTTTGGTTTAATATACTTGACTAGCGAACAGCTCGAAAGATTTGATAAAGTTGATCCTTTTTTTCACGTTGGGTTAATCCATATGCTATACTTTGAGTATATACATTCATGCCACTAAAGTACGTGGTCAAATGATTGTATTTTTAATTGTGGTTATTTTTCCTTACAAGCCCCTTTGGTGGGAATATGCATGGTGTGTGTCCTTGCCTCTCTCGTTTTGGGGGCTCTCCGCAGCTCGTCGCAACAGAATTAGTATAATGCAACGATATATCGGTGGGATAGCACTCTTTGGTTTCCTGCCTATCCTGTATGCTGCTATATATTACTTCAGTGAAGTGTGGGCTTACGTTGTTTCAGGTGAAAGAGAGAATGTTTTCATATGGCAGGTAAGAAAACCACTTTAAGAACTATTTTCTAACCTTGTGCCAATAAAATTATCCATATATTGGTGAAAAATACCCAATCACTTACCTGTGCCGAATTGAAGTGTATTTATACAGCGTTGGCAGTTGCATCGTTGGTAGTCATTTGCATATTAAGTCATTAAAAATCACTATTCTTACTTATCTTAAGTGTGGAATGATTTCACCTCCATTTTCACTTGTAGCAGTGAAGATTTTATGCCATACCCCTCCATCATACATATGCTCAGGTGCATAATCACTCCGAGGGGACACTCATTATCTGAGTGTTCCAATCGTAAGATTAGTTCCATCACATACGGCCTTTATTTCTCATTCAGTGTTAATTTTCTCATGTCTTTAATTTCTCTTCCTTCTCACATTCTGCCATTTGATATACATATGTAGTCTTAAAATGTCTCTTGTAAACTTCCCTTATTAATCTCCCTCAGCATAAAAACCAGTTCTCAAGGAATTTAGTGTAGTAGGAAATTATTATGGAGACATGACAGAGAAAACATGCAATGTTTTAAAAATAACTTACTACTGTTGTTTCCTGTACATCAAAGAATATCAGGTGCGGCAGCACAACTTGCCAATTTGCATAGTATTTGTCTATAAAATTGGCAAATAATGCTGCCCAACCCTGTACTTAGAGCTATGTTTTTTATCTCTTTTAAAATGTACACCTATTCTTTGTCTATCTAACAAATTCTAACTAATTTTGAATACACATTCTCTCAGAGAACCATAATCTAGTTTTTTTTCTGTCACTGTATTTTGCCATCGTTCTGCAAAAGGAGGCCAATAATTTATGGATGAGGGAAGAAAATATGGAGAGGAAAACAGGTGATGGTTGAACTTTATGTTTACATATTGGGAAAGTAATGCAATCATAGTGCTGATTTTTTGTTTTGTAAGGGAAAGAAGCTATGCTCTAATTTATTATCTTCTCTCGCCTCTCATCTACCACAATGGGGCAAGAAAAATGAATTACAGGAAACTTAAATGCTTCCTTGAAAATTCAAACTTACTATATGTGCTTTGGAAAATGCAACTACTTCAAAAAATTTTGGGCTTCAAATAATAATCTTTGTACTATGCCAGTTACCACACGATATCAAGATACAAATTTTTTAAGAAATTGAATTGACATGTCTGATATAAATTCTTTGATAGAACTTCCAAAACCTTTATTTTTTGTCTTCTTACGTAGCTAAACTGTTCAGGGGTTGGTGTGGTAGGAATTATCAGGTTTCTGAACCATATGGCCCTAGATGTTTAAAGAAGAGTCACCATAAATCTCTGAACAAATATATTAATAAACCATTAACACAGTAATCAACCCGAAGGTCGGTTTGGTAGGTGATGGTAGAGTTCACCCAGTACTAAGCCCTATACGGCGTGTGAAATTCACACATCAGGGTAGGGGGGCCAGTTCCTTTCCCTGTGCCGGTTATGGTTTCCCAGGAAGATCTGGTACCCTAAAAATCACATAGCTTGGGTGGAGCTGCAGGTGCCCAGAGTGCCTTGCCCGGGAATCGAACCCAGGACCCTCCAGTCAGCAGTCCAACGCTCTACCCACTGGACTACCGCGACCCACAAATATATTAATATTGATGTAATTAACAGTATTACTTGACTATAAGCCAAAGGAATCAAGCAATCCACAGTCTCATCTGTTGAAAATGATAAGCTCTGTTCAGCTCCCTATAAGGGTAAAAATACCTCCTATAAATTGACCACCTTGGCTATTTGATTCCTATCCCTTGGGATG
This sequence comes from Hetaerina americana, assembly GCF_022747635.1. Taxonomy (NCBI): domain Eukaryota; kingdom Metazoa; phylum Arthropoda; class Insecta; order Odonata; family Calopterygidae; genus Hetaerina; species Hetaerina americana. Next base: position 48,377,407 of record NW_027286069.1, read on the forward strand.
AATATATAGTGATATAGTGGGATGAATATACAGTGATTGCCATTATTTTTCAATATTGAAAGCCAATGTAGATGATGGAACAGATAATCACAATATTCTAGGCATAGCTCATGAGTCTTGAATGTTACAAATCCCCTTCCTACTCCTTCCAATTCCCCATGTGATGTTCAGAGGAGTATCCCAATTTGAAATGCCTCATTTTCAGTGTCCACCTGAATTGATATTATTTGAGTTGCAGAAACCTACTTGTCTTCAAGAAACCTCTCCTTGGCCGATTTCAAGAGCCTTTTGTTATCTTGAATAAATGGCATGGTCACTGCTTATTACCTTTGACCATAATATAAGCTTCATACAAAGCATGCTGAAGAAAAGCGAAGAAATATTATTTTCCATCTTCAGGAAAACTCTGTTTTCTCTCAAGTTGACATATTTTGTCCTTTTAAAACAATTTTTTTACATTTTGAATTACAGATTCCATTGAATGAAAACAATGATACTGACTGAGCCTTCCACTATTTTTTGAATCAGTGTACCATTTCATACCTTCTTCTCAATCAAATGGTATCAGTTTCCCTTTGTATGATGATATTTCCCTTAATACTTCTTACAGAAAGTAAGCAATGTATAGTTAATCAGAAAACGTTTTGTATGTAGCTGCAAATTTAAGCTTAGAAGGAATGATAAAATGATATACTCTATGTGGTTGTTTTCCTTTCTGCTGCGCAATCGCACCTTAATTTTAGGTTGCATTGTTGATGTGCTTTCCGTTTGTTGCTAGAAGGTAGTCTTAAAAATTGTAAAAAAAAGGAAAAATTCAATCATGTTTGTGGCCAAAAGTTTAGGCATAGTTTCCTCAGTCGTAAATGAACTGCTGTTAAACTATTGGGAAACTTAAGTGGTGACATTCTGAGAAACTGTTGGAGATGCTGTGACAGTAACTTTTAACATAGTCATCTGCTATATGTGCATTACAATGCAGCAATTTCAGAGTGGAAAAATCATTTTCAATGACTGGGATTTGAACCCAAATCCCTCAATGTTCGGCTGAGTGATTTAGCCAGTTAAGCTATCGAGGTATCCTCTCATACTCCGAAATTTTTGGTGGATTTGAAGGAACAAGATGTTGTGACGAAATACCATACGTACAATGTCACAGGCATTTGTAGTCGTGAACTGCACTGTAGTCCACAAGGTTGAAGCCAACTTTAAACACTAGGGGTCTTTCACATTTGACAAATTCCAAGGAATTGTGGGAGATGCAGCAAAAGTAACTTTTAACAGAGTCACCCGCTAAATATGCATTACAATGCAAATATTTCTGAGTGTTAAAAGCATTTGCCTTGGCCGGGATTCGAATCCAGGTCCCTACTTTTTTGTGAATTTTGCATGAGTGAACCAAGTCATAACTGATGCACTGTTTTCTTATTACAGGGATATCCTTATGGCATGTTGTGGTATGCCTTCATTATCGTTGCTGTGCAAGTCCACTCTTTCTCAGTGTACTTTGCTTGGAACCTCATAACTGCATGGCGAGCTCGAGGTGCTGCAAGAAAGGCTCAATGACGGAGACGAAGTGGACATTGTGATACCCACTATGCCCTCTTTAAACTATTGTGCTCAATACCTTTCCTCTCTTGTTCTAAAAAAATCCTGTGAATAATAAACTTGAGGGACAGGAAACAGTGCTGCAGGTTTTGAGCACCATTTGTGACTGAGCAGAAACCTTTCTAATGGTACCATTTATCCTCATCTGTTTGATGGTATGTTCTTTGTTACATTGTAAATGTATTTGTGATAATAATTGAATGACAAATATTGATTTGTTAATAGCTTCATTTTAACTAAGAGGAGTTACAGACATTCTACACACTCTTAAGAGATGAAATCACCATCTGTTGCTAAATATTAACTGGCTGGAGTGTGTTTAATTTCTTCTAAAATCTTGAATTCAACTATCATTTCAAGCCAAAAACATACTCTTACTCATAGAGTAGTGCAAGGACTTCATATGCCTGCTGGATCGTGTTTGCATTTTGTAAATCTTGAAAGTAACAATCATTTCAAGCATATTACATACTATCATACTCATAGTGCAAGGACTTGATTTTTATAAAACTTTCATAATAATCATTTTCATGTATAAGGGTCAAGCACCATGGAGCGAGTCTTCTGGAATGTTTTTATTTGTTGTTATCTTTGTATTTCTACTTTTACCTTTGGCCACTTCTGTCTGGTTTTCTAAGCAACATTTAATTTGAGTTTTTGTTACTTAATGAACATGTGTCCACCGTAATATATTCATTTCCCTAATTTGGACCACTCATTGTCACTGCCATTGTCTTTTAAGCACACCCTTAAACCACACATTTCAACTAAGTGGACTACTATGTAAAATATTGTGAATAAACCTGTAAATCCTATGTATATAAGCTTTAGGAAAATTTAGAATACTGTTTTTGTTGTTTCCACATTCCTACGGCTATTTTGTTTCTTAACATTACTGTTTTGCTCTTACTCATATCTCTCTTCTCACTTGTATGGTTTTAAAAATACCCGTGAACTCTTCATCCCCATTAAAATATTTTTCTATAAATAATTCTTTGAAGCATAGAAAATCATCCCTCATGTCTCTTTCAAATGTCATTATTATTAAATTACTAGTTGAAAAATTTTACTGTACTTGGGAAATTATTACTACTAGTTTGTTACATAAAAAAGACTTCTAATGCTGGCAGAAGTGCCTGATTTTACTCGGGGGAAAAGGGCACTTAGTCATCAATTGTTTCCCCATCATATCTCTCTTTGGGTTAGGAAAAATCATTGCTAAATTGACAGTTTAGTGGTGGTTACCAGTGAAAGATAAATAAATTTCAATTTAAGTGTCCCAGTACTCAATTAACCGACTGAATTAGTGGACTGAAGCCATATCTTATCCATGAGAAATGTGCAGTGACATAATAGTGAAATTGTAAAATTGGTACTTTTGTTATTTTGTTATATCAATGAGACTGATTTTCAAGTGACTTCAGTTCTAACAAATGTTGTTTCCCTTTTTATTTGTGATTAATGTAAATCAGGAACACTATTATCAATAAATGTTGTTTTAATAAATGTTATTAGATACATTTAATGAAGACCATTGTTAATCTAAACTTGGATAGCAAATAAGGTAACTTCTGCTCGGTGATGAAAAGTTAAGATGCAAGATACCAAATTTTAAGGCATAAATAGGCTGCTTCATAAAATTTTTCAGTTTAGAGTTGAGTTTTTGTCAGAATAGTCAGTTATACCAATGGGGCTAGTACATTTCATCTTGAGATTCATTCTTGTTGAGGTGTTCAATTCAACTTGTCTCAAAATATTATTTTGCTTGGCTTGTGCAGTGTGAATAAAAATACAAGAGTTATCCTACACTCAGATGTAGATGAGTCAATGCTCAGTATTTATGTGAAACTGAAATCTGTACTCCATTTTGTTATTTTTGTATTACATCGTGGGAAGAGGATATTTTTGTAAATTATAGTTCAAATGATCATCGTGTGTCAAAAATGTGTACGTTGGACCTGTATAAGTCTCTGGCTATATCTTTGAATATTGGTTTCAGGGTGATTATATGATAGATCTTCTATATAACAAAATGAATCTTGTTCCAAAATGATGTTTATATATTGGTTTCATGGAAGTTATTGTGATTCATCAATGCGCAGCTGACATTACCCTGAAATTTTAAGCTCATTACGCTTGCCCAACAGAAGTATTCATATTAATGGAAAAAAGCCAGGTGAGGTGCTATGCAGCTGGAGATACCCATTTGTCATGATTACCAATTTGTAATGATTCTACATCTAAATAATACCCCGGAAGCCAACGCAAGGGCATGTGGTGGGGGTTGTTAGGTCACCAACCGTAAAAACGAACAATACCATGTGCAAAACAATAGCATGGAAAATTACATCCACAGCAGCGCACACACTCATGCAAAAATCCCTTCATCCAACACTCATGCAAACACATAAACCAACAAACAACTGCACCCAAGGATGCAGCACGAAAGCCATCCAACAACACGCAAGCAAGAATGCAAAACTTCACCACCACATGAACATGCAACACAAAACACTTTAACCCCCAGGTAGACTGTAAAAGGCAGAGAATGTGACCCAACGTTGAGAGGGACGAGGGATTGAAGGGGAGACTGAAAAACAGATGAACAGAACACTGATGAGGTCATTCGGAAAGAATGGGTTATGATAACAAAACACAGAAGGTTAGTGAAAGAGCATGCATTTAAGTAGAACTAATTATTCCCTAGATGCTGAGGATGGCAAGTGGAATTTTTGCAATGTATAACCCTGCAGTTGCTATCCCGTATTGTCTGTGGGAAGGAGTCCTTGAGTCGGCTAGTTCTGGCATCTTTTTCCCAAATTTTATATGCATGATCCAAGTGACCAATGTATGTAGGAGTGCAAATAATTTGCGAGACCTCGGTAAAGAAACATACGGATCTGAATTTATTTAATAATTTCAATCTTGCATTGAATCGTCTCTCTTCTAATGATTCCCACCCCAACTCCATAAGCGTTTCGGTGACCCTTAGCGTTTTATCGTAAAAATTTTTAGCAAAACAGGCTGCCCGGCGTTGAGCCTTATCAATTTCCCAAATGAGGCCTTTTTCACTCGGATCCCATATGCTTACTATGCAGATGCTACATGCGTAATCTAAATGATGCCTTACAAGAGCATGGTAACAACGTTCCTTGACCTTCGAGTCACTTCTGCCAACAATGCATCTAATCACTCCCAATTTTTTATATGCTTGACTGCAGACTTAACGTATGTGAGTCCCCCAAGTTAAGTCTTTTGTGAATGTAACACCTAGGTATTTTACGATATCAACTACTTCTAGGTCAACTCCAGCTAATTTGTACGCAAATCCCGTTGATCTTTTAAAGAAATTTACCATCAAAAATTTATTATAATTTAATGACATGATTGATTCTGAAGGTGTTCGGATCACTGCATAAAACTTATGAATGTAAATTATTTGGTCCTGCATCTGTGTGATAATAATGCTGAAGGATGAAACAAAAGATAATAGAACATTTATTATACCATTTTCTTTGCCCACTCTCCATTAGTATCCTAATCCTCTCAGATTATTGTATAGTTAAAGCGGACTATGTACTACAGTCATTAGTAATTCACAAAATATGTGAAGGCCTCTGGGAATTTTTTAATTTCTCTGAGAGCATAAGAACTATATATGTTCAATAGGTAGGTCTATTAGAAATGGTCTTCATGTATGGTGTAATGGTAGATTTGGTCCCATCATTGTATGAAAGTAGTTCTCATCTTACCCAAAATGAATGTGTAGCTCTCTCATGGATGACCCTCATGTAAGGTGAAGTAGGCAAGTACGCATAGGTATGTTCATTTTACAGAGCAATATCGTTCTGACGTACTGACCTTTGCCTCTCCTATCAATATTTTGAAAAGTACTCCTTCGCGAGGTATCACGTGTGTGCTTTAATTGCTTTCTCAAAATTCACAATTTTGCAGGTCAAAAAAACAGTTAATCTAAGTCATTAATTCTAGGAATAAAAGTTGTGACCTTATGATAAATCAGCCTCTTTGATTTTTTATTATATTTGTTATTCAAGAATCTACTTCACAATCATAGGTTTTTCAAGGAAAAAAAAAGGTGTTATCGATGTGTCAAATCCTCCTTTTTAAGAAGCTATGGAACCAAAAGAAAGTAATCCATTTGATAGGATCACATTTTAAGGGGGGCATGGTACTTCAGTGGGTAGACCAGAGGGCTACTGACTGGGAGCCTTGAGTTTGATTACGGATGATGCATCTGAGCACCCTCAGTGTCACCCAAGCTGTGTGATTTTTCGGGCCCCAGATCTTCCTGGGGAATCATACCATCGAGCACGGGGAAGTAACATTTCATCAGCTGCTTAGGGCTCACAGGTGTGTGAGGACAGGTGAACTATTCTCACCTATCAAACTAACCTTTGGGTTGATTACATTGGTTTTTGTTGGGCATAGAAAGGTTGTCATGATGCTTAATACATTATTTCCTATTTGGCATTTCTAATTAAAATTGCAATTTTGCCTACTAATCTACCTAGTCCCCATCACTAACTTGTCCTTTGCTGTTATTTTCAGCATTAAATTGCAAAATTGGGAAGCAGGTACAAAATTGAAATCTAGAACTTTAATCAGCTCAGAAATGACTGAACTGGAATTGGTTGATAAATTCCTAAATTAATGAGGGTAATTTGAAAAGTTCTCAGAATGGAATAGAAATAAATGACTGACCAAGGTGAAGCTAATTTATTTTTCAATGTAGTCTACCTGTACACTAATGCACTTTATCCAGTGATGTTCCAATGTCTTGATCCCATCTTGGAAATTAAGATTCCTTCAGCCCTACAAAATACCTGTATACTGCAGCTGTTAGTTCTTTGTTTGAAGAGAATTTCTATCCACAGAGGAACATTTTGAGCTTTGGGAAGAGTTGGAAATCTGATGAAGCCAAATTAGGCAGGTGTGGCAACAATTTGTATCTTAGTTCATGTATTTTTGCCATGGCAACGACACTTGTGTGGGAGTGTACATTGTCTTGATGAAAGATGACATTTTTCATGCATCTTTTGTTGTAGTTGGTCCAGGAGGTTAGCGTAATATTGTCCATTGTTTCACCGGTGGGAAGATAATCTACCTGGATGAGCAGAATCCCCTTCGCATCCCAGAAACTGAAGCCATCACCTTTCCGGCTGACCGTATTGGCTTTGCTTTCTTTGGTGGTGGTGGATCAACATTTTCCCTCTTGTTTGACTGCTTGTCTGTCCCAGAAAATCTTGTTAGAAGCTCTTAAAAAAGGTCAAACATTGTTCAGAAATTTCCATCATATCTTTGTGATCTTGCGTCAAGAGTCGGTGGTTCCCATTTAGCTGATAATATTACCATAAGTAATTCTACAGTTAAAGTGTGATATGCCCATTCAGATGACATCCCTACAGCTTCAGAGATTTCTTGCACTTGTAGTCAGAGATCCTCCATTACCATTTTATGTACTTAAGGAATAATTTCTGGAGTAGGGGCACATTTTGGCTGACAACTATAAGGATCATCAACTCAGCTTTTTCGACCAAACTTAAACTTGTTTTTGCACTTGGGAACAGTTGAATATGAAGGAGTAAAGTTCCCAAGAGTGTTCTGTAAGTCAGCATGAATTTCCTTTGATTTCATACCTTTCTTAATGAAGTATTTAATCATTTCTTGAATCTTAATTTTTTTCTATCTTCACAAATAACTCACAGGGACAACAACAGAGAGGCGTCCGCACCACAGAGCACTGACCCATTACATGTTTACTCATTAAGGATTACCTATTACTACGCTGTAAACTTGTTGCGCCACTGCTGACATATGGTGTTGATTCCAAGAACCTTTCAAACTACCCTCATAGAATAATGGATTGAGAACGGTAGGGGAAGGTTGGAATATGAAAAAGAAAGGAAAATAGCTATTGAGGAAACAATATAAATTAGGATATTTACTATAATGATCAAATAAAACAAGGTTCATATAAGGTAGAGAGGCCATATGGGTGGAACTTCATGGCATAGATAGATAGATATCGAGTATGTGACTAAAGTAAGAATAGATACAATCCAAGAATACTAGACTGAGACCAGCAAGAGCTAAGGGATATGAAGTTATAAATTTCATTAAAATTGGTCTTTTATAACCACTAGAGTTAAGGATCATCTTGAGTTTTGCCAGGTATGCTTTAGCATTAAAGAGATAGGAGTTAGGCCTATTTCCAACCCCATCCCAAAAATAGCTGAAAGTAGCAGCATGCCAGAACCCTGGAACAATAGGTTTAGTTCAACATGGTTACTAACAATCATCAACAGAAGAATGAGGCAAAGAATTATCTTGTTGAAGACCATTTTGGGTTTAGGAAGGGGAGAGGCATTTCATATCACAGTAAAGGAATGCCATGGCAATGAGAACATTAATAGAAAGGGATGCTGAAATGGGAACTTCTTGTTTTCTCATTGGGTTGGAAGGACTATATTGAAAATGAACAAGATTTGCAACTTTATTGAAATGCAGCTCATGCTTTTGTTAACTGTTTGCATGTTCAAGTGTAGAGATGAGCATATGATTTTGAAAATTCATTGGACAAAGTAGAATAAACATGGTTGAAAAATGTATTGCAGAATATAGAGGCAGAACAGAGAGATAAGTTGCACATAAATTAGATAGTACAAGTAAGTGAGGGGTAATCGTTATTGGCAGGGAAGTACGTCAGGGTTGTCTCTTATTGCCAGTGCTTTTTGACTAATTACTGAGAAAAAGTTAGGGACGGCTTGAGTTGGGAATTAAGGTAGCGATAAATCAGGTTCACAGAGGATTGAACATTAATTTCACAGCATTAAGGTCACAGTTATTGTTGAGTGCAATGTACAATCAGTTTGAGAAATATGGGCTTGAAAAAAACGCTAAGGGAATTAAAGTAAAGAGAGAAATGGAAAAACTAAATTATGCCTTAAATTAGGAGGGTATAATGAAGAGCTGAGGAAACATTTCATACATTCAGGCAGCCTTATATGAATATCAGGTTGGTGGCTTTCATCCGGATATTCATCTGCTCCAGGTATTTGAACCACAGATAACATCTGGATGATGAAGAGTGCAGAATACACCACGCGTAAAATATATTTTAAATATCTGGATCTACAGATATTGAGTATAGGATTTATGAATAATTTGTTGCTGCATATTATTTGAACAGAAATAAACAGCATTTATTTGTATTTAATGGTTAATATTTACTAATTCAAATTGTAGTCTCAAATAATAGTTCATAGTTTAAATTAAGGGTCTGTCTGAATATTGGCTTACACTTGGTCATGAAACATTATGCAATATAAGATATCCTTTCACTAAGCACCAATACATACAATTCTTAAATTTGGAAAATTATTTTAATGCTGAAGTAATCTTATCCAAAGCTGTTTAATTGAGGACCATTTTTATCATTCTGTAAATTTGATATTCATGATTCTTAATCATCTGATACTATGAAGAGGTAAGCAAAGTAAATTTCTTAATTATTGTATTCCCAAACTCAACCTTGATAGAATTCTCAATAACCATCACAGTATGATTCCTGACTGTATTAACAATGAAACTTGTGGCATTCTTTGTAACATACATCTCATTGTCCATGGTAATGGTCGCTCATACATTCAACACAATGTTAATGGCAATTATTTTTTTCTTTCTTAGAACTTTCATCCTCTAAAAGGTTTTCTATGAATTCATTTCCCTGGTTTTAATCTGTTTTCTCTAATGCAAATAGCCCTTGAATAGCATTTTATTCAATATTTGTCAATTTATTATCATATCCTTGGCACAAGTTTACTAATATTCCAGAGAAACTACTCTTTAATTTACTACATCACTTTCATGCACTCAAAAATGATAAATTTATCCCATTTAATAAAAATTCTCAGACCTATTGTCAAGATAAAATTGACTAGAAATGCTCACTCTTTAGGATATGATGAATTAATACAATTTTCTTTGCTTCAATTGAGTGAGGAACTATTGTTGTGGTTAATTAGATGCCTTTCTAAAGAATGCTTACATTTTCATCATTGAGACATGTAGGAGTAGAATTATTGTGGATAGTTAAAGCTCTATTATTAAGATTGTTTGGAAATTGTATTGTTAAGACTGTAGCAGGGGCATTTTTTTGTAGTGAGTTTGAATAAAAAACTTCAAAATCCATAAATAATTTTAATGTGCTATGTTGCCTATCCTGAGCTAAATATTTTGGTTCTGATTTTGAACCAATTCTTTTTGATTCGAAAAACTAAATCTCTCTTCTTCTCAACTAAAGGCTTGACCTTGTTGAAATGGTCCTGTTTTCTGCTGCTCTCTTCAGTGGTACATAACTCATGTTCTCCATCAATTCCTGTGCTCTGTTAAAATAATTTAGCATTGGTCTTCCTCCTTCCTTTCTTCCCAAACACCTTTCCCTCTATAATACTCATGGTAAAATTACTATCTTATTATGTGACCAACCATTTAAATATCCTTTTTTCTATTTTTTAATTAAGGTTTCTCATTCATTCCTCTAGAACTCCCTCCTTTGTCATTCTTCTCCAGATCCACATCTCCTCTGCCTTTAAAATGTCTCTCACCCTCTTCCTCAGGATAATACTCTTTACTTCTGTAGAGCAATGTGCCACAGATGAAGGTCTTTGCAAAAGTTATGCAAATTTCTAAATTTAAGACCCTCAGGTAATGTTAGATGGAAGCATTAACCATCTCTCTTCCTAAAAGAGTGAACATGCAGATTACATTTATTTTTTAGTCAGAGGTAATAATTGAATTTCATTAAACATTTTGCGTCCAGTTTTTAAAATTTGGAATAAGAAAGCATACATTCCATTTATTTTCATCATTCATGGGACTGGAGTAACCACTCTATTTTATATATGCAGATGCATAGTTTAAGGCCGTCTATTTTCAGTAGGTTTTGAGTACCGTGCATCTCTCTTCTCAATAACACTGTACTTTTAAGTCCAGTGTTCCTTTTACCGAAGAAAATAACAAATTAACTGTGATTATAAATTCTCAATGCCTTTGAATTGCACTGTACAAGAGATAATTGCCGCAAAAATCAGGAACTCTTCTTCCAGGAATGGTTAAACGTCATAGTTTATGGTCCAATACATCACTTTGCCATATTTGTCTGCATGATAGGTAAAGCTAAATTATGAATCCATAATTAGTGCATTCTTTTGAATTAATTAAATAGTAAAAATATCCTACTTTCAAGACATGTAACCATTCTTTTCTTTGCCAATTGATGCCAAACGTAAGATTTGTGTATTATCTTTTACTGTGTTGATTGTCATACTCTGCAGCACCTTTTCCCAAACACCTTAGAAAACCAAAAATGGAGAACATTATTTCATAATCAGAGGGAAGGTCATATAATTGACCTAAAATTAACAATATTATGTTTAAATTCAGATCCCAACAAGAATGATAAGTCTGAATACCAGACCATTTAGTTCATACATTTGTAATTATAATGTGACACATGAATCTCAGTGAAGTATATTTAGTATCAGAATAGATTTGTGTTGATTTAATTATTTCTCAAATGCAGTTTTTTGCTTTATCTTCATTTTAAACCCTGCATCCCTCCTCTCATCCATTTGGTTTTCATTAATTTTTTCTTTATCACTATGAGCCATCTTTCCTAAGATTTCTATGACTGGGTTCTCCACCCATTCTTCAATTGGGTAATCCTTTCAAGTCTTTGTGTACATTTCTTCTCTTTAAGATTAGTCTATATCTATTTCATGTCTCATGAAAACTCTTCATCTCTAGACTGTTAATTTTTCCTTCATAATTTGAAAAACTGTTTAAATCTCTTTGTGCCTCAAAATGTGCCCAGTAATTCTTTCCTTTCACTTTTCAGTGTTCATTTAACTTCTTTTTTTCCCCACTGCACATGCATATAATTTCTTTAGTAGTCATCATAGTAGTATTTTTAGGGGAGGGGACCGAGAGCTAAGGTCATTTGCTCTAAGGGATGGATGGGGAAGGAGGAAGGGTGGAGAGAAACCCCTGCATCGGCATTAGCTTACCCTTGTCAAAAGGCACCAAGGGGTCTGCAGTTTAAAATCCCATCCAATGGATGTCATGCTCACTCAAAGTGCTCTCCACAAAGCACCTCAAGTAGGGATCAGGGTACCACTGAAAAATATCTGTCGTCTCCAGGATTAGCACTTAAGTCCCAAGGGGAAGCCAGTACATTACCCACCGCACCATCCCTATCCCCCAGTGGTCATCGTCCTTTTTCACAAGCCATCATCAGTGTTGGAGGCCTTCTGTTCCTGTCAAGCTAGTTGGATCAATAGCAAATTGTATGGACTGGAGGTTTTATTAATTCTGTGATGAGGTAACATATTGTTGGTATTCTACTGTTTCCAATACCTGATTTACCGACTGGTGCTCCACAATCTCTTTCCATTTATCTTCCATTGACATTGTAAGCTATCACCTAAGAGGTATAAATTTTAGTACCTTCTGTTGATTATCATTGCAGATTGTTAGTTATCTTGGCCTTTATTTTTCCTTCTGCAGTGCTGAATCCAATTTAAGTATAGCCACCTTGTCTTAATATGACCTGAGCACAACTCTTCTGTCTTTTTATGCTTTTCAGTTTAGGGAGCAGTGTATTCCAATTAACATTATCAATTCATTTTTCCAAACCAGCTGAAGCAATGAAAATTAGTTCATACTTTGGAATTCTCTTCTCAATATGAAGAATATAGACTAAAATAGCATCTCTTTTGACCAAATTCATCTTTTTTTCTCTATCTGAACAACTCTGATTCTCAAGTCCCTTGAATCCTATTAAGTCACTCCTGGCAACATCAAGTATTCTACGGGTTGAACTACTAGGGGTTACTCAATTTACATGTCTGTAATTGGACTCAAACCCAATTAAATTGAGATTGACAGTCTAGCACATTACCCACCTGTCTAAACTTAAATCTAATCTGGTGCTATGCTAGAAATTAATCTGATTTGATCCCTCTGTTAATCAATTTTAGCTAGATCATCAATCCATATTTGTTCAGGCATATTCTCTGGAAATTCATCATTCATTTTATCCAACCCCATATTTTTGGGTTTCTTTAGGTTGTCATAAACAAATTTTTTTCTTAATTTACACACCTACGTGATGAATAGCTAGATTATATGTATCCATTTTCCTAAATATGAATTAAAGTCAAGTACTTTATTTAGAATTTGACATGGATCTGAAAAGAATAAATTGAGGTCCAAGCAAATACCAACCTTTTTTACACTCTTATTGAGTAAATTTTGCTTTGTCAAAACATGAATAAAAATATATTCTATTGTTTCAGGCTTCACTTCGTGGAAGTATTTAATATCCATACTAAAAAGAAAGACTTACTTTTCCACAGATTTCCTCCCAGAAAAACTAGCCTGGAAATGGTCAAAACAATCCATCAACGCACCATCGAGCCCCCACCCCTCTCAAATCCTTCCAACCCTCCACGCCCCCACTCTGTCCTGAGGGTATATATGCTTGCTCTGTCTGTTTTGCAAATTTGTACCTGATGATGCCACAAGTCGGTGAAACGCATTGTACCGTATAATAAAATCTGTGGATAAGTACGAGTCCTTCTTTTTAGTATGGATGAATAAAAATCGTTGTCTGAGGTACCAAAAAAAGGAAATGAAGGTGGAGTTTTTTGTTAAGATAAACTCGCCAATATTTATTTCAAAGATGGTAACATTCTGTAAAAAAATCACTTAACTCATTCCAAATATATAAATAAACACACAGGAATCCTATTCATGTAAACCACTCAACCAAAAGTTATCAACCCAACAGTTGCTATGATTGGCAAGGGTAGAGGTCACCTAATACTAAGCCCAACAGTATATGACATTCACACATCAGGGTAAGAGGGCCACTTCCTTTCCTTGTCCTGCCTTAAGTGTTTCCAGAAATATCTGATACGTGAAAAATCATACAGCTTAGGTGATACTGATTGTGCTAAGAGGCATCACCTGGAATAAAACCCACTCCTTGCCACACCCAGCAACATACCTACTGGACTACCACTCTTCTAATTATGTAAAGTCTATGGATAATTTAAAACGATGATTTAAAACTTGTCTTGATTGTGCTCAACAACTGTAAACTTTTACCCACTCTCTCTCTCTCTCAGTTGACCTATGAGATGCCAATTGGCGAAAGACAATCAAGGCTCAACTTCTCCCTAATAGAGTAGAATATGCCGTCAGGAACCTTCTTTTGCTAAAGAAATACAAGAGAAGAATGCTCAAGGAATTCAATAACGGATGATCCTAATTTATTATAGCAACACACCTGTTTTCATTCTACAAATTATGATAGCCCTTCACAAAGAAGTCCTCATTTGATGAAATACACCTTTTTGATCTCCGAAGACATGTAAGCTAATTTTTGCTCGGACTTTCAAAATTGCCTCAGCAGCCTTCACTTCTTCTGATGTTGAGAAATTATTTCCATAAAGGTGTTTCTTCACATTGTGGAACGGGAAGGAGTCCAATGGGGCTAGGTCTGGACTATGGGGAGGATGAGAAATACATTTCACATTGATTTTCATTAGATATTCAGCAGCATTTATACTGTGTAGTCGTGCAATACTGAGTGCAGCATCCATATTTTTCCTTTGAGATATTGTCTATGCAATTTGTGTAGCCTTGAATAAATTTCAGTCAAGTTGTGTATGCTGGTATGACATGCTGATATACCATTTTCTGATTGTCAAAAAATGATGTGACCATAGCTTTCCCAGTAGAAGCCAACACTGACTTTTATGGTGCTGGTAATACCAGAGATATCCACATTGAGCATTGCTGTTTGCTCTCAGGATCAAAATAATGTTTCAGGAGCAGATGAATTTTTATCTACTGTGATTACCCTTAAAGAAACTAGTCTTCTTGCAACATCAACTTTGAAGAAACGTGCATGCAAAATTGTCTTGTTGTTCATGCATGAATAGTCTCAGAACCCCCCGCACACAAATGTCTCAGTGCAATTTTTCTGTTCCCATTGTGGTGGTGGCATGTCACCCAATGAAATTTTCATTATTTTCTATGATAATCTCATTGTTATTTGATGATCTTCTCTTACAATGGCAGCAGCAGTATTACTGATTGCCCCTATAGTAGACTGGAGCTCCTGAGTCCAATTACCTATGGTATTGTTCCCCCTCTTTCACATTTAACATAACATTAAACTATCTTCTAGTTGTGCTATAGGGAAGAACTGACTGTCCATAATTCTCCTGTAGCATTATGCAGACCTCAGCATATGCTTTGTTCAGATGGAAACTAAATTTCAATACCAAATCATGTGATGCCTTTGTGTTTGCCTCATTTGAACTAAATGTGTTTCTACCTGCAACAGCTGACACAGGTGAAATACTGGAATGGAATCAATGAATAACTGTATACCTCAACCAAACACATTTAGCTAACAATACAACTGAAAATAAATATTTTGCAGGATAAATTATAAGAATAAAACTTTCATGATCACTCTTTACTGAAGACCTCAGTCCAATAGCTGTGTAATTTGTTCCTCTTGCTCTCAGACAACTATTTTTATACTCTTTGACTCTTTAGTTTTTTCTTGTGTAATTATTTTAGAAGAACACAGAGAGGCAACAGTAGCTAATCAGATGTTAAATGCTGTATTTTAGTCATGTGTTTCCATAGGCATACAATCTAAGAAAAATCATATGCAGGGATGTAATTTTTGAACTTTTCCATCTAAGATTCCAATTTCAAACAATGCCGGTAGAGCCTTTCATGTTAAAAAATTTGGAAAATAATATCCCAGAGCACCTTCAATGAGGTATCCCCAGGATTTCTAAATTTTCTTGGGGAGGATAAATGCATCTTGTGCACCAACCATCTCATCACAATAAAACTAATAGACACACCTACCCCCTTAGATACTCAAAAGTTGTGAAATAATTTCCTTCTATACCAGAAATCACTCGTGCAACATGATTTCAAAATCAATCAGTTGTTCCTAGGATATTTAACAATGTTTTATTTTTTAAATGTTGGTCATGTACCTTCCGAGAGAGGATATAATATACTAAAAAAGTAGTGAGAGTAAATATCTATGATTTATACTTAGTGAGGTAAAAATGAAAACTTTCAGTTATGTCATAGTTGCAGAGTACTGCATAGGGCATACTTTCAAAATATTAAATAGTAGCTTTATCTATACATAGATTGGAAAGATGGTCCATTGAAAAATGCCTTTAGAGCAACTCCTCTAGCCTTCGTTTACTTTGCGGGCAAACATCAACAAATTTTAAGACATAACTTAATAATGTTTCTCACAAAATGACAAACTTGAATCTTTTACCTCGGTTCAAAATTTATAATCTCTCTCAATTTTCCCCTTGTTGCTAGATGAATATGCTGAAAGAGATTCTTTTTTCTCTGTTATTTGGAATTCATTTAATCTCCTTTGGCTGCAAATACTAGATGTACGTCACATAAGAAAAAGGTACAGTACCTATTGACTTAGCCACAATAATTTGGGCATCGTATAACATTGAGTAACATATGTTCTAACAAATTTTTGTACGTCATTGCATGTATGTGGATCAAATTCCTTATTAAACTGATTATAACCATTGATATATATATATTGATTTATGAATGACCATGCTTTTAAATTGATGTCATCAATTTGCTGCCAATATTTGGGATGGTGTTGCACCTCATATATACTTGCTCCCTAGTATATGCCATAAACTGGGGAACTTATCTTTGCAGGGACCATGGGGGAAACATAGAAATCTGAGGATCTGCAGATGTTCTGTCACACGGTGAACAATTGAGTGGCACCTTGTGAGCAGGAGTAAAGGGCTCAGTAGGTTGAATGTGGTCCAAAGGCTTTGGGTTTCTTACCTCTGTAAAAATATGATATATATGTTAAGGGTTGCTCGAGACTTTTGATTTTTTGAAAGTCCTGACTTTGAAAGGAATTGGCATTTTGAAATCTGATAAACGAGAAGTTACAAAAGAAGTTATAGCTTAACCTTAATTCAAATAATAATGCCTAAGGAGTAGGCCCAGAAACCTATCAACCACATTAGTGATAGTATTTTTCAAATACCAACAGTTTCATGTAGCTTTAAATAATGTGAGTATAAATTTGTGCCAAAATTTAAACAGCTCTAACCCTGGAAGTATTTAACGAAAGCACTGGATCACCTGTGCTCTTATTCTGTCTTGAATTGAATTGCCTGACCATGAAAGTTTTTTAGTAGAATTATTCTAGCATATGTTAATGGAAATACAGTATTCAAGATGAAAATAAGACATTACAATTAGTCAACCAATGTTAGATACTAAGTATTTATTAAAATTTGATAGGTAAACCTTCCATAATTTCAAATTTTGACTTCACAGAAGTAATAATTTTGAAATACAATTAAACTTGGCCATAATGCTTCCACACTTATCCTGACTAGGTCCTGAACATATTTACAGTTACATCTAATGTATAAAAAGCATCTTCCCTTAAACTCCTCTTTTCATTTGAAATTTGGAAGAAAATTATAATTATGACACAGGGTTATTGTATGGCCAACCCAATGGCTTAAAGAACTATTTTTACATTCCCAGATATTAGGTACTTAATTATTTAAAAAATTTTGGGCAGAAAACACACTTGGAATGTAATAAGTTGTATAAAGCAATTATAGAAACTTCCTGCTATTAATTTTTGTCTGATTATGGCGCAGATGTTGTTAAGAAGTTATTTCAACTTAGATATTTACATCAAAATCTTTCAGTGCACAACTCAATATCTAGAATTTTTTTTTTTTTAGTTCTTTCTCCAGAATTACTGTTCTAAAGGGTGTCATATCTCAATGGCTCATTATAACCAAGTTTAGATTGTATTCAGTCTGTACATATGTTATTACAATCTACAAGTACACCTTAGTGATGATTTTCAGAATTTATATGGGCCTCAAAGTCCCAGCTGGTACAACATCAAAAATGATTCAATCCACCATTCAACTATGAAAAGTGCATCCACGAAGAGGCACATTTTCCTGAGTGAAAATTATTCATTCCTGATCACATCATTAGTTATGAACGTGTGTGACCGTCGCTCCTGACTATTGTGTCCAGTCATTCTCAACAAGAACCAAACTCTTGCACCCATGCCTCATATTTTGCTGCATCTTCTTTTGCCACGGAACAACGACACCTTGTAACTGCTTCTTCAAAGTCTTTGTTTGTCACAGGCAGTTCAACTTCTTCTCTGCGCATATTCCGTATTTCCTCTGGGGTCATGCCTTCCACTTTTCGGCGCATA
The DNA here is from genome assembly GCF_022747635.1 of Hetaerina americana. Taxonomy (NCBI): domain Eukaryota; kingdom Metazoa; phylum Arthropoda; class Insecta; order Odonata; family Calopterygidae; genus Hetaerina; species Hetaerina americana. The sequence continues at coordinate 48,395,396 of NW_027286069.1, forward strand.
CTCATCAGAGCAGCATCCCTGTCAATTTCAAATGGTTAAAGTTAAGTTTTCTTGAGCACATTATCGCTCTGAAATTTTGGTGCATGGTCAGTTATTGATCGACAGACACGTCACAAGAGAAATTTCTTTCATCTCAGAATACACCAGATGAATTATTTATCAGCAAGCGAAAATAGGATATTTAATTTATCATAGGGGAAGATAGCTGGTGATCACAATAAGTTCATCTAAATTTATTTAGGTTTCAACAAATTTATGTAAAGTTTCCTGCGAAATCAATTACATTTGTGATTTAGGATATTATATTAATATACATGAAAAACCATATAAAATATAGATCAGGAAGTATGAATTAGCTGAAATGCCTTGTGTAAATGTACTTAGACATCAATGAAAACAGAGTAAAATAAAGCTTATTAATATACTGAACACTCGTAAACATAGTTACTTTCTGAGAAAAACCATCATTGTGAAAAATATCACAATGTTAACAAAAATCGTTTAAATATACTGCTCTTTGATGTTTTAATGAGAATTCAATTCATATGGAATGAGAAAACCTATAAACAAACTGAATAATCCAATGCATATTTGTAAATTGGAGAAGTTTTTTATTATTACAAGGTAATCTACCAGTTAAGGTAGGTTTTTGGATGGACACAGCTACTAAATAAATATTTTGTGACTCCTAAAAAGCAAAACACAATCCAGCAACCTACTTTACATCAAGTTCCTCTTCATCTGCGAGTACTTCCTTCTTCCCTTCATCCCGTCCAACATCCCTATCCCACTCCTTTCCTTTCCTCGTGTGCCTAACATTCTCCCCTCTATTACAGTCTTCAACATCCCACTGCCCATCAATACGCCCTTTATCCATTTTTCCTGCCTCCATAGGATTTCTCTCCGCAAACCCATCTCCTCGCCCACCATACCAAGTAATTCTTCATTTGTTTTCTTCTTGGTCCATTTCACCTTTTCAATTCTTCTCCACACCCGCATTTCAAAAGCCTCTAATCTATGTCTATCCTCCTGCTTCAATGGCCACGTTTCTGTGCTGTTAATAGCTATGCTCTATACCAAGGTTTTTATGAGTCGTTTCTAAATATCCTCACTCAACGTCCCTGTCATCAACTCCCTCCTTCTTGTGAAACCCTGTTTGTCTAGTGCAATTCTTCTCTTTACGTCCCTACTACTTTGACCGTGTTGGTCCAAAACACTTGCGAGATACGTAAACTGTTCTACCTGCTCTAGTTTTTGCCCTCCTATTTTAATGTTTAGCTTAGCCTTTTTCTTTCTGGCAAATCACATAACCTTTGTTTCATTAATATTGATTGTTATCCCATACCTGTCGCACTGAATTTCCAATTCACTAAGCAACGCTTGCAGCCCCTTGGCTGACTGACAAACTCAAGCTTGGTCATCAGCAAACCTAACATTGGAGAAGCGTTCCCGGTATTAATTATATGAATGTGAAATAAGGACTTGAGGGCATAATAATAATTATGTATTTTGGAGGAGGAATATTAATAGAAAATCCTATATATTCAATCATATCTACAAGTACTGCAGCACGAATTGCATCCTGAAACAAATTTATATCTTTCCAATTTATTTCTACTTGATGTTAATGGCTCTTATTAGTTTTAAAGTTAGTTGTAAATGTACACAACTCTATGAAAAGTAAACGATTTTATTTACTAGTGGTTGAGAAACAAAGTAGTCTTACCTACAAACGTTACTAATGTCAGAACCAGTGTAGCCTTCCAGCTTGTTAGCCACTGCCTCCAGTTCCAGGGTTTCGTCAACAGCAACTCCTTCCAGACAAAGTTTTAGCAATGCTACTCTGGCTTCATCTATCAAAATCAATGTTGCCAAAAAATGAAGAAAATTTTGAATCACAGAAAATACACAGGATTATTAAAATTGCATTATGAAACAAAATAGCATATGGTGGTATTTATAAATATTTTTAATGTGTACCAGGAAAATATTTGGATAGGTGAAAACAAATAGGAATGTTTATTCAACTTGTGGCTGATATAATGTTTTCTGTACATGAAAAGGAAATTCCCAAAACATTATGACTAATTCTTTGTCAGTAGTGGGGAATCTAGTCTAATAATGCATCACATTTTTGGTGCCTTAGATCATTAAGCATTTCTTAGGTCTAATCCTTGAAGAGGGTTGGATTTTTTTGTGGTTCCTCTGTGATCCTGTGGGGGATATCTCATTTTTGGTAGAATGCCCTTTGGATAGGTGGCTACATCTGGGACCCCAAGCATCTCCCCCTTTATGAATAAGCCAATCACAATGTAGGTACTCAAATTTTTCTCCACCACTTTTGCATTACCCAATTCTATATTATTTCCCTGTATTTACAATGTTAGATTATTTTTTGCCCTCCCTTTCTGACTATTATGATTTCATTTCATTTTACAGAACCTTCCATATGAAAGATCTAGTGCAAAATTCCAACAACCCTACATTCCCCAGGCATGAAAGTTGCTAATTTCAAAGTACGTTTTTCCCCTTAAATTTTTCAGTTGAGTCATAACAATATTGAATATTGCCGCTTATAATTTAATCATATTATAAGTTTAGGGATGTTTCAGTCATCTCAGGATCCAAGTTTTTCAGTAACTTTCAATATTACACAATTTTCTTCTTAAGGTGACCGAAATCTAAAATATTTTATATATTTTAAAATATTGAGAGAGTAAATTTACATTCAACCTTTAAAAATCTGGAGGTCCTGAACCCAATCCTCAAACCTTACCAAAATTTGAATGCTTAAGTATACTAAACGAGGTACCTATTTTCTACCTCATATGAGGTAGCAGATGACAGATTTGGCATAAAAAGTTACATTTGAGGTAAACTTTTAGATTAATTGCCCCTTTGCACATTTGAGAGAAAACTGTTCTGTTTTTGACCACTTTTTTGATATAATAGCCTCGTTAATTAAATTCCTCAGAATTCCACAGAATTCCTCAGAATTCCTTCAATTGATTTTGGCTTCAAACAATCCACAGCATATAGACATATGGTCATGATCCACAGAGTTAAAACATGAAAGGAAATGTCAGGAAATGCATTTTGTGAATATTTTAGAATACTCATTACCCATTGGCAGTTTCAGCATTAAGTGTCCATTTTACAGATATGAAATGTTCTTAATATAGAGAATTTCATCTAAATCATATCTATTAGGCTACCACTAATTTACTTGGTACTAATGCATATCATGTACTTAGATTTGCTAATAATAGTCTGACATACCATCTGGAAGTGGAATGTAAATTCTTTTCTCAAATCGTCGGCGAAAAGCCTCATCAATATCCCATGGGTGGTTGGTTGCAGCCAATACCATTATTGTCTTTCCATCCTCATTCCTACAGATAAAAATGCAATGAATCAGCTTGTAGAGATCAAACATTTTAAAACTTTCCAAATATTTTCAGACGCTTTCACATCCAAGTACAAAGTTGGTAGTTATGCAAAAAAGAGAAGGGGTGTGCCCCTTTCTACATGTAACCCATGTGCAACAACATTTTATATACCTACAGTGTAAAACACTATATATGGATGACCATCTTGTTATAATGAGGTGGTAGAATTTGATTGAAAGGAGAGTCATAATTCAAAAGTAATTAACCTTTCAGTCCAGTTTTAAGTTGATTTGTTTTAGCTCGGCAACAGAAGTCACAAATATTGTTGCTAACAGTCAGAGAAAAAATGTCCTATTCTTAGTCACATTCACTTAGTGCAATGTATTTAAATGCAATTCAGGATAAACAAAGCCAGGCTAGGATGTTGATTCTTAGCATGTAAGTTATCAGCTCTTTTACGAGAAAAGTGGCTTGTTGCAGTGTTAACTCATTGCTGAATATACTGTATGACATGGAGAATATGTCTGACTAAATATAAGATTGGAGGAAATTAAATTATATATCAGTGGTATGCATTGCCATTTTTTGCTCTAAGTCCCAGAAATAATGCTGCGCTCTCCATTAACTCTGGAGATTACTACTTTATTTACTTGCTTTCAACTTTTCTTTGCATGATGAAAATGAGCTTTTCAATTTTGCCTTTCTCATGTTTAATTGAAAACAAATGTGTTTTATTATACTTTGGCATATCAGATTTATAAACTGTTTTTGACACTACTGGCATACTTGGGAGACCCCAAGCTTCACAAATGATTAAGGAGGAGGATAAACAAAGCAAGTTAATTAAAGAAGAAAATAAGGCATTTAGCAATGGAAGGGAGACATCCAGGAATTATGGATGAAAGGGTGCCAAGACGTTCAGAGTAATAAATGTATTCCTAGTTAGTATCCATTTATATGCTCATTCTCATCATAAGTTTGGATGTTATTCCTCATTTGTTCCATGGATGCTTTCCCATATTTATCATCAATCATTTGGTACACTCAGTTTTTCTGTGAAGGTCAATTGCATCTTTCCTTCAAAAGATTAGACATTTGGAGGAGGATTTAGGATAATTTAATAATTTGGGTAATTTGTAATTGTCTTTACAATGACTATTAGTTGATCTATATAGATCTTAAATAGAGATCATAAATAGAGATCATAAATAGATCTCCAGCTGCTGGAATAGTTGATAGCCCATAAATATTCACATCGTGCTTCTGTTAAATGTATTTCTGTTATGAGGGCTACTTGTACATATGTACATAATAGTATTCAATTTGAAAATTTCCAGTCTCCTGTTATGCTCTTCTGGAATTGGTTTTACTCTTATACTTGTTGCAAAATATCTTTTTTCAATTTAAGATACCTTAAGTTTGTCATACAAAAATATAGGTAAGTATGAACTTAAAAGCTTATCAGAAATCATTTTGCTGACATTAGAATATATATGAAGTAGAAATTCTGTGTTAGTTCAGAATGTGTGCATTCAAATACATGCTAAACATGCATGTCATTTATTGCCAAAAGATTCATATTAAGTTCTCATATTAAGTTATGCTTCAAGAGGCAATCGTACATATCTGAATTAAGTCCATCCATTTGAATCAGCAACTCTGCCTTGAACCGCCTTGATGCTTCATGCTCTGAGTCAGATCCTCTTTGTGAACACAGAGAATCTATTTCATCGATGAAAATAGTGCTCGGAGAATATGAGCGGGCCTGAAAATTTTTCAAAAGAAATTAACAATTGGTTAATTTAAAAATTTTACTGATAAAAAATAGGACTTGTTTAAGTCATCAATGCTTGGTGCTCATTAAATGCTAGTGGTTTTATGAAGATATTCCCATTCAAAATAATATATGCATTATCCATGAATTTTAAGCAAGTTTTTTCATCGCTGATTGTCTTAAGTTTGTGAAGGAGATGGAGGCTTTGTTGTAAATATCTCTGAGAATAGGAAAACTAATCATTGTCCCTAATGTGACCTGCAACAGTCAAGAAAACTCAAATAATAATAACAGTGCTGGGCATGAAACAATTACTGAAAATCTACTCTCATGGCATCACAATATCCACTTGATAGTTAAAGAGGGTGACTTTCCATGGAATTAGTATGGAGAATGTCTATCCGTAGCAACTATCATTTAGTAATATGGAGTTTATAGCACTAATATAAATTAAATTTTGAGCAATTGTCATGTTGCATCCCTACAGCTTTGCATTGCTATTGACTGAAATTTGATTTTCTGTCAAAAGGGACTGGCATAGAAAAGCCCATTCTGGTTTTCTGTCTTCTTTTTGTCATTTTAAAATTGGACATGCATAATTCTCTTTCCTATTTCCATATATCTTGATAAAACATATTTTCCATGGACATTCTACTTAATTTATTGGAATTAGGTTGCAGGAAGCATATGTTGGTATATCCAGATATAATATAGTGTTTATCTAAAACTAAATGCTGACTAGAATGGAATCTCACTAGTGGTGAGATTTTCTTGGCAATGCATTGAACAGTTATTATTTTAACTTACCATTTCAAAGAGAAGTCTCACTAATTTTTCTGACTCCCCTCTGTATTTGGATGTTAATGTCGATGAGGAAACATTGAAAAAGGTGGTTCCGCACTCAGTAGCAACAGCTTTTGCCAGCATGGTTTTTCCTGTTCCTGGAGGGCCTACCATCAGTACTCCTTTCCATGGTCTCCTGATGCCCTATGGAATCAACAACAGATCTGGTTTGCATCATGGTCTGGCATCTCATTTAGAGGTATCATTTCATTGAAAAATCCTTCTTTTCAGAAACTCTCAAAAAGTCAATCCTCTAACAGTTCTATTGCCCCAAAGACCCATACATAAAGTTAACATTCCCATTTTCAAGTTTCACACAACTGAAATTTCATCCATAGGCATTTGGTGGATTGTGCATTAAATACATTCATGCCTAAAGAAATTCTAACAGTTACCTTAGGTTTAAATGAAAAAAAAAACAAATTTAGCATCAATGAAAATTTGTTTTCACTCTTGGTTTATCATAGGTGAGATACCTTCACCAGTTTTATTTTTCATTTCTGTATTTGATTATGGAAACATCAGAATTGTAGGGTGTCTCAGGATAGACGTTTTCAAGGCTTATCAAGGAGATATATTGTTGTGTAATAGAAGAATTTTTCCAGTCGTACCATGGCCATATATCTAAGCTTATTTTCTAAAACTGTCGCTAATTCCATCTGAAAATAATATTTAATAATCATCATAGTTGAATCTTAAAAAAATCCCCATCAAAGTCTTGAGTGGGGAAGTGTTTGAGCCTATGTTTAATGCTAATTTTCATTTTTATTATTTTTCCTTCCATTAGATATTACTTGTTTGTTAATATTTTCCTCATGAATCCTTCTTCTTTGGCCATTTGTGATCACAAAGAGTACTGCCATATGGCCAATCCTCTTTCTGCATTTTACTTTAGTGGCCATAAATATGTTCTCCAATTATTTATGTAAAATATGCAATGCAATTTCGATGCTCCACTATTTCTGCAATAATATCTAGGAAAAAAACTTTTCAGTATTTGTGTACCTGCAAATTTAGGCAATGGTTCCTTTTTGGCCAAATGAAAAGTATTAGTCGACTTCAATTAACACTAAAATCAATAGACAATTTTTGCTTGAAATTGATTAGGGGGATCATTTGACTATAATGCCTACTCACAGCAATGGGAAATTGATGAACCCAATAGAAGGCAACTTTGCACATAAGGGGAGCAACACTGTGGCGAAACTTGCAATATCTGCTCAACAAGCCTTCTAATTAACATGCCTACTTAACATTTTCCCTTATTCAACTTTCATTGCCCTTTTTCACCCTACTCTTTGTTGTATATGTTTGTGTTAGATTGATTTCTCTCACTTCCTGATTGTATTAAATAAGTGATTGTGGTCCCTAGCTGGACTGGATGAAAGCCCGAAAGCACAAATAACAGAAATCTGTACTTGTTTTTGCATTGTTTTAATTCTGCAGGCTCCTGATTTTTGGAAGATAGCCCATGTTGTTTGAATGGATGGAATTAATTACATCACACCAGTCTGCATGATTCATTTGTTGAGACAATAGATAATTTCACACACATTTTCATTCATTATAATCACCTTAAAAAAATCGGGCATGAGGAGGGGTAGGACCATGGCTTCCTGCAAGATAGACTTTGCCTCTCTCAGTCCAGCAACCCTTGTCCATGGAACTCCAGGTCCTTTTTGAAGAATCTCCCTCTCCAGTGCCTCCACCATATGGTTTTCAAATCCTGAGATTATGGGGTGCCCCTGGCTGGTCCCTAAGTGGCTGCCACCTCCCCCACCTCCATTCCTTTCTTCCTTTTCCTCCTCCCCGGCAACTTCTGATGAGCCACCCAGTTTCTTGATGGCTGTGGGTGCACGGTGTGGAGTGGATTTGGTTTGTAGGCCCGTGGGTGCATTCCTGTTGCTGCCCACAGAGGTTTTTGGTAGGCGCTCAACCGATCGGGACTTGCGACTTCCTGCCATGCTGGGATGAGAATGTGACCTGAGACAGTGGACCGATTGCTACAGCTCTAATATTGATCAAAAGAGATATAAATGTGGAGTGCTGAATGGCGTGCATTATAATTCATATTAAATAGTGCAACTGGTTTCATTTGACCTGGGACATGCTCTAAAGGTAGCAGAAAGGGGACAATGTTGAGAGTGGAAGTCAACATTAATATTTTTTAAATTGTTTATTTTTGCTTAGGGTATCCTTGTAGAAAGAGTGCAAGCGGGTGAGGATATTTTTCACATATCAAATAGGTATTACTTGCAAGAGTTACATTAGGGGATCATGAATGCGATTTTAAAAATGAGCATTCCTTAATAAGGTGCCTACAAAATGATATCTATGAGCCTCAAATGAAAATTATATTAAATAGGAATCAATTGGAAATTATTATATTTAACTCTTGACTATATGGATGAAATTGTAATTATTTGTTTAAGGACCAAATAATATGTGTACCAAGAATGGAACTAAAATTTACTCTCCGTTGTGATAGATACGATACTCGTATAGTGTAGTAATGGATAAGTATGGTGCATACAATGCATAAGTGTCCATGCCACAAGAGTGATGAAAGGTGCCAATAAACTGGTGACAAAAAGGAACTTTTGAGATTGCTAAATTAATGTAAAGAATCCTGGAGATCAAATTCTACAATGATTTCCTGATTGTTATTTTAGGGTGTCTGTCCAAGGTTATTGGATTTCACTCAAGGGTGTCAATTCCAAGCAATACTAGTCTAATATTCTAAATTAGCTTGGGCTATGATTGCTTTGTACAAGCCAAAGATGCAGGTGATTAAGTTCATTTTGGTAACTCTTGGAGTTATGTTCAATCGAATAAAAACCTCAGATATTCACTACATTGTAGAATCAGCACATGCACAAATTGAATTACTGATAGGTAATCAAGGCTTCAAAAGATATTGAATAACTCTTGAATGAAATTGAACAACAGAATGAAAACTTTTATGACAAGTTTTGGGGAATTTTAATGCCATTTACACTACAAAAACATCCTTCTCCAATTAAACTTTCAAATTGACAATTAGTCACTTTCATTGGGTAACATTTAGCACATACCTAGCACGTGGGTTCAGTGAAGGCAGGGCTGGCTGTATTTCTGGGTCTCTTTTGCGCAAAGAAGCTATCCACTTTTCAGATGTTGAACTTTGGATGTTTGTACTAGGATTATTTTGATTATTATTGGTTTGTACTTGCTTACTGGCTACCTCCTCCCAATTAGTTTGGCCAACTTCACTTCGAGAAAGGACAACAATGACAAATGCTGTGAGTGTTCCAACATAGGACACCAAAATTCCAACACACATACTAATAATCTGGGACAGGGAAAATATTTGGCTTTTAAACCTTAAAGTTATCTTGTGGTTTAGCAACAGATCCCAGTATGGGCAACTGCCCTTTAAAATTGCACAAGGGTTGCATACATTGATCACTAATTTCTCCCATCTCCATTCCCCATTGGTCATTTTCTGTCGTACTATCAATCAAATCATCCAACATTTTGACAAATTTGGCTGAATCAATACCATGGCAGTGAATTCTATGAGCATACTTATTGAAGAGAGCAAAAGAGAAATCCTCTCAATCTTAGTGCTGATTTCTCATTGGAGCAAACTGCTTCCACCCAAATATAATGTTAACAGGAATTTTAGGTAAAACTCAATTTAAAAAATGAACACATTTTAATAGTGTAAAGAAACACATTGTCTTCATGATCTAAGTTATTCTAATATTTTTCAAACTTGCACTACACAATTGCAATTAAATAACTTTGGCATACCTTGGTGGTTGGCTTTGATTGGAGCATTAGATTGCTTTTCGCTACCGCTCGACTTTCCATTATTGTGTGCTCGGTTACTTTTGTGATAGTAGTGGTGGTGATGGTGATTTCCTTTGGTGGCTGTTCCTTGCCTGCTTGGGGAGGGTCTTCTATGCGTTGCAGTGATTTTGGTAAATGCAAAGGGCGAGGCAAACGAGTCTATGATGAGAGAATCCATCATCCTTGCCATTTGATGGAACTGAGGATGAGGGGCTGCTGCCACAGGGCTGCAATTACCAAAAACAAAATTATGATAATATGAACCTTCAGTGCATCAGGTAGGATTGACATAAAGCGTTTATATTTAATGGAAGAGTGTTGTTAACTTTAGTTTGTTATATACTTTGCATCAAAATTATGGTAAAACATCTAATGAGTACCTATTTACTAAGAATTCTTCAAAAAACATATATACTCTAAGGAGCTGTTGAATTTTGCAGCGACTCAGTTAACGAGAATTTCCATGCTTGAATATGAGATTATACCTGCAACATATGGTGGGCAAAGCAGCAAACTGTACCTAAATCAACATTTTAGGAGGATGAAAATTTGGTGGAAGACAGAAAGAGAACGCAACGACCCGTTTAATGAAAATCGGACGGATATGACTTTGTGATCATTTCACAGTGTTTCAATCCTGCCAAGGAAACTTTTAAAATAACCACCGAAAATGTCATGATGCAACGTAATATTGTTTGGTATCGGAACGGTTCGCAGAATAGCTCCCTAAGGGAGACATCTCATTCCCAACTGTGCAAAAAGGTAAACAAGGAGCAGAATTTAGTACCAATTTTAATCAAAAGAAAATCCAGAAAAGTCGTTCGTACGTAACGTTTACTCACCGGAAGAATGGATCATTGAAGAATTCGTTTATAATAGCGTTGAACGATGACATGGTCGTCAATTCATTCACAAATGTATTGGACGAGTCTTTGAACGCTGAGCACTTCTAGAGCACGAGAAGTAAATTATGTATCGAACGTGAGCGCACAGCAGGTAGGAGGCGCATTGACGACGACGCCGCCCAGCGAGAATGCAACTATTGTGACGCATTTAATCAATAAAAAACCCGCCACCGTCAAGCGGGCTGAATCTTAAAGGTGAAATTCGCTCGTTTTACTTTGAGCGCGTTTCAAAACTCACGTGCAAAGCCCACGAATGTTGAATTTAGCTTTTTCATCACTTCAACAGCATTGACCAATTACCGAGAGAGAGAGATCCGTAATTAAGAAAATAGAAGCAATGAGACTCCGGCGGTGCCGGCGCAGACGCAATGTGGTCCATGAGGTTCAAGTAAAAGTGAATTTATAGAGGGAACTTTCTCTTAAAAATAAAGCTATCAACACGTAACATGTTAGCTTCGCTAGAATTTGTAAGTTAATTAACTATGAGCTAACACATGTACTTAGCGCCTCGTGATAAGACCAACTTTCGGGTGCCCTCAGTTTGTCTTTCATACGTGTATATTTTTTTTGCTATTCCATGAACTTAGCCATAGCTTAACATTTGCGTGCGTTATGATTATAAATGAACATACACCAGCAGCCTACGTTTGGTGTTTTGCTGACCTTTGAGGTAAGGTGAGAGGAGGTGAAGATAGGCTACTTTTCGTGGGGAAGAGCCTCCATCATTTATTAATTTTCATTTTGAGCCTCACGAAAAGATGAAAAATAGTCTCGAATGCCGTCCTGCGTTATAATACGTAGTCTTAACCCCAGTGCTGTTACTATGGGAGACGGATATCTAAAGGTGATGAGTGAGTTAGTTGGTAAGCGCATTACTCTGGGAGGTAATTAATCGCCGTCAAGCGACCATGTAGTCGATGCCAGTGATTTGCTCATCGAGCTTGTCGAAGCACATAGAGATCGCCTCTACCGTCATTGTGTCGGGGGAGCAGACGGAAGCAGTTATTGAGAAGCATCGGTGAGTTTGAGGATTATAAACGCGACACCTCCAGCTATTGAAATCATTTGATTAAAATCGTTGGCGACTCCCAATCATTCGTATTTCCAAGAAATCAGCGACTGGCTAAATTAATCAAAATACTTATTAATTGATGTTCATCGTTCTTGTCACTTCAGTTACTGTGACATTTAAAATATGTCATTAGTTTTCTTTCATTTACATGTCTAACATGAATGTAGCAAAATATCTATAGCTTTTTTTATTGACAAATAACGAGCGTTTGTGATACATGCATATATATGCGCATCCATTATTGATTATGATATTTAATTAATCCCACGTTTACTTTTATCCACATTGCCATTATTCTTGCACATTAATTTCGGAAATGTGAAACCTCGCGTCTAATTTACACCTCCATTCAGAAATGAAACATGACCAAGACTGAATTTAGCAAATAAGGCTTTAGGGATACTCGAAAATTATAAGCGCCGATTCTCTTCTCTTGCACTGTTTAGTTCTATAGGATGTCGTTATGTTTTGGTTGAGTGATGACCGGTTGCAGAAGTATAAAATCCATGCCTGAGGCGGGAATTGGATTGTCGACCTTTGGGGCAGCTTGCGACTGTGCTTCACGTTCAGAAATTAAATGCCAATTTCGTTATCAAAATTTATTTAAATATCGAAAGTCGCGTAATCTCTCTTCAGTTACAAACTTTTAAGATCATCTTTTAACCATTAATCGTTAAGGCTCTTCATGATTCAAAAACTGGAACAGTCTGTTGGTTCAGTGAGATTTCCTACCATCTGAATAAAATGTGTACGTGTATCTTAACATATAGGATTAGATTTTGGCTAGTAAATACAATGCACCTTGGCCACGGCTTCCATGAGTTCCTTGATTTTACGGGTCGAAGGAATTAGGCTGGAGTCGGAAGCATCATCAATAAAATATCCGCGTTCTCCATGAATCTGAACCTGACACATGCGCTTGAGATCTTTATTGACCCAATCTTTAAAAAAAACCAATAAACGCGTCAAACTTTTAGATACACTCGCACTTCCTATCACACCCAATGCCTCATCGTGGTGAACACGTGTCGAGGTTTTACCAGAAAATACATGAGGATCATTGTAACATTTTTCATCTGGATGTTAATGTTTCTTTCTGCTGTATAGAGACAATGAGTGGTAGAATAGAAAATTATGCCTGTGGTCGATTTTATGAATTACGCTTGTCTTAAATTGAATCAAACCCTTAACTTGAGGCATACTAGGGCAAATGAATGTTCATAGAGAATCCAGCACCAAACGACACGAAATAGTGGAAGAGAGAAGCCTCTGATTGAAATCAAATTTTCGTTATCGATGAAGAATCTACTATTCATCAGGAATCAGCAGAAAGGAAATGTATGAAATAGCATGCCAAGGGACACCTTAATGTTCTTTCTCAAAATAATACTACCTTGATCAAAAATTTCCCGGAATTTATTCAGAAAATTAAAAATACAAGTTTATTCATCTAAATCTATATTGTCCCCTTCAAAGTAATCCCCATCGACTGCAACACACTTATGCCAGCGCTTGATCCAATCCTCGAAACATTTTTTATATTCGGTTTTCGGTATGTCCATCAGTGCTTCCTGCGATTTTTCCATTACTTCCTCTCGGCTGCTAAAACGCGTTCCCCGTAATGGTGTTTTAACTCGATTGAACAGAAAGAAGTCACAGGGAGCCAAATCAGGTGAATTCGGTGGCTGTTGGATGGTATTTGTTGCATTTTTCGTCAAAAAATTACGAATAATGATAGCACTGTGCGACGGTGCGTTATCATGGTGCAAAATCCACGAGTTTTCTGCCCACATTTCTGGTCTCTTTCGGCGAATTGCTTCACGCAAACGTCTCATAACGCCCAAATAATACTCTTTGTTTACTGTCTGGCCTTCTGGCAAAAATTCATGATGCACTACACCGTTGGTTGTAATCCATGAAAACCGTCAGCATTGTCTTCTTTTTTGACTGAAAACGACGTGGTTTTTTTGGTCTCGGCTCATTTGGCGAACGCCATTCACTTGCCTGATGTCTGGATTGCGTGTCGTACTCATAAACCCACGTCTCGTCTCCAGTAATGATCCTTTTGATGAATGTGGGATCGGATTCAGCCTCGCAAATCATGTCTTTTGCGACGTCAACACGGTCTCTTTTTTGCATGAAATTGAGGTCTTTTGGCACCAACTTTGCTGCTACACGACGGAAACCCAAATCATTAACCACAATGTCTTGGGCGGATCCATAGGCAATGTTCAAGTCCTCCGCTATTTCTCTGATGGTTAATTTGCGGTTATTGACCAACATTTCTTTTACTTTATCAATTTTTTCACCGACTTTCGATGTCGATGGTCTGCCACTGCGTTCATCATCTTCGATTGACTCACGACCACTTCTGAACCGCTCGTGCCACTGGTAAACGACCGTTTTTTTTAGAGAATCGTTGCCGAAACACTTTTCTAACATTTCCAACGTCCGTGCGCCACTAAATCCGTTTTTTACGCAAAATTTAATACAAGTTCGTTGTTGCAAATTTAAATCCATTTCTGAAATTGTAAAAAATCGCCAACACACACAGAGATAGATGTACTCTTGGCTACGTAACTTTTGCAAATGTCAAGTTATGACACTAAGATTTAAAGGGAATATCAACAACAGATGTACCAATTTAACAAAAAAAACAGAACTCAAATCGGAACGATGGGAGCGCCACACGGTGGTTATTCCGGGAACTTTTTGATCAAGGTAGTATTTACGATCAGATGTGAAAATGATATCAAATAATGAAAACGAAGGGATAGGATACCTCGATGATTGAGATATTTCAGCATGTTAGTGTCTGTTTTTCAGCTATTATTGACTGTTGTCAGATTGTAACAGTTTGTTTTGTGCCTTAACATTTCTTTTGCCGCAGACAAAACAAAATTCGTTACAATTACGCTGTGTTTACTTGATTACCAAATACTTAATAGCGATCATCTTTTATAACAACGAGAAATCTTCATGCTAAAAATTAATCATTGATTTAATACCCTAGGTAGTATATTTGCCCATTGTGGCGACTTTAAGAGCAAACGCAACAAATAATTCCTGCTTGAATAAAACTGGGCATTATATTGTTTTTGACATGCAGATTTTAGTTAAATTCTAAGTGAAGAATATCGTTTTGGGAGCCAAAAATACATGCAGTTCCCCAGCATCCGCCCGGAACGCCTATCTTTGATCCTTTGCTAGCTAGCGAGAGAAGCCCTACTTGAGGCTTTATCCAAAATAGACCAAGAACAAGGAGTGCCGTCGGAGAGACAAGGTTACTGCTGGGCGTGAGGCTTTTATCTCACCCACTTCCTTATTGTAAGCTAGCTTTCAGTTCACACTGCGGTATAAAAAAATACCGAAGCGATCTTTGAAGTATGGTTCGATACGGAAATCAGAATTTTTAAGTCATAGCATCATATTCTTATCCCAAAAAGCTGTATGGTAAGCTATTTAATGTGTATTGGAAAATATTGGATATTTATTAGTATTTGTACCAATATCAGCACCTTAGCATCTTGTGTAATGCTAGTGAACACATGGTTTAGACTTTTAAACGCCGAAGAACTTCCACATGATAGCATATATTATTTTTTTCATTAAATTAACGCTCAGGGAGATTCAATCGTTGAGTAGGTTGTAGGGTCAAAGTATGAATTAATTCTTAGATTATTAAATGTTAGTATTAACTTGAAGCTGTATGAGGGTTCTTCACTTGTCGTTCCTACACTTGTAATTTAATAGCATGTAAACTTTGAGGGCTGTCACTCTTGCCAAATGTATTGGTTTTATTAGCACATTAAATTTCAAATTTAATTTACAGAGATTATTTGTTTAATTTTAATTTAGAGCTTGCCACACTTCCAATTTTAAATTTAAATTAATTCATACTGAGTTCCACGATTGGATCACGATATGTTGCATACGTGCATACACTCCACGGGTCTGCCAACCTCCCCTCCGATACACCTTCAACCCGTCCAGCTATGCGTGCGTAAACGAAGTTGGAGCACGGAATCAGCACAGACGAAAACTAAACTGTGGTACCAAGAACGAAGCATAATAGAGAAACTGCTCAAATTCAATCGAAGCTGATGCTATTACCTAGCATGACAATTCCTAAGACTGAACGGAAGAAATATTTCGATAGCCACCACTTCTCTAAAACGTCGGAAAGTGCAAGCGCGCGAAGTGTGGGCTCCTGGATAATTTTATTGCAAAATTGTGTATCCTCCGACGTGAAAAAACCTATTTTTTTAACCCTCGAGGCGGGAAAAAAATGTGTGAACGCGAAAGGAAATGGAATGCCACGTATGGAAATAAAATTCCTCTTGAGCAAGCGTGGTCCGGAACGGCGATTTCATTAAGGGAGAAGGAAAAAAAAACAAACGCGATCCCTGGTCGCTATGGGGGACAGCAGACCGTCGCGCGCCTTCTGTTGTCGGGACGGAGGGCACGGAGGTTCGATGCACCCCTGATGGTCGAACTCGGGGTGCATTCATAAATTAACCCCAAACCCTTCCCTCGCTCGTTCAATCGATCACGCGAGCGCATCCCTTCGTCGACGGCCAGCGCCGTTCGTCCCCACTCGAATCCCCTTGTTTTCCGCGGTCCGCCGCGGTAGCCGTGGCGGCGGCGGGTCCGCGTGGCAGCAGTGTGGGCATGTCGTGCGATTTGTTCCCAGTGCCGCCATCGCGGCGGACGCGACGATCCATACGAGAGGCGAGGGCACTCAAAGGCGGTCCTCGAGCGTGGTGGTGGGAGCGTGACGGGTGTGACGGACGGACGGCCGCTGTAGCGTAGCTCACGGGCCTAGTAGTGGTGGGAGGGAAGAGGCGAGCGGGTGTGTCGCCTCCGATGGGGGAGAGCGGCGAGGGGGTCGCGAAGGGATGAACCGGCGGCAGCGGCGTCGGAGGACGGGGGTGGCTGTTATATAAAGAGGGGCTGGTGATAAAAGGAGGGTGGTTTGAGAGACAACCGCCTCCTTCAACCCCCCCCCCTCTCCCGATCCGGGGAGGCGGCAGGAATATCCTTTTGAAAGAGCATGGGGCGCGTGCCTTTAGGTCACTCAACTCTCCCTCTCTCTCGTTCCCTCTCGCCCTAACGATCGATGGCGAGGCCGACGTATTGGCCGTCGGGGGTCGAGCGGGAGTGGAGAGAGGGGAGCGATCGAGCTCGCGCCACCCCTACCACGCTCGTCCCTCCGACCATCCCCTGCTCCTCGTCACCCCGTCTGCAACACCATCCCCCTCCCCCGCTCCTTTTGGTCCGTGGAATTTAATGCAAATAACTGCCGGTTCGAATGAGAGCCGGCCTCAAAAAAATAAAACCGGTGGCTTATCAACCGACACTGCGGCGGTGTGAGGGACTCCTGAGGAGAGACGTCCGGGCGGACTGGATGATCAATCAATAAAAATTGTGACAAAATGCATGCAAGTGTTATAACGCGATTGAGTTCTCGAGATTAAAAAAAACGGGTTCGACTTTCACCCATTTCCCACAGTTATTGCAACCCTTTGATGAGAGTTTGGAGCTTTATTTTTAGGATCAATGAAGACCAAAGAGATGATTTTTTTACAAGTGAGGGTAGATGGCAGGGAAACTCTGTCCCTTAGTTTTTTTCTTACGCCAGAAGGAGTTATCATGATATTGTCTCAAAAACCACTTCATACCTAAAGTAGCAGTAAGAGTTTTATCGAGTTTAAAAGTTGATTAGATCAATTGGTACAAGTTGCATTTTCGTGTCTCTAAAATTCAACTCCAAGGTTTTATCATCAACCTTCATGCAATCTTGACTACAACCCAGTCTAAAAATTTAAATTACATTTGTAGTCAATGTATTTGTTTGCGTCAACACTTATCATGTTGATAACAGTTTGCGCAAGCAGACAAAAAGTTCCTCGTTCATCGGTCCCCTCTATTTATTTCGTACATAAGATCACCCTCCGTAAGAAATAAATCACTAACGGCCATTGTTTACTTAAATTTTGTAATTGTTTATTTCATTATTATTCTTAGGATTGCTCGGTTGAAATCATGTTAGTTCAGGGCCATTTCAATATTCAAAAGACTAGAAAGCCTATTCATTTTTCTAGATAATCATTTTTAATTCTTCTTTTCCCTAAGAAATTCTCTCCAAATGTGTTTCGTGGTACAGGTACCTGTATGTCTCCAGTAATTCGTCGGTGCAATCTTCCTCGGTCGCTCAGATTGGTCAATAAGGCTACCCTCAGTACTAGCCCGTCTCACTCGAGTAGTGGAATTATATTGAAGGTTTTCCGGCAGCTTTTGTGATTTCCTACAGTATACAATTTCCTGGTACACGTCACGCGAAGAATGTTACGATGAATCAGCTCAGTCTGCGTAGGCGCACGAGGCACTAGTCCGCCTGGGATTAGTCAGTAATGTCACCTACTAGGTTTAACTGTTCGGCACCTCTCATTGTTACGCTGCGATGTTTCTAGGTGACATTTCTGGGTGGGTGAACTATGGACTTCAGTCTTAAGGTTTCCTCCCACTTGTTATGCATGAATTTAAGTAATGGTATTTTTGAATATAAAGAATGTTTTTGCATTTGAGACCGGCAGGTCATGAAACATACGTAATTTACAATGAAGAAATTCAAATGACTGTAGGCAATCTGTGTATATTATATATACCGCAATTCCCAGCACGGAAATTTGATTTGCGCGTTTTAAGTGAAGAAACGTTGAGCCCATTTGAAATACAGGTATGTTGCTTAAAATGAGAAGCGTCAAGCGTCGCGAAGTACAGTTTCTGAAGTAACTCTAATAAAGCTCAGAGAGAACACTGTTGTTTACCGGAGAGAACTAGGCAATGCACACATGGCATCTATCTAAAAGATTTCCAATGGACATATGTCACCATAAGAATTCGTGGGCTACAAAAATTGCTGACATAAAATTTCAGGTTGGAGATACATTCAACATTCCTGGGGCAAAATTTTTCCAAATTGTATTTGAAAATTCCCTCAAAAGTTAATATCGCCAAATTACGAGTTAAGACCTCATACCCATATCTGGGTTCATATCCATATCTGAAGACATTTTTCTTCTAGCAAGTGCTGTTAAAAATTGCCTATCGCGAAATCAATCGCCGGATACAAGCCCTAATGAGGCAATACAATTCTATGTGACGTGATGAAATTTTATTGCTACCAATTTAAATGAATATTGATGGGCAAGACATTTTGTTTATCATGCTCGACGCGTATGAAATTATGCAAATTTGATTTAGATTGTAAGACACGGAAAAAAGAGATGGGAATATGATACAGTAGAAAAATAATTAAATCGGTGGAATCCTTATAAAGACTGGGACGACAGAAAAGTTTAAATCACTGACGCGACGAAGATGGAGAACTAAATTAATTAGGCACACAACGAGGCACAATGAGTGACTGAAGGCGGGTAGAACTACAGAGAAAGTCTCGACATTCAGCCATCGAGCTCTGTAAAGCAAGAAGTAATAAATTAACAATGATAAGCAATTGACAGAATAAATAAATAA
This sequence comes from Hetaerina americana, assembly GCF_022747635.1. Lineage (NCBI taxonomy): Eukaryota > Metazoa > Arthropoda > Insecta > Odonata > Calopterygidae > Hetaerina > Hetaerina americana. The sequence goes on from NW_027286069.1 coordinate 48,414,752, forward strand.
AGACATTGGCAGAATATAAGATATTTTGGAGGATTGGTTAGTGGAGAGTTGCTAAAAAACAATTATTGAATTATTGGCATTGTTATCATATAATTATCAATAAGGTAAATATTCAAATTTCGTGACAATTATTATACCTCTTTCGACCAGAGATCAGTGCCTAGTTATGTCCTCTACAAAGGCAAAACTATTTTATCTACGATGATATTTGAAGTGTTCGCGCAGCATTAAATGGTCTAGAATTTTCATTGAAATCACCACGTATCGATTACTGAAATAATAAAAAAATTGTAGTAATCCTCAATATTGCAGTCAAATAGTTTGACATTACATTCAACAATTTCATTGCTAGCATGCTCAATAACATGCTATATAGTAAACATAAAATTATGCACTACTCGTCCATGAAAACAGAGTTCGTAATGGAAACAATTTTGCCCAGTTTTCAGATTTTAAATGAATAGGGAGCTGCTAAATCTAACTGTAACAAGTATATTTAGTGAACAACAAATGAGTCATAATATCTGATCAGTGATGAAGATTTAGCGTAGTTCGTATTAAGTATTGATGTTTCCTTGTCAAGTTTAACAGCTTCGTGTTTATCTATGGTATTTAGTATTTACGTAAATTGTTTACTGAAACTTATTTCTCCCAGAAACAACTAAAAGAATTAATTTTTATCTGTATGCATTCGCAATGGTGGGATGAGACAGTGTATTTAGATTCCCATTATGAAATATTATTTCTGATTCATATACTGTCACAATTTGGGTTTTCATGTTATTTTCAATGGTTAGCCTTGCCAAAAAAACCGATTAAAGCGGGGTACATTGGAAAGATATATTTATAAGAACGGTTTATTCTCTGTACGATACAATTTACGGGAAATAATATGTCTCTTCGTTGTCTCTTAGAAATTAAAAAATTTTTGGATGTTGACATTACGTAAAAAACCCGAAATAATTTCCAAATTTAATTGCATCATTGATCGATGTAGCTTAATGAATTCGATGTGTTAATGCCCTTATCCGATGAAAATGCAAATACTCATAAACACGGGTAAGTTATAATGCACTTAATAGTGAGAATGAACCCCTAACCTATCAAAGAAAAATTATGGATAAAGGACTAACGAGAAGAATTGTGACAAAGGTATCAAAAAAGTTGGTGCGGAGTGTGACGATAAATCTCATTGTAGATTCTAGTGAGTATATCCAATTGATGTTTTATTGACACCAACAAAAAGCTAAATGGAGTAGTTAAATCAATATGGTACGAAGAAGAATTTTAAGGCCCAACATTTTTCCTTCAGCGAGTGATTAATGAATATATTGTGCATTTGATATCTATTGTGTAGTGAATCGAAAACGTATTGATTTTTTCACAATAGTGCGTAAATATATCATATGAATTGTCCTACTTATTTCCAAGAAATGATTTATTGTCTAAAATTAAACATGCCACAATCATAATCGATTTGATTTATTTAAATTATTGTTTTCGTAAAAAAATGAACGCAGAGAAGAGTTCGTGATGAATTCTGCTTAATGCTAGCACAGATGCAGTCGGGCATCCTCGATTTTGCATATTCACCCATAAATGGGATTGGTTTTACTCTGATCAACTTCAACAGGCCATGGGGTGTTTCCTGGAATGGAAATGACACGTCATCCGGGAACGGAACGACACCCGGCCGGACAACGTGTAGGAGTTGCCCTCACGAGAGAAATCCCATGAAATACTTTGCGAGAGGTATTACTAAAACGTTCAATAATCAAAGAAGGATTTCATCGAAGGTTTGATACAATAATTACTTGGCTCGCAGCGTATCTATCCGTCGTTCCAAACCTTCGTGAGTCATGAGTCATATTCAGGACAATTACATTTTGCGACTCACCGACAAAAATTATCGATGGCACATACGCACACACCATATAAATGATATTTTTACTCTTTGTAATATGTGATTTAAGGATTATGAGTTAGGAGACATTATGTTAATAAGAACACAAGGAAAATATTTTGGAAAAAATTACAACAAAAACGCAAATATTATTCACTGAGTGTTTATGATACAAATTCGGCCCGATGAAAATTTCAGGCCACGTTCGAGCCCGTAAATTGGACAGCTGTTAACTATTGTTTCCATAATTCCGTTCCTCCGGGTAGGCAGCGCTTACATCCGGACAAATTTCAATTTGAATTTCCCGTCATATCGTAGTTTTACTGGAGGTCGCGGTTGGCGTTATTGTAAGCAATAGGCATCTAGTAAACATTCATAATCTCAAAATGGCCGAAATGTTACGTGCAAGTGCGGAGTACAATCGACGAGCCGCTATTGTCGAAAGTGTTCGCGCTGGGCATTATATTTCGAAATAGTTCGATTCTTCGGGTCAACCCCAGATCAACTGTTTACGATATTGTGGATAAGTATAATGCTTGGGAGAAGTCTGGGAAAGATTTCGCTAACCAGGCAAAGAAATCTCATTTGAAACGCGAAACGCGTGCTTATCCGGATTTAAGCGCCGCACCCTGTTTATATTAATTTATTTGCTACGCCAGTATGAACGTACATTTTTGGCAGAAAAACATCGGGGAATCAATATTATACTCGTTATATTTGCATATATCATATCGTAAACGTCATCATTGCGTGACGTTTATGTTTCACCTTTTAATCACTGGGGTCGGTGACTTTAATAACGCGGTATTATTTTGGTTACTTAATTCAACCAGTGGGAAGAGATTCGCACCCCAAGTAGGCCGGGTCGTTGAACGAGGGACAGCATTGGAATTCGAGAAATATGAGCATTTGAGGAAAAGTACGAACAGATAGCGGCGCGAGAAAGAGCTAATTGCTCTGAGCGTACGCTGAGTGATAGGGATTCCGAGCGACTCAACGTTATTTCTTCCCCCCGACCAATTGGCTAAGTGACCAAGTGACTCGAGTGACCAAGTGCCGCGGCGCAGATAAGCATCTCACCTTCGCTCCACAGACCTACTCTTCGCCGTTTATTTTCTCCTGAGATTCGAGCTTCACTTTATCGCACGGGTGAATCTCAGGTGGCGATGTACCCACGGGACTCACGATTCCGGTTAATTTGTACGTCAAAGACGATATGTTTCTTCTATAATTTTTCTATTGTCATCCTGGCATGTGCGAAGGTACACTTTAGAATTCGCACTTTGGAAATTCGAAGTGAGTTCGCGAATTGATTCAATATGCCCAGGAGCTTGAGAACCATTTTTTCTTAGGTTTTGTGATTTTACTCCTCAAGAAAATGCCATTTAATTCAATAAATGATAAAATAAAATAAATCGAAGGTCAATTATTTAAAAAGTGCTTAAAACTAGTTATTAGATGTGTCTTTATAAAATGCGATGCACAGGTAAATCATCAATGAAAAATTAATATTTTCTCCATTTCAGGGCTTTCATTTAAATATCGTAGTTACTTTATGCAGTGGTATAAACGTAGGCAATTAGTGATTGAAGTTTAACGCAAGTGTACTTGGAATTAAGACTGACTTATTAAAGGTAACATTACGGCTGGTAATCATTATTATTCGAATGAGGCTGTTAAGTGATAACGTTTATCTCGATATGATCAGCTTGCTTGACATAGAAAGGTTTTCCGTGCTATGAAACGGAAATTTAAACCATCATTAGGCTGACTGACTGAGATGAAAATTTACAGGATTGATGTTGTGGAAGGAATCTACAATAAGGTAAGGATATAGCACTTTTCCACAAAATAAAAAGAATATTGTGCGACGTGCGTTTCCACTCACAGAGCCATGGCTTTTCTCCCATGCACGAGATACACATTTTAACAGATTAAAAAAATGCATTTCGGAGTATAGTAAGTCCTTGTTGCCTGTTCCTCAAATGAATGCTATATCCACAATTTTGTTATGGTTTAGTTGACATAGCTATGCTGTTAATCTGAGTTATACGGTCATAATAAACTTAACGTCTGGTATCTCTCTCTGAGTGCGTTTAGCAATATAGGTATATTGTATCAAGCGCTTCAAGCTGAGTTTTTAAGTAGCAGCTCACACTGAAATACCATCATGGAATTCTATTTTCTTAGAAAATAACGATTTTTAAAGAAAACCTATGAATTGAAACATCAAAGTTGCCTCAAGCATGGATTTCGTCTACGTGTGGTTACCCTAAACACAGGGTGAAAAAGAATGAAGGCCCCCTCTTTAATACGAAAGGTATGTGTGCTTAATACAACATTAATCACAAGGAACATAATACTCGTAATGCGTACTTAGAGAGAGATAAATACTATTAGATCAATATCAATTCATTCTTAACATCTGCAAAATGCTCATATATCTGATTCAATAATTTCGCGTAATCTTCGTACTTAATATTTGTGGCCTCAAATATTGCGTAACCATAGGATGATTCCATTTTTTATGATCGAATTATCGTAAAGAATTTTTGCATTGAATTATTTGAGTGGGAATAGAAAATGCATGGTAAAACGTCTGAGAGCTAAAATTGATCGAATTTGCTGCCCATAAAAGTTTGATGGCCCCCTCTCTGAGATTCAAGGTGATGTCTATCAAATATCGACAAGGTTATCTTCATCCTTCCAACGGGGAAAATCCATCGGATTCCACAGGTTTACTGTCAATCAAACAGACTTATTGGGATACCTTTTCAAAGGCCCCAACCTTCTCTTCAGAACCGTCCCCTTGCTCAATTTTTATGCCGACGATCTGAGTTCCGCCACACACTCGCGTAAACCAACAAACGTGTCCTGCGTTAAGTGAATGCCTCCAGACGGGAGAAACTACTCGAGAAAAGCTCCGTGAGTGCATTTTCGACATTCCACAGCATGGGGCCGACCATCATCAACGTAAAAAAAGGTTCTGGATATATATTCGGAGTAGTAAGTTTGAATTTCGATAAGTCTGAGGTAAACGAAACCTAAATTAAATTAACTCTTCAGAAATTATTTCCGGAGAAATCACCTACTGGCCAAATTATGTATTTAAATTTCGATTGTATTTTGTTTCATTCCGCTTATAAAGTTGTTCAATTCACTAAAGGCGCTGACAAGATGAATCTTATTAAAAATGCACTAATAGCAACCTCATTTTCGAATAAGAATGGAGGAAATTCCCGTGGGAAAGAATGTGTACTCGTAGGATGCGTGGTAAATTTCGCCTTCCTTGTATTTATACTATTTGACCAACAAATATTTTTAAATAAAAAATTTTCCCTTCACGCCTTGCCTTGAGAATAAAATCTTAATGATAGTCTTGCAAATTGAACGCCTGCCATTCAAAATGAGGAACGAATTTTCAATCCTACCTGCTTCCTATTTATGCCTGTGCTAGATAATTCTGGCTTTCGGTAAGTTCAGTTTTGATATTCCTTGGCGAGAGACTTTAATACCTTTCATGCCAGGTGTGAGAACTCGAGAAACGTCTCTACAAGAATCGAGGCCATGCTCTTTTGCTGGAACGAAAAAAGAACTCCCTTTACCTCTTGCGGTTGGGTCGATGGGAGAGCAAAAGAGGTTAGAAGGGTTCATTCAACACTACACTGGTGTACTATTACTCTACCGATCGAGGTGGGAAAATATAGTTCCTTTGCACGCCTGCCAACTCCTTCACGATTTATCAGGAATTGCTATGAAACAGCTAGAAGTTCAGGGGGTAAACGTTAAGGCTAATTATTAAGTTAGCATGAGGTTCGCCCAAAAAAATGAACAATTTGTACTTGTTTATTGATCATAAAATTGAAATTTTTCCTTAATAGATTGATATATAATTCAGGAAAAATCACTTCTTGAGAGAGAGAGAGAGTACTTATCGAGAATAAACATATGCTGGATATAGATAGTAAAATGTGTTGAATTAAAACTGTTGAGGATTAAACGAATTTCTTCTTGCCAGTGCTTAATTTCGGGTTTTAAATTATATTTACAATGCATTGGATAAGAGAGAAGTAGGTGCTTACGTACGTAATCTTTGCTGGATGGCCATAACGCGGACTTAAAAGTAGAACGAATGATGATTCCATTCGTTCTTAATACTTTGATCTCCTAACGGATAGGAGATAGCTAGCAAAAGTTCACCTTAATTCATCATATGTGCATATCGTGAGTCGTTCAATTATACCCTAGTTACTATTGTTCTCCATCTTCACTGTCATTTACTTTGAGTATGTGTGTGTGAGTATGTATGTGAGTATGTGTGTGTATATATATATATATATATATATATATATATATATATACAGGTATATACCTGTATATATATGTATGTATTTGTATATGTATACATGGTTATGTGTCTATATGTATGTATATGTGTACATGTATGTATATGTAATATATATATATATATATATATATATATATATATATATATATATATATACATACACACACACACTTACACACATACATACACTTTTTTCTTTCCGATGTGCAAATCTGTGCTAAATGAATTTATGTTTGTCTATTGTATTTATGTGTACATGAATGTAACTATAAGTTTTATACCTAATATAATATATATACGACGATGGGTTAAATGGAAGAAGGGACCCTTAGGTCTCAATTTCGCCCAAATAAAGACCTCTATCAATATATCTATCTATCTAGTTACCGTATCCGACTGCATCCATAGTTAATGAAAACATTTGCATAATTGCACAAGTTCGGATCCATTCCAAGCCGATAATAGGTGCTTCAAACGCAGTCCTATGCCCGTCGGATGGGAAGTTAAAATTTGGTACCCTAGTTGTCTGTTCAAAGAAAGACTGGTTGATATCCCGAATTTATTGTCATCATTTCTTCTCATCTTGATTGAATGAAAACTTTATTTGTTAGCCAGGTCTAAATGGCGCTTTTTTACCCCAAAGCCGCATGCCTCGCGCAATAAATCTCATTCTATGTATAATATTTCGGAAAATCATCGTAAGTATTTTCCATTTCAGGCGCTCATACTGGAACGCTAATACCCCGTTAATTCTGCTACAAATGGAAATGATAAAATTCGAAGCGCACATGGCCTACTGCCCAGAGTTAATTTTGTGATTTTTTTCTCGCATTGCGATGCATCGAACGACAATAGATCGAAGGATCCATTTTGAAAAGCGCGCATTTTTTCTCGCTTTCCCTCACCCGCGGTCGGGCCTGCGTTTTGCGTATTCACGCTTTCGTTTGATCACTGGTAATCTCCACGACATGAAACCCTTAAAAGGCACCATCTACGTCGTCGACATTTTAATCGCACGGAGTTGCACACGCAATGCCACCGTTCCGGTCTTCGGCGTTCTACGACGAGGGAATGACCCGCGAGGTCTGATGGAAGTCCGGCGGTGGAACCGTACGAGGGCGCAGCCCTCAAACGGGCGACGGACGCGGAACCCTCGATTATGCGGCTCACAGGGGATCATCAAGGCAAGAATGCGAGCTACGTCGTCGTTGACCCTCACCAGTGCCACACGGTCGCATACTTGGGGTGATGGGCGCGTAGGGCGGGGATGGGCATAGCCAATTCCAACTCCACCCGCACGTCCGCCGTCGATTTCCTCTCGGCCTCCCTGGCCGCCGTGGTCGCCATCGTCGCCTCGCGTGTCCCGGCCATCCGACCCGCCGCCGCCGTCGGAGGGCTTGCGCCGAGGACGTAGATACGTAGAGGGCGTTGACCTCTTCAGCTACCAGCCCTCATCGGCGGCCTCCTCTCGTGGCCCATCGCGGCAGTCGCCAAGCGACTCCTCCCAAGGACGGAACTGCCAACGACCGAGCAGACGAGCACTTTTCTCTCTCCCCGTGGGAATCAAGGGGAAAAGCCAAGGATGGCGGGAGAGGGGTGAAGGAACTCGCCTCGACGGGCGGGGGGCTCTTTGGGGTTGCACTTCGGAAAGGACGAAGGAAACAATAATATGGCGACCGCGCGAGAGAAGTCGCCAGTAATAAGCGCGGGTCACCGCGGATTCCGTCCGGCGTCCCTTCGGAGCGTGAGATGGATAGAATTGTGCGAGCGAATAAAAATATCCTTCTCTGGTGTCTCTAGCGAGCGAGAGTCAAATGGCGACCGTCTTGGTGGTGTTGGGAAGCGGTTTTGCGGTCGTCTTTTGTCGCTGTGTCGGCAATATGCGGACGTGACGGGCGGGATCATGGGAGTGCGAAGGAGAGGAGGGAGGAATGGGAGGGAGGGCCGAAAGGTTTTGGGGGGAGAGGGGGAGTCCAAGGGGAAGGAAGTGGTGGGGCGTGCGGAGAGGGAGTGGGCATGGAAGGCCAACGGACGCATATCTGATGAGAATTACCTTGGGGCTGCGGATGGAGGGGGGTGGTTGGTCGATCGCAGGGGAGAGGCAGGTCTTCCGCGAAAGAGAAAAGAGAAATACAGGCCGAGGAGAGAAGAGAAGGAGGGAGGGAGGGAGGGAGGGAGGGAGGGAGGGAGAGAGAGAGAGGGAAAAGGGTTCGAGGAAGACGAAAGTGCGACGTTCACCCTTCCTCGCGTGGAAGTTTCCTATAAATAAGACGAGTTCTGGTTTTTATTTCTCACGAAGAACAAAACAAAGTTCTTAGGAAGGGATGTCCCCAGAGAGACAGTTAATCCTTAAGAAAGGGAAAATTAATTACTCTTTCAATGAATGTCACTGGGTTTCCCAATTAATAAACCTATTACCTTTTTAGCGGGTGTTGGAGAGACTTAACATAATATCAACTTACTTCCAGTTTTTTTTCAAGCCATGAGTTAACTTGGCTGGATCAAAACGATTGAAGTTCTCCCGTAAGAAATGTTACCTCGTAAATATTTTATGTGAACGAAATTTTCCTCCCGACTTTCCGCCGTCTTGTTTAATGTGCTACTTCCAGGTCATTGAGTAGATCATCGCAGTTTCGCTCTTTCGTAACCTTCAACTTCTTTAATCGGCAGGTTCTAAGGAGCCCACGCGAGTCAAACTCAAGATTACTTCTATTAAAGTATGATGACACACAAAGACTATCTCAATACGTCGACAAAAAAGGGATTTTATTTCAGATGTACAGGATTTTCCCTATTCAAACGAATCCTGCCTTATCTAGTTGGGGCCGATTATTAACATGCAAAGTAACCGCTGATCACGTGCGCGAGAGAAAATTCCGAAGAGAAGAGTATGCATTAACATTCATGGGGAAAACTTAAGAATTCTGCTGTATATGAATAAATGCATATTAGTTCCGGGTTTTTGGTAATTGATACTGATTTTTTTGGGACAGGAATCTGATTTTAAAATATTATGTCGAAGATTTAGCATTCATTTTTTTATGCGAAATTCCTTCAAAATAAAATTGCAAATTGATCCTCAGAGTAAAAATATTACTGTCTTTTCAATAAATTTCGAAAAAAAATTTCACATCAATAAATCCAGTGAGATCATAATCAATTTTAGCTTTAGTTGAGATGTGTGAGTTTTTATCACGGGCATCCTTACATTCATCTCAACATTCTTAGGCGTATATTATTTTATCCACTTTTACGAGAAGCGATCAAAGATAGGTACCTTTGTCAGTAAATGCGGTTATACAAATGACGTACTTAAAACTATTGGTTAAGAAATACTTCAATATTAAGATCATTTTTCTTATTTAGGTTTGAATGAAGATAATGTTTACAAAACTAGAAATAAGTAGGTCGACTTTGGGTCCTACTTTATTATCTTCCGTAATCTAAAATTTTCAACGATGCCAAACTTCCAAATTTGTGTCAAAGAAGCAATAGCAGCATTGAAAAATAAGTACCGAGGTAAACTCTTGGATTCAATGCCAAGGCATACCCAAGCACATCATGTAATGTACAAAAATAATGTTCAATATTTCAATACTATAGAATATTACGTACGGAATACACTTCCTGACAGTATCAACGTGGACTTTTATGATGGACATGGGTTACTATCAACCCGAAGCAGGGAGAATATTTATTTTCAAAATATAAGAAAAAGTTAATAAAATATGTACAAAATTTGACACTATGAATGCTAGGAATTGAAGCATGATCACATGGACTTCCGAAACTCATGTTTTATATTCGGGTACCAAGTTAGGAACCATACATCTGTGTTGGTTCCTAGTTCATAATATTTTTTACTTGTCTCGCTGTACCAATGTACTTCAATTATTTGAATAGAGGTATAAAAGGTCAATTCGCCTATTTGCAAGATTAAGTTTTCTGCAATAAAAGTTCTATTGCAGGATTCCATGGCATTTCATGGCTAAATTCTTACAGTTTTGGGTATTTCCCACCTGAATGTAGACAAGCAAAGTGGGAAGGTACTCGGGAAAAATTACGAGTCTCAGTTTTAATATTAACGCTCCTGCATATAGGGGATGAAATTCTGCAATCTTGCGAGTGCCTCCAGTGAACTAAGTGGGCGCTAGAAAACTCAAATGTCTCAACGGAAAATCCCAGCTCATATTTCTGGTTTCGGTAAAAACGGTGACTTGACGGAGAATTCAGAAGAACGCAGTTGTCCAATTGTGCCTTCTAAATAATATTAAACTTCCCGCCTCCGTATTTACACCTAGAGTACGCTTAAGTACTTCGTCCCGGGTAATTCGGCCAGCCGGCCTTATTGAAATGAAACGTGCTGGTCGCCGCGTGGAAGAACGAATTCCCGGCGAGGGAAAAGTGCGGAGGGGGGGGGGGAGAGGCGTAAACGCTCGCACATTCCTCTAGGACGTCCCTCCCAAGAGGGCCCAAACTCGAGGTAGACTGACCGGGGAGGGGGGGAAAGGGGAAGGGCACGTCCGCTTCCCGGGGAGGAAGGTGGGGTTGTGTATGTGATGTACACCCGCCCGATGGCCGACTCTCTCGAATCGCGGTCGGTTCCTTGGGACTGGCCAGACGCGCATTCGAGAGGGAAAGGAGTGTGAATGATAATGAGGCGGATAAGGATTGCGTGCGGGCCGGCCGCCTGGGTTCCTCCCAAGGATAAGGAGGGGAGGGATATGGTCAAGGAGGTGGAGCAGTTGGTTGGTCGGGGCGGCGTATATTTATATGCATATCAATATGGAGCTAGGGGAATTGGGGGGAGGGCGGAGAGGAGGGAAGTCTTGCGCCATAAGCTAGTGAGGGTGGGGGAAGGTGGAGACGGTGGAGGAAGGGTGGGTGGAGGAGGAGGATTTAGTCGGCCACGACGAAGAATAAGGATCACCGGGTGAAATACACGGAGCGCGTTGATTCGTTAAGAATGCACCGACGCAGACTGCCACTATTTCCGGAGAGAGACATGCATGATAAAACATTCACAATTAAACCATCCACGTTTTTTGTCTAGTATCTTTTTTTCATAGTCGAGAACACCTGCCACGCTCACTGCTAGTCGTTCATTGTAAGAGGTTTATAAGTTTTTGTGAAATTCGTTGTTTTTTGTTTGTTTTCATGGGCATTAAGAAAATGTATTGGATACTTGTTCTCTCATTCCAAATTCTGTGAAGTTATGTGCGAGAATCGTGCACGCAAACGAAATAAAAGCTTTTAAATCGTGAAAAAAGTTTTAAATCAAGATTAAACGGTTTTGCTACCAACCTGCGGTGATTTCTATGGGGGCTTTGGATTTGATGTGAACCATAATGTAATTCATGTCGAATAAATATAGTCGCACGTTAAATACTCATGTGTTGGATGTGGTTACTTAGCCGGTCCAAATTTGAATCAGCTCGGTTTTTTGGAAAGAACAAATTTAGTATTACTCCGTTTATCCCATTGTGTTCAGGTAAAACTCATCAAGTCACTCTAAATTTCAAAATACACCTTTTCCTTGCCAGCTTTCTCTCTGGCTGTCGCATGATAATGACTCATGGTGGTACAGTTGTGAGGTTTGAAATATGCATAACATGCGAGGCAGTGATGAACGTCACAAAAAATGAAATATTTTTTACGCGTGTGTATGCGTACAGACTACTTAATATTCTTTACGCTAAACGCATTCATCAAGAAGTGAATCTTGTCCAAAAAAAATGGACAATCCTCCTCCTCAGAGGTGCTATAAAATACTGCAGCAGAAACAAAAAAAACATACATTTTAAAACACACGAATGTTGCATACGAGGATGGGAGCGGTTTGTCGTAAATTAGGAGCGGCATGTCGTCAAAGGGAGAGGATCTTGCCCGGAGACCTTCAAGAGCCGAGAAGTGTTTTTTATTTCAACCGTGAAAAAAAATTTTTAACTCCCTAGTCATTTTTTCGAATACGCAAAAGTCGACGCGGGGAGCTGACGTGCACGCAAAACAATAGGCACTCGCTTTTAATAAAACAAATATGTTCCGGAGAAGGGGAGGAGAGAAGGGAAAATTATGTCATAGAGGGCGATGGAAAGGGAGAGGAGTGGAGGCGAGAATTGGGGGAGTGAGGAAATGTGAAGAGTGAAAATTTCAAGTGGGCGGAGGAGGGAGGAAAAAAGAGAGAGAGAGATTTAAGAGGAGGGAGGGGGATGGAGGGATTGGGGGAAGGAGTGAGGGTGGCGAAACGAAAACCCCTTGACGCGCGTCTCGAGGAGAGCGAACTCTCCCCAATCACGAAACACTTTTGCGGAAGAAAGGAGAAAGGCCCTTGGAGCCGCCCCTCCCAAACGCCAACGAGACCTGCCATGTAAATCGTCGCCCCCTCTGTCGTCATCAGGATCACTTCTTTCTCCGCTGCCTCCAAAGGACCCCCAGCCCTCGTCCTCTTCCCCGCCCCCTTGGCCTGTGGCCCCATTTCGGGGAGGCTATTAATGGTTTCGCCCTTGTGCCTCTTGGGATCGTGGCCTTCCCCAAAAGGAATTCCACTCCGCACTTTCCCCTCCCACTCTCAAATATTCCCCTCCCTCCATCTTCGCTCGCGCCCACATCCCCCCCCTCTCTTCCTCCCTTGTACAAAATTCTTTCGCCTCTGCGAAAATATTCTGCCAACCGACGTCACGCAAGCGATAATCTATCCCACTCCGTTTCCCCGCGTGAATACGAGTACGTATGCTTTTTTGTGTCCTTGGTAAAAAAACAATACTAATTATTAAGACAGCGGAATCGGCGAAACGATTTTTGTGATCTCCAGAAAATTTCTTTTCCGTCTGGCACAAAAGATGTAGAGTGTTACCTGTATTGATTACGTGAACTCTCCCAAGTGCAATCGATTAATTTTTAGGGAAGGGTGGCAGAAATTTGCTTAAATCCGAATTCGCACTGAGCAGGATTTAAATAAATAAATATAAATATACATATATATATTTATATAGATATATAAATATTTATATATAAATCTATAAATATCTTTTTATATATATATATAAATATTTATATATAAATCTATAAATATCTTTATATATATATATATATATATATATATATATATATATATATAAATCATGTGAATTTCGGGATGGAAAATATTCCAATTTTATTTCTATATTCGACCAAAAATCCTCGTAACTTTTGATAGTGTTCCTGCTGCTGCTCTCCTTTTTATAAATTTAATAATTATTAAGACGAATAACACTGACGGAAAAAATATTTCCGATCAACAACATTTCAGAATTTGCAGAATTCATAAAAATTAATTTTTGAAGGTATTGATTGTCTTATTACTTTTCTATTGCAAACTACTGCCTAATGGTGGCGTTTAACATAGTATGATAATATGCTTTTAATGAAATTTTTTAGGGATTTAGACTGGCGACCACAAAAACTGCCTTATATCGCCGACATGCATAGCGAACACGTTTCCTCTTTTCCACAAACGCAGAGCGAACACCATTTTACAAATATTTTGTCACAAGCCATAAGCAACAAGACAATCAATGCCTTAATAGATAACATTTTTAATCAGATTAACTTTCCTGCAGAAGGTTATTAGACATTATACTAAATATGGTTTATTATTCAGGGAAATAATAGTGATACACGTAGATTCACCGAAACATTTTCATTACTTTTCCTCTTAATGTAAGGGAAAAGATTTTTTCAAATATATGAGAAAAATTATAATTTTTTCCGAATAAATAATAATTGATAAACCAGCAAAATCAGTTCATCCTGCAATAATCCATTCAAGGATAAAAGGAAATACGTTGAAATATACAAATAAAATTTAATTATAATGATTGTATTTCAGCTTAGATATATCGTTGAATGAGAAAATGCTAAAGATACCTTCGCGACATAGTCTTGTGTGTTCTTTTCCAATTTTACATACATACAGCAAGAAGAAACTCTCTCCTGCCAAGGACTTAAGAGAACTAATGTTGAATCATCAACTTTAGTATGTTATTGTTCGCACTCAATTTTACTGAGTCATAGGGATAGTTTTTCACAATCTTAAGAAATGATCCCGCATGTGTACTTCTTCTTCGCTCAGTGGTACTTCATGCTGCTGTAGAAGATGATAGAAAATTGTAACATTTTGCAGTAAGTTGTTGTTGACGCCATGGCTTAACATAATGCTCTGATTCCAGGTAATCCTGCAATCAAGACATTTGAATCGCTTAGCACAGCAGTCGCAGATGCAGAAAATGCGAGAACGCAGTAAAGAATCAACGAAAACATCAAATGTCGAATTATAAATGTAGCGCCTAAAAAGTTTTTCGCAATTACTACCAATGGACTATTTACTTGCTGTAACGTTATTTCGAACCCACCGACCGGGTACACCAGGATATATACAGAAATAAATAAGAACCAAACATTTTTTCTTTTCAATTAGGATGAAGGCACGCTCTTACATAAAGTCGATCACATTCAAAATATTATATGAAAGAACACAGATGTGACTGTGTTGGTTGAATTCCGACTGATAATCATTTAAGGGGTTCCTAAGGTTCCATCAACGAGAATTGGTACTTATTTTATGACTGGCGACGCAGCAAAATGATCACCAATGTCAGCAATTAGTATTAGCTGACACCATACCTATTCATTGTCATAAATTTGACACGTTATACGTAACGACAATATGTGACTGTAGGCTATCATTTAGAGACATAATAACTTGTTGTAACCACGTTTATGGCTGGTAACATTGTTTTTCTCTCATAAAAGGTCTGGTACTTGTTGAAACTGCAAGAGATGAAACAAAAGTAAGCACGTATGTACTACCTTGATCAAAAAGTTCCCGGAATAACCACCGTGTGGCGCTCCCATCGTTCCGATTTGAGTTCTGTTTTTTTTGTTAAATTGGTACATCTGTTGTTGATATTCCCTTTAAATCTTAGTGTCATAACTTGACATTTGCAAAAGTTACGTAGCCAAGAGTACATCTATCTCTGTGTGTGTTGGCGATTTTTTACAATTTCAGAAATGGATTTAAATTTGCAACAACGAACTTGTATTAAATTTTGCGTAAAAAACGGATTTAGTGGCGCACGGACGTTGGAAATGTTGGAAAAGTGTTTCGGCAACGATTCTCTAAAAAAAACTGTCGTTTACCAGTGGCACGAGCGGTTCAGAAGTGGTCGTGAGTCAATCGAAGATGATGAACGCAGTGGCAGACCATCGACATCGAAAGTCGGTGAAAAAATTGATAAAGTAAAAGAAATGTTGGTCAATAACCGCAAATTAACCATCAGAGAAATAGCGGAGGACTTGAACATTGCCTATGGATCCGCCCAAGACATTGTGGTTAATGATTTGGGTTTCCGTCGTGTAGCAGCAAAGTTGGTGCCAAAAGACCTCAATTTCATGCAAAAAAGAGACCGTGTTGACGTCGCAAAAGACATGATTTGCGAGGCTGAATCCGATCCCACATTCATCAAAAGGATCATTACTGGAGACGAGACGTGGGTTTATGAGTACGACACGCAATCCAGACATCAGGCAAGTGAATGGCGTTCACCAAATGAGCCGAGACCAAAAAAACCACGTCGTTTTCAGTCAAAAAAGAAGGCAATGCTGACGGTTTTCATGGATTACAACCAACGGTGTAGTGCATCATGAATTTTTGCCAGAAGGCCAGACAGTAAACAAAGAGTATTATTTGGGCGTTATGAGACGTTTGCGTGAAGCAATTCGCCGAAAGAGACCAGATATGTGGGCAGAAAACTCGTGGATTTTGCACCATGATAACGCACCGTCGCACAGTGCTATCATTATTCGTAATTTTTTGACGAAAAATGCAACAAATACCATCCAACAGCCACCGAATTCACCTGATTTGGCTCCCTGTGACTTCTTTCTGTTCAATCGAGTTAAAAAACCATTACGGGGAACGCGTTTTAGCAGCCGAGAGGAAGTAATGGAAAAATCGCAGGAAGCACTGATGGACATACCGAAAACCGAATATAAAAAATGTTTCGAGGATTGGATCAAGCGCTGGCATAAGTGTGTTGCAGTCGATGGGGATTACTTTGAAGGGGACAATATAGATTTAGATGAATAAACTTGTATTTTTAATTTTCTGAATAAATTCCGGGAAATTTTTGATCAAGGTAGTATTTTACTACTTCAATCGAGATGCGGTGGTATGAAGTCAATAGTAATCTTACTGTTAGCTGAAGGTGTTCGTAGGAGACTTGACGGTTTCCAAAACTCCTGCATCATCTACAGCTGTCAAGTAATACGCATATGACGCATGAAACAAATCACATCGAAACGCGTGGCTTGCCTTCTGTATACTCTTACAGTGGAAAGTGCTAAATACTATAAATTTCAGTTTCAATACCAAGCATTTCATTCTACTAGAACTCAGATTTATATCTTCCACCGGCGTCAGAATTGACAAAACAAAAATCATCGCAGTCTACGAATTGGGGAGTCACGTGAGAGGAAAAGAAAAACACGCGTGTTTTGAAGAACCAGGAAGTTTCATTTTCGAATCGGAGTTAAGCTATCGCGAATGGATTTGCAGTCTTATCTCAGGAGCCCCTCTGACCCTCCTCCCCTCTCTTCCTCTTCCTCCCCTCTCGATTTAGAAACTGGAGCAGTACGGAAGTGTGTCCCGTGGTGAATTATCGACAAAAATGAGAAATAACATGCCTACTTCCTTATTTAAAATAAATCCATAGCTTTCTTTCTTTACGAAAATCGTTAAGTCTACAGCGGCAATCATTTAGTCACTCCCAATACAAGGAAATCGATTCCCTCCATAATTTTATTCCTTGAACGCGGAAATGACTCTTATGCAAAGCGCAGGCCAAGAAAATCTGAGTCAACAACGGGGTCGTATGTTTTTATTTGGCTTTATAGCAGATGTCACGATACTTCATTTCCTCAAGAGACATTTCCTCTTAAAACACGTCATCTATTGAAGTATTTGGATGACCATTGTCGAAAATATGATGAATATCGACGTTCTCTTACTTACGTAACTAATAACTACTAAAAGCTAATTTGAATGAAAGGGGTCTAAATAGAACGACTTTTTCATGATTCCAGAATATCCAAAGTTGAAACTTTAGTCTGCAGCATGTATTTTAACTGTTTTGCTGTTCACCAATTATCTCATTTGACTATTTAAAATGGTTTTCCAAGCATCATCAAATCCTCCGCGTTGACTTAAGACTCGGAGGTTCGATTTCTCGCCCCGATTTCATTACTATTTGAATACCGACTGGGTCGACCAATGATCAAGACCTCAATTACGAGATCAGATTATCCGGAGCTCACGTGATTGAGTGGGAAACTCATTTCAAGCGAGCTATCAAATGGTCAAAGGGGAGATCGCAACCCTAGTGTTGGCCCACTTTTGCCGCGGAAACCTATTTTAAGAGACGTTGGTTACGTGTAATTCTAACGCCGTGGTCGTCGCGATAGACTTCCTTGGTTATTAGTTGCTTTCCAAAATTTTGGTGTACTTCCTGGAAGTCTATAAACGTCTTTGAGAAACAAGGTGGGCAGGTGAGGTGACAAGTTTGTTTTTCATCATTATCCTCGCGCTTAGGCAATTTAACCGACACTGTGGTCGCAAAAAAGGAGGACTCCACGGCGCTAATGCAACGGCTGCCTCCGACGTTGATGCGGAAGGGGCTTGTGTACACGTCTCATATTTGTTCCAGTGGTCCCATTCAAGTATACGGGGGAAAATGTTCTCCAAATTGAACAACTTTGGTTCCTATTTCGCTTATTGTATTCCAACGTACGATATTGAAAGTGATTACGGGAACAATATATTTCTTCACGAGGAAAATTAGCATTATAAACATTATGGTGTGACGACTCATGGTGATGGGCATGAGACGCGCTTTATGCATTAATGTTGCGAAGAGATTGAACGTATTAAGGGTATGGAGTCTAGAGAATGAGATGTGTTGACATGGATTGCTCGGTGGGTGCAACGCTCGCCGGCTAACTCGAAAGTTTTAAAATTCGAATCCCACCTCGGGCATGGTTGTTGTGTTTACATGTAATATATTTTCCCGTGATTTTTTCTGCCTTTAAGCATATGATCTCAGCAGAAGGAAACTGTAAAACTCCAGGTATTACCACCTGAAAGAAATGATCGAGATACCAGAGCCCTGACACCAACGAAATAACACCACTCTATTTGCATTACAAATCGTCCGAAATAAATGTAGATGGATGAAATTATCAAACACCACCTTGTCTGTCATAAAAATACATATTTAATTGAAATTTTTGGTTTGCAGGATAAAGGCTGGCTATAAAACTAAATCAAGGACATACAAATGATTCGTTTCATTCCTTTAATTATTTGTGAATGTAAAATGAACTTATTCTCTCACTCTCTCGTTTAGAGAAATTTAAAACTATTAGCAAATGGCGTATTTTTATAGTTAGGTTCTCATTCATACTGAAATATTGGAAGACATGGCATTGATATCGCACAAATATCTCCATAAAATTAATTCGGTCATCGCATTTCTCCATCCCTCCGACGACCCAGTTTTGGAGCTCTTGTCTTGCAAATATAACGGGAAGATTTCGACTCCAGCGCTACAAGCGGACAACTTTACAACTTCTTACCCAATGGCCAAGAGTTACGAACAAATTAAATTTTGCTACACGGTGTGTGAAGATACGTCTAGACTTTTGAAGGTTAAATAGGAGTTGTAAGTAAGAAATCTATTTCTATTGGTTTATTTTCAAATACTTTCAACTTAAAAATTCTTAATAAAACACATGCCTGTGAACTTGTTCATTCAGTTTGCGTTGGCAGCACAATTCAAATTACAAAATAGTAATCACTCCAAGAAACGGCTATGTTTAACGGAAACTATAACAAAATACTTTTGCAATTCAGGCAATTTAATAGCTTGTCATTTTTTTCACGCAATTTTGTGTATCAAAATTTGGTTTATTTTATATTAATGAAAACACCCGCATTGTAGAGGAACACACAAATATTTGAAGGACAACTTCTTCGTAGATTTTTGTGTAGATTATTTTAAAATTATATTAAAATTGTGGCTATCTGATTTTATGGTATTGGCCAAAGCTTACTAAAAATAATTTTTTCACGGAAAATACTTCCTTTCACGTGTATTAGCATGAGCGAAATTCATCCCGGAGTTATTTCTACCAATGTGCGTTCCCTTGAATGTTATTATATGGACAAAAGTAAATTTAGTTCTGTAACACCTTTATAGAATTTGTAGATGTATAACAGTGATTGATGCTACTGCCGCATTTTCTTTGAATCATACTTAAGACTTGAAAAGACGATAGCGTAAAAATTAGCGTTACAGTACAAATATATTTCACAACAGATCACAGTGCATACTTTTATTGCTGGCTTTGAAAATTGCTCCGCGTTTTCATTATATTTTAGCTATACCTGAGACAAGTTTCGCCTGAGGACACTTTCAGAGCATTAGGAGAAACGATGCCATCAAAAAGACGCAAAATGTGATGTCACCCCTAAAACCCACTATCCCTCACGGAAGGCCGCGAAAACCTTGGCAAGACACAGTACATACTTATGCTGTTACGTACTTATTGATGTAATATAAAATCATAGAAAATATGAAATATCTGCTTTTCTATATGTATAACATTGTCATAACTCCAACTGAAATTATTTTTCATTCAAGCGCTATGACGGTGTGGTTTTGTATTTGGTCCAGTCAATGATACTTCACATAAACTACCTAAAATTTCATTTTTTATTATAAGTAGCTCCATCGTTGAAATTGATGGTGAAAAAATTGAATCATCCAGAGGGACGATTCCCCTCGCTTTCCCTCGGTCGAAATATAGAAACACTGCAACGTAGTCTCAAAAACCCGCTGAGAGGTGGAGCGAATGCTATTCACTTCCCTCCGAGTGTGTGCATCAGTGGTGACATTTCGCACAGGTCGCGTGCTGTGTTTATCAAAAACCATTCATCGAGAAAAAATGGAGTGCCATGTTTATTTCATGAAGATGACCTGAGCAATTGATCCATGTGTGCCTAAACTATAAAATTTGTCTGTGAAGTGATTCCAAAATGCTCTAATTGCTCTACAATCCTGGGAGATTCCCTAGTACTCCACAGTGATTTAACTCGTTAACTCCTCTCTTGTATGCCCCCTTCATGAATTACCAAAATTTCCCCATCTCCCATCGCAGCATTAATATATTTCGACGTCATTCCGTGGAAATCACATGCATCTCAACAGAAACTAAATGGAAACCAGTACTGGTTTCGTTCTTCTTGATCAAATTAACTCCAATATAGTCTTCTTGTCACTATAAATCTCACGAAATAGAAGTGCACACCTATTTTATGTCTATCTGACCAATAATCATGGCAGGAGATATTAGGACCATTTTTTAAACTACGTGATGTATTCTATAAGATGGAAATATATTCAGCAATCGGATATATCATCACAGGCATAACCGCAAGCTGAAAACATGTCTTGCTCATTCTGATTTCACTTTGATTTACTTAAGGTTATGTACTTGTCCTGAACGGAGATATAACATTGTAAAAATCGAACTTAGAATTATTTTGAATTTTGGAATGCAATATTATTTTGATTGGTTCAATTATTAGCAATACATATTGACGTGGATAATTTCGTATTGATCTATATTTTACATTTAACAATAAAATAATGTCACTAAGCAACACGAGACAAATACTTGCACGCAATTATATACAAATGCATTTTTCATGTTGACCATTTGGCTTTTAAATGCTGAGAACAAAATTTGCTGCCAATCAGATTATTAACATTTTCTTTGTTTAAAAAAAGTTAATTAATGATTGAGCGCTGCGCCATCCAATATAATCGGGATTCACAGGAAATATAAGACACGTTACGCGAAGTGTTAATACTATCTTGGAGGGTGCGTGTTAATTCGGATGAAAATAAACGAATCTTCTTTAATAGAAATTCACATAAAAACTCAAAAAAAACATAGCACACGTTCTAATTATCATGCAAATATGCATGCAAGATCCATCATGCCAAAATTTTCCGCAATACAGAATAGCGCGACAATTTTTAAAATGCAATAAATTATAGTGTGTAAAATAGGCCTTCGGATTGTTAAAGAGCATGCTGAAGCACATTTCCAGCCTTTTGAGGAAACAAATTTCTACATGGACTGGTTACTGCAGGATTTATGTTATCCTATAGTCCTGATAATAAGTCCAAATCATGGGATGACAAGGAGAGGTGGTAACTATACACGCTAAATGGGATTTGGACTAATGGCTTGTTGAGTGCATGGCAGCATATTCATTCAAGCTGCTTCTACGAAGACTTGAATTAAAATTAAAACCAAAAACATAAATGAAAGTTTTGCTTACGAAATATTTTCGCGATATAAACCAATTACTAATATAGTGAATGGAGAAATACCCAGAAGTGCTTTACGATAGAAGGAAGGAAAACTGATATTACAAACACATGAGGACTCTCCTTAATCCAATTCTCTGGATAATTACTTTCAAACTTCGTGCAGATAACCGTAAAATAGTGGTACTTCAATTTATTTGAGAGGTATCGATCGCGACCGTGACAATTTAGTTAATTAATAAAACTAATTAGCAAAAATATCTACGTGAGGTGCCACAGGACTTAAATGGGGCAGTCGGCTTCAATGTTGGTTAATTTGCTAATTATGTACAAGTTCCACCTTGTAACGCTCAAAATTCTCAATCTGAAAGCGTGTACCTTTTGCACTCCTTGAGGAAAATGAATAAATATGGCACATCATATGTTACATGAAGGGCTCTAACCCTCGAAAGGGGCAATTTTATAGGTCATTTACTGGTTTTAGAAAACCATTTATGAGCTCAAAATATTTTTTGGTGTCGCATCAAATATTCCATGTGGAATAATATCGCTTTATGTTGTGCATCGGTGCTCGGCACAACTCGGGCGTGAATCGTCCGCTTTTTGCAGTGGTCACCTGAGAAAATGAACTATGGATGACATCATTTGCTTTACCGGGGTTAGCCGAGTAATTCTATCGATAGGATTTCACACTGTGGAGGAAGGGGGTGGATAGAAGTCTGGCCACGCCATTAGTCTAATGTGAGAGAGATATCCCATGGAGACCACAGGTTAACGTTCCTTCCGTTGAATGAATTAATTCACTCGAAGTACCCTCCGCACTGCGCCCAATTGAGGCTAAAATTACACTTGAAAAGTCAACAGGGTTGACCGACGCTGGCCGGCGAACCAGACCTCAGACATTTTCTGCCGAGTATTTCAACCACATGGGTTAGATTGACTGAAAAATACTTGGCCTCCAGAATAGGGGGAGAAACATTGTCAATCATAGTAACCTTTGCTGTGGAAGTCGAAGTGGAACAATGCCTTTTAAGCACGCTTTGGAAACTTGGAAAATAATATCTACCGGAAGAAGCGGGTTCGGTTCCTGCCCGGGTATGTTTATTATACTGTCATTATATGGATTTTCATGTCTTGATGGTTCAATATGACCTCAGCCCCGGAGGACTTAAAACCTTTTACGTAGTTAGTGGTAGTTCACCAACATGGAAATATCCCATTCCTCCATAATCCGAACACGGGCTTGGAAAATCATTGCACTAGCCACCATGGCAATCCACTCCCTCTCCCCCACCCCCTCCACTCGTTTATACACCGTTTGCTGCTCTGCATGGGGAGACACCGTGGAGTGCTCGCGACACTAGAGGGTGTGCGGGGGAGAAGAGGGTGAGAATTTGTCGACGGGGGTTACTGACACGAGAGGTGGTGCGGCAAACGGGAGATATCGAGCAAGATATAAAGGGGGTTGGTCGAGGTTTTGTGGTTAGGGGCGTGCGGAGGGTGGAAGGAAGAAAAATCGTGCACTGGGGGAGGACGGCGGGGGTGGTGGCTGAGTCACGCACCGCAGCCGAAGGGTGCACGGGGGTGTGGTTCGGGGAGGGGTGTTTCGTGCGTGGCCTGGGGGTTCGGTTGGCCAGGGGGGAGCGTGGTGTGACTCACTCGATGACCGGCGGCAGGAAGGAGGCGGTGGACGTGGTGGTGGTGGTGGTAAGGTGGGTGGCCGGCCACATGACCCCTTCCACCCTCCGGAGCACCACGCTCTCCCCGTGGGTCCTCGCCATCTTTCTCCCCGGGGGGGCGGCGGCGGCAGCGGTGGTGGTGGTGCCCTCGGGGTCCTCCCCGTGTGGCCGAGGGGCGGGTGCCTCACGGCGGGGCGGCGGAAGGGAGGGGGACAGAGGTCGGGGGCGGATGAGGGGTGGCAACCGGCAGGGTACCGATTCGGAGGATAGCAGCGGCTCCCAGGGCCACTCGGGCACCATCCACCCTGCTCCTGCCGAGCACCAACGGGGGCCCGGAGGAAGGGACGCGGGAGTTGGCTCTGGGACGGGTGACGGTGGGAGCTTTCGAATTTTACCGAAAGCTCCTCGCTCACTTAATTGTCACGAAGGTCACCAAAATAAGTCCCTTCGATCCTTCGCGTTGAGTCCGTCACTCCAACCCCAGCGGTTAGACGTTGCCCGCGGATACAGCGTTAGCCTCTTCGGGTCCACGAACCACAGTTTAGCACTACTCAGCCGTGAGTTAGGCCGGAATGTCCTTTGCGCGCGGCGGAGGAGGGCTCACCCTGGTTCGGTCCTCATTCCGGGGCGAGTGCAAGGCTGGCGGGCGCATCGGCGGAGGCAGGAGAGCACACAAGGCCCCGGCCACTTCACCCTCCTCTCTCGTTGGAACGTCGGTCTCACCTCTATTGCGGCGGGGCGAGAGTGCGAGGGAGTGACCCAGTGAGGCGCGGGGGGAGGAGATTTTGTTGCGGAGGAGGAGGGTTGGGGGCGTGTGTGCGCGGAGACGAAGTTCGGAGGGAGGTAGTGGTGCTGGTGGGGGAGGGAGGCGGAGAGGGGGTCGCGGAGGTGGAGAAAAGGGGTGTGTTTCTCCCCCGTCGCCGGCGACCGAGGTGATGCCGTGGGCGCGTGCATTCCCTCCCCCCTCTCCCCTTCCCCCTCCTCGCGCGCTGCAAACCCATCTACTCCTCCCCCCCATACGCCCTGTGGGAAAACGATCTCCCCAGTCCATCCTTGCTTACTCTCTTCAATACCTCCCCTCCCCTTCACTTGGTTGGCCACGTGTTGTTCCGGCACGAATTCACATCTGACCTCGATCGGGGGAGAAATTGGGTTTCTGGGTCAGAGGGAACTCGCAGGGAGTTTGGGAGGGGGAGCTGCGGAGAACGTGCCCGGGTGAGGGATGGGGGAGACGCCACCAAACACTCCCTGGGGAAGGGAGGTGGACCCGGTTGGGTGGGGGAACGCAGGGTTCGGGGGTGGGCTTGTTGAGTAGGTAGGTAGTATTTGGCCGCGTGTGTTTGTGAAGCGTCGCCGGGCGCGTGGTCATTCGTGAGATAAGAAGACTTCCCGCGCATGCCGTGGGAGGGTGCGTAGAACGACTCGGGGGTGGAGGGTGGGGGGCGGAGTAGTTGAAGAAAACGCGAGGAGTGGAAAGAGAAAGATTTTATTCGAAGGGTTGCCTGTTTTTTGAAATCCTGAATTACAATTGGAATCCTTGCTCTTATTTCTCGAGGGTGTTCAGGGTCCTTTGCCCAACACATGCAGTCAAGGTTCCCGAGAGAATGGAACAAAAACGGCAATAAAAAATCGTGGTTATTAATTGGTTTTCCACCGATTTTGATCCGTAACGGACTTATCGTCTTTTGGTTTGGTAGACGGATTCCCGGGAGGGAAGAATGTGGAGTGTGGGCTAGGGTGAAGGTGCTTTACTTGCCTGAAGTCATCATGAGTTGTCACCTGGCTGTTTCACGAAAATTCACCAACCTTGACATCATACTGAACAGTTCGTCCCAATGATATTGGTTAACCCACGGCAGCGTTAGGGTATCAGTGGGAGGTCGAATTTAAGATGTAGGCTCAGATCGCCTCCCCAAAATATTATAAAACCAGAATGAATGAAAACAACATCGTATGATTATGGAAAAGAGGTAGGCTCATTACTTTGCAATCCAGGCAGGTGAGATCTCGGCCGGTATTAATGTATGTCGGGCAGTGTCATATTTAGAAGAAATATGTACATAATATTAACGTATTATATGTGTGTGTATATTATGTGTGTATGCATATATATATATATATATATATATATATATATATATATATATATATATATATATATATATATATATATTTATTTATTTATATACGCACACACACACGATATATATATATATATATATATATATATATAATTATATATCATTATTGCTACATTTTCCTGTAAATTTGCATTGATAATGGGTATTCGAGTTCCTATTAAATACTTTCGAAGGGATGTTCTAACAGTTGACACTAACTAAGAATTAAATGCATACCAGGCCTCGTAGGTTTTCTGAACTGGATAAATATTCACTGAAAGTATTTGGAACCCTGAACTCAAATGATAAAGAAAAAACTGAATTTTAGAAATTCGCGTTTTAATATTGATAATATGATCAAGAATAGGCTTGACTGCTCATTGTATTGTGTCACACGCATGAAGTAAAAAGAACTACTTATTAACTCCGCTTAATTCTTATTTACCTTAAAGAATTACACTTGTGTTCGGAGTTTTTAAATATGTCATTCCATTACATTTATTTTATTTTATTTTATTTTATTTTAAAACATTGTTCACATACAGCAGTGGCGCCAATTTACGGTGAAAAATATAACAAACATAAAAGAGGACAAAAGACAATAACAGTATAACAATAACAACGAGAACCAAGCATGGACAGGGGAAAATTTTAATTTACTGAAAGGTGGGATAAAGCTTGGGTGGTGAAGTTTTTGCATGATAGGTTAAAGGGGTCGACAGTGTGAGGGAGTGAATTTAGAAGGGAGGAGAGGCGAAATAACAGTGAGCTTCACTTTTCACTCCCATGTAAATAATAACGTACATATATTAGTTGAAATGCATTATTTTCTACTTAAAAGGCTCACTTGAAACATACGATAGGTTAATTATTTACTTGTGATATTGTAATGAAGTTATTTATGTTTGAATTTTACCTTTATACGTTAGTATCGAATGGACGTTGGTTAAATTAAGATTTTCTAATCCATTGGGTGATGTTGGATCCAAATGGATTTTTATAGAATTTTTGAACTTATTTATCTGCTAATAGTTTAAACTTTGGGGAAAACTGGAATGATTTAGAATAGGATAAAATTGATTAATCACAATCTTAATTTCACTATCTGTGTACTTTGGTTCGATTCAAATGTGACTGAAAGTGTGTTTCAAGTGACTCACTATTTCTTGTGATATGAACCGGCGAGCGGTGAATATGAAAAATCAAGGAATATGAAAATTTGATATTCTGCCTACACTGTTTTTTTAAAGCAGGTTTTGGTAACTTCCATGGCTGTTAGTAATTGGCGAAAATTCAACCACCATGATAATTTAACTCCAGCAAGAAACAGATCCGACGAGTTCGTAATTACGCTAATGAAGATGTCCGTCATCTCGATCGAAGAAACGCAAAATTCAATTCATTAGTGGTCGCCTGAGATGAAACGAGAGAAAACGAGATAAAATGGATCATAAGACTGGATTAAAAGTTGGAATAAGTATTTCAATGGTATTTCGTCGAGCCGTGTGCAAATGCTCATTGATTTATGCGATAGAATTGGTTTTATTATTACGTAAGGGTCCGATTAAACATTATTTCGTTGTATAGTTGTAAAGTCATTACACATAAATTTAAAGACCTATCTACAGCAGTGAAGTCGAAGTTACGCCTTTACTACGTCAGTCGTCCTCTCTCTGCGTCAGAGGGTAAGTAGGGAAATTTAGACACTCCACTATTCTCACTTAATCTCTCAGAGTCGTCATCGACCGACACATAGCCGCCATCATCCGCATTATCTGATTTAGTTCATGGCAACGCGAAAGACAATGAATTGAAACTAAAAAAATATAACGCTAGTATATCTCTCAGAATATCTATCCGAAGACGGGCCGATTAAATACTCTATTTCGATCAATCTAAAGATCAAAGATGCCCTTACAGACACTGCACATGGAGGTAATTAGGGATCATCAGAGACTTATGCGTCTATTGATGCTGACAGTGCGATCAAGGACTCAAATCGGAGATTTTTGTCAAAAGAATTCTCGGACCCAAGAAGTCCTATTATGTTATTAGTATGATGACAAGTGTAGGAACTACTGAGAGGGTATGCTGGGAGTACACCTTGCGTCGATCTTGATTGCATTGATAATGATCTCTTTTGCTCCATTCATTACTACAAACTGACCAAATTCACAAATTAGTGATGGAAAAAAGTAAAATAGGAGCTCTCTCCTAAAGTCGAATGAATATGAGGACATTATGTGAGCTTTGTAAGAGTAGCACACGTTCTCAATTTAAAATTTCTTTCTGAGTCGACCCTTATTTTTGGAGAGATTGTTTCTGACGGAGTGCTAGTAGTTCAAGGCAACCGTCCTCAGCCGAAGGCCAAGAGTCTTGGAAAGAATCACCTTTTGAAGCGAGGGAGTCAATAATCAGAGGACCCAAGGTTGTCTCTCACCACTTGACAACAATCTATCAAAAATGCCTTCGATCGGCGGAGAAATGTTTCTTTAATGCCTGCAAAAAAATCCACAAGGTTAAAGTTCCATGACCCAAATTTTCCCGAGCAATCTTGTTTTTATGATATTACGATTTAAGTTAACGCGGCATGGAAAAACTTTTTAAAACGTTAATTCGCCACTGAAATCGGAAAAATAAGTTATTTCCTACCCATTTATTTTTCTGCTATTCTCCATTTTAATTTAAAATCTTGACCCTCATTAGAAATTACTATCGCTGTCAAAAATATAAAAGAATTACCAATTTTCTTTGCTTAATTATAACTTTTGACTTATAGTTTCATTTTCCTTTTACTTTTCATCAACAAAACGCAGGATTTTTCGAAATCACTCCAATTAAAAAGCAACCTTTCCAAAAAGATCACACCTGCCGTCAATTAGCATTACAATTATTTCCATCGTCCTCGTGAAGTTACGTTCTAGAAATCTTTGATAAACTTTTCATGGTGTATGACAGTTTACCAGCTTTACAAAGGAATGTGAACTCAAATCTAATTTATTTAGGTCGAAGCCTCTCTGAAATACACATCAACTACAGTATTTGCGTTCAATATATTTTTAATATTGTTCAGTTGAACTGTATAGCATAGTTTCGCTTGGAAATTTTCTCATTTAAATGCTACCATCAAGTTAAAGAGATTGTAAAACAAGTCCTCAAAGTTGAAGCACTCCTTTTCAAAAGTTCAAAAAACGCAATTACACAAAATATATTTATATATGATATAATAACCTGGATTATTTATTATTGCTTAATGTTAGCCCCACAATTCATACCGTCGTACAGGTATGGTAAATTTTCAAGCACCTCGTCATTTAATCTTAATTTTTAATTTTTCAATAATTAGATTTAATTCAGAAGTGTCTGTCGGAAGCGATTTAAATAAGAGGTGTTTTTGACTTGCTGCAATAAATGATTTGAAGGTTATTGTATAAAAGTTCAGATTGGCCCTGTTGATCTTCAAATATTTCTTTAATAATGAAACTTGGTCTCATGGCGATGGGGAATCAAGTCAAATTATGTATTTTGTCACTTAAATGCATTCTAGATGGTACGTATATATAAGGGGTGCTTCAACTTTGAGGACTTGTTTTACAATCACTTGGTGGTTAAATTTGAAAATTCTTGAAAATCAACCAACTCAAACTCTTGGGGTGTTTTAGAAAGCAGCAAAAATTTATTTGAAGGAATGTATACTACCTTGATCAAAAATTTCCCGGAATTTATTCAGAAAATTAAAAATACAAGTTTATTCATCTAAATCTATATTGTCCCCTTCAAAGTAATCCCCATCGACTGCAACACACTTATGCCAGCGCTTGATCCAATCCTCGAAACATTTTTTATATTCGGTTTTCGGTATGTCCATCAGTGCTTCCTGCGATTTTTCCATTACTTCCTCTCGGCTGCTAAAACGCGTTCCCCGTAATGGTTTTTTAACTCGATTGAACAGAAAGAAGTCACAGGGAGCCAAATCAGGTGAATTCGGTGGCTGTTGGATGGTATTTGTTGCATTTTTCGTCAAAAAATTACGAATAATGATAGCACTGTGCGACGGTGCGTTATCATGGTGCAAAATCCACGAGTTTTCTGCCCACATATCTGGTCTCTTTCGGCGAATTGCTTCACGCAAACGTCTCATAACGCCCAAATAATACTCTTTGTTTACTGTCTGGCCTTCTGGCAAAAATTCATGATGCACTACACCGTTGGTTGTAATCCATGAAAACCGTCAGCATTGCCTTCTTTTTTGACTGAAAACGACGTGGTTTTTTTGGTCTCGGCTCATTTGGTGAACGCCATTCACTTGCCTGATGTCTGGATTGCGTGTCGTACTCATAAACCCACGTCTCGTCTCCAGTAATGATCCTTTTGATGAATGTGGGATCGGATTCAGCCTCGCAAATCATGTCTTTTGCGACGTCAACACGGTCTCTTTTTTGCATGAAATTGAGGTCTTTTGGCACCAACTTTGCTGCTACACGACGGAAACCCAAATCATTAACCACAATGTCTTGGGCGGATCCATAGGCAATGTTCAAGTCCTCCGCTATTTCTCTGATGGTTAATTTGCGGTTATTGACCAACATTTCTTTTACTTTATCAATTTTTTCACCGACTTTCGATGTCGATGGTCTGCCACTGCGTTCATCATCTTCGATTGACTCACGACCACTTCTGAACCGCTCGTGCCACTGGTAAACGACAGTTTTTTTTAGAGAATCGTTGCCGAAACACTTTTCCAACATTTCCAACGTCCGTGCGCCACTAAATCCGTTTTTTACGCAAAATTTAATACAAGTTCGTTGTTGCAAATTTAAATCCATTTCTGCAATTGTAAAAAATCGCCAACACACACAGAGATAGATGTACTCTTGGCTACGTAACTTTTGCAAATGTCAAGTTATGACACTAAGATTTAAAGGGAATATCAACAACAGATGTACCAATTTAACAAAAAAAACAGAACTCAAATCGGAACGATGGGAGCGCCACACGGTGGTTATTCCGGGAACTTTTTGGTATTTGGAACTGGTTGGATATTTCCTCTCAGTTTGTCACACATATGAGGGAAAGCAAAGCAAGAAATTTCAATAGGATTTCATACTGATGGAAAGTAATCAATTTCCATCGGCTCATCTGCATTGGTCTTTAATTGCGCATATTTCAGTAGAGGTGCCTACGGAGAGATTCTGCTTGAGGAGATGGAATATGAATATCATTCAATATCGAATTGTGATAGAATATGGATATCATCCATCAGCTAAGTTAATTGGTGGAAATATACCGAAACGAATCCGTAATTTCCTAAAAACGTTCTGCCATTATTTTCCATGTGAAATTTATCAGTGTGTATATTAATGCTTTTACATCTTGAATAATCACGACTCTCTCGTAATCTCCCCAAATAACGATGCATCAACCTATATGCAACCTATATCAAATCCGTAGGCAACCGAATGGAATCATAATGTTCTATATGCGTCCAATCACTGAATTACTGATGAAAATGTCTAAGTGAAATTTATACTACGTTATTTCAGATGTTATTTATCAAACAAATTTGAATGCGATGCGAGTTTAAACTTTTATGTCAACGCTATCATCGTACAAGGCAGTGGACTTCATCGAGACACGATACCTTTCTAGAGTAATCAAAATAAGTCATGTTTTGAATTGTGTAATAGACAGCCCGTATGGCATCATCCTAAGGCTCTCGCCGTCTCCGTGTATGTCTATGTTTAGGGCGTTCCAATAACCTATATTTGTGATCACCTTGCCACAATTACCAAATGTATTAGTATTTTAACTTTGACAATGAATAACTTCTATTATTGCATAGGCACCACAAATGTACTTTTTCATCATTTTATCCATTATCTCCAAAATTTCACATGAAAAACAGTTTAAATTATGTCATACCGGTCGTCAAATTGCTGGTATGTTTCGATATTCCTTTGAACTTCGTCCAATGATAGATTGAGTCACCATAGTAAAAATATAAGGCACTCCATGCATGCCTACTTTGCCCCTTCGCAATCTGATCCCTGTCTTTCCGTCATTGTGGGCCGCCTTGAATAGTGGAAGACGGATGACGAGGAGGACCTCCTCTCGTAGTAGTGGTGGTATTTAGGGGAGGTGACCGACAGCTCATTCATTCAGACAGGTCATTTGCGCCATTAGGGATGGACAGGAAAGAATGAAGGGTGGATAGAAACCTCCATGAAATGTCGGCATTAGCCTTCTCTTAACGAATGGCAGCTTAACGTCCCATCCGACGGACGGCGTTCTCACTCATAGTGCTCTCCACAAAGCACCTTAAGTAGGGATCGAGATACCATTGAAAAATATTCGACACAGCCGGGATTCGAACCCGGGCCCTCTGGGTGGAATACTATAGCCACCACACTCCCCTTCCTCTCGCCCATGATTCTTGGAGTGCGAATGTGCGTGTCCTCTAACCCACTGTATTCAATGTGTACTTTGTGTTCATTTTATAAACAAAATCATTTCTCCTGTCCTCTACTTTTCTTACATGCGTCTAAAATACATTTTTGGATTACACGTAATGTTCCGTCATACAAAACTGGGGGCTCATTTCTCAACGCTACAAGTCAAAATTTCATATCTACTGGAAAGTGTAATATGACATTCAAAACTTTCAAAATCGCATGCTGTGCATTGTAGGCAAGTAACAAATGCTGCGCCATTTATAACTATCAGCAGACCCCGTGCGTGAATATTACAAGGACGCATTAACTGGCAAGTAAGTTTCCCCTAACGGGTCCACGGTGATCCAAGGTTCCCTCTCACGGGGTCAGTTGTAAAAGGACTACTGCAAGAAGGTTGCCTTTTTTCCTATGCATGTCTAAACTACCTTTCCGCAAGGAAATACTAGAAGGTTAGTCATGGTACCAATATTTGGACTTGGATGTTACGTATATCAACCGATTGTCTGCCAATAGTCCAAACTGGAAACACAGGCGCATAACATTGCCCTGTATATAATTGCGCATTCCAAAAATGAAGAGTTTTGATGATAATTTGTTTATTTTGCTGCGACAGAAAATTTATCATACTATTTTACATATATCACCCATTATAACCATCAATTCATAAAATTGTCAGACGCATTTATCATTAACCTTTCTCGTGAGAGACTAACAGAAATATAAATTTGCCATCGAAAAAAAACAATATGTTTCCACGTTTACATTCACGACTTATTGCATTGCTTACCTTCTTAATGCATTTTAAATTGAAAAAATAATCGCTTCAGGGGTCGAAACCGGACACTACAGGTATGTCCACATTTTGAGTAAAATAAGCCAATATGCACAACATTTGGAAACTCCTCGTGAAAACCACAACTCCATGGCTATCGTGGTTCTCGAGTTATGATAGGAATTACATCGTTTCACACAGGCATATAGACATCGATGGATTTCATAAATAGGTAATTTATTTTTAATATTTGCGCTTTTAATTATTAGTATGAAGCAAATTAACGTTATACGCTTAATCGACTATATGAGGCGGAATGGGTGACATAATCCTATTTTATTTTTACTAGAGGAGTTTTCCCACTTTTATGAACATACTGCTATTTTTGCTGTAATTCAATATGAAATGCAAGTGATAGTTTCATAATATTTCAGTTTGTTTCTTTTAACTATTCATTATCTTCTCCTAAAACTAAATCCTGGGGAATTTCCAGAATTCATCTGCTTTAATTCGGAGTTTGAGAAAAACCCGGAAATATTAACCCCGAGTCGATGGTCGTCTGACCTATTTAAGGGCAAAGTTCCGGCATCAATAATAACTAACCTCGTATGTAGATGAGACAAGTCAAATAAAAATAGATTACCGCCATCGTTATTCTACTCGTATAATGTAAAATAAATGTAATCTTGTGCCATAGGTTGGCCGTATGGCCGTTTTTCTCTTTTCCGGGTGATGACCCAACACCCACCGCCACACGCCCTTGCGGCGGCTTGTTGGGTATTATGTAGATGTAAGGCGAATTCTTACCAAGTAATAAGAACAAGTTAAAAAGTTCAATGTAAACCTTTAAAGATGTATTTTGGTGATTTTTTTCTGTTTTGTGCCATTAAAGAATGTTTGTCCATACTACCGGTTAACTGAACGAGAAAATCGGAATTTGAAATTTTCTTTCGCGATTAATACTATGTATTTATGGGTATCATGGACTTAATATTCAAATGAATCTATAACCGTCCAATTTCTACCTTTTCAAGTTAGATTTTGGACCATCTCGTGAACTTCCTCTTGCTTGCTGCATTTAATTGTATTATTTCCTTCTCCAGTTCATCATATCTTCTATCTGCAGTCTAAAAATATACTTCTCTTCCATCCTCTCCTCTATTACAACCTTCAGCATCTCAAAGTATTCCCTCCGCCCACTTCCTCTCTTCGTGCAGATCTCCATAAGCGTATTCCTCTCTTCGCTCACTCTCTCTTAACCTTCGTCGTCGGTCTTCCTCTCTGCCTCACTCATTGCCTTCTTCATACCTAAAAGGCTCTAATTTGCGCTCATTTCCGCGCCTTAAACATCAGATTTTGGATTCATAAAGCACTATTCTCTGTCTCTTCTAATAATTCTCGCAGTGGCTTCATTCATCAATGCTATTCTTATCCTTAATGGCCTACTACAGTGCCTATTATTTTCCTCTAAAATGCTGCCCAAACACCTGACTGGCTCCATCAGCTCTATTTTATTCCCTCCCACTTTAACGTTTAACTCACGATAGCCTATGAAACATCCGAAGAAACTGGGGGAGGTGCTGCGACAGTATCTTCTAGCGGAATTATCCGCAAATTCGTATTTTAATGCAAAAATTCCACAGTGTATAAATCATTCGCCTTGACCAGTATGTGAGCATGGATCCCTCAATGTCCGGCCGACTGCTTTAGTCAGTTAAGTTACCGAGGCGTCCTAATACTACGGTATTTTGTCATAACACCGTGTTCTTTTAAATCCCCCAAAATTTCAGAGTGTACGATAGCCTACCTTGAGAATCTTTTATCACTTTGTTTTTCCTGTGATTAATCGTCATCCCACACTTGTTACACCTTTCCTCCACATTCGATTCAATCCCTTGACTTGACTTGAGTATACAAGTTACCAGCGATGATGGACAACACTGACTTACTCCCTAGCATGTTACTGCCCATCCCGATTCTCCCTCCGTTACCTTTACCTGTAGCATCCATAAATTCACGCACAGGTATTGAATAAGCCCATTCCATTCTACTCCATCCTGCAACTCTAGATTCTATGTAACGTGTTCTCAAAACCCAAGAAGCACACAAAGACATCCTGATTATAATTATTTCCACTTATGTTACCAACACTAAAGTAGCATCAAATATTCCCCCGCCCTTCTAAAACTTAGACTGGCCTTCGCCTAGCAGATAAGGCTTGTTTTTAGAGCACCAGGGATCATCGAATCGAACCCCCAAGCCATTTCACCTCCTCAAGGTGAGAACATATCGGTTGCATAGTAAGGGTGATGGGAGGGGTAGTAAAAAATGTTATGCAGTACAAAATACGAGCTAATCCTGTCATTAACCGTATTTATCATCAACTATACACTTAAAATTCCTTGCTAAAGGTGCGATCAAGGAATTTTATTACTCCGCAGAATTTTTTTTCAGTTAGTGGTTACGTAGAATATCAAAATTTCATGAAGTAGCTTAAACTTAGAATCATTAACCTTGAAAAATCCTTTCATATAAATATTTTCAAAATGAAATAATGTATAGAATTCATTGGTATGGTAATTAATAATAATAACTTATAAAGCATCAATAATAAAATGCATTGGTGGTAACAATCAGTGAGATTGAACATAATAATTAGAATTCATTCACATTTCTTGACTCAATAGAACTTGGTTCACTTATTTCACTCTCAGAATTGACATATTTCTCCCTGTGCAGCTATGGGGTAGAGAATTTTAACATGCAAAAGCATTTTTAGGAGCCTATTACATCCTTTCTAGGAGTCTAACATCGAATTGGGGCATCGTATGATCCCATCTACAATTTAATGTTGACATTTAGTAGTTTCTGGCATTGCATATACATGGAGTCAAACTTTGGAGGTTGGGGGGGCAACTGTCCTCTCCCCATTTGTACCCCACTGAAATACATGCATCTTTTTCTCTTTCTCCAAAAGAGATTTCTCCTTAATAATCTCTTTGAATGAACACTGTTTCCATTATAAATTCTGGAAGAAATGAAAATATATTTAACTATTTCTCTTGATTCAATGAATGTACTGGGAATCTATATGACTTTTAGCATAAAATTACTGTCATTAATTTGATTGCAAAGTTTTTGTCCATTTGGGCAGGCGAATAATTCCTTGCTCTTCAAAAGGACGTGGGCTCGACTTTGGTATGGGTTGGTTAATATTCTCTGAATTTCACCCATTTGCTTCAGGATTTTAGCGATTAGTAAGTTACCTTATATTATCAATTGGTACCTGCACACGTTCCATTTCATGAAAAACAGAGGCTATGTGTTGAAAACATGCTTCAACAAGTTTTCAATCAACAACAAGAACTAGGCTATTGAGTCATTTTCTTTGAATTTACTTGTTTACCCAAGACATCACCTCATATCTCCGGTGAAATACTGAATTTTCATACTAAACGTGCTCTGTGAGATCAGTGATAAACTTTTGTATGTCGCCGTGTTTTGCCAGGGCCCAAATCATCATCAAGGCAAAACTCAAATACTACATCTGTGGGGTAAAAGTGAGAATTCCCCACCCGAGTTTTCAAGTATTTTAAATAAAAATGAACTTGAAATTTTTAAAGATGTTATTATTTTGCACTATTTCACTGTTTTCTGCAATCTAAATTTATCCCATTTAAAGCACTCTGAAATAAAATACTTTTGGCAGTTATGGCATATTAACTTTTTTATCACTTTAAAGAATTACGGTAGATGCTTAATTAAGTGAAACCGTGTTATCTCTCTATTTGACATACACTGTTAACATTTAATAAACACTGTTTAAAATTATGCGATAATTATAAACAGCGTAACAAACAATTTTAATTACACATCACCATTGCTATGGTCATTGTATGATTAAATTGTTTTGCCTTAAGGCTCAACATCAGATTATTCGAATCCTCGAATGTCGAAATGGATTTTTATTTGTATATATCATTTATAGTTGTGGTGAAGTAGCTTTGTGGGTAAATTGTTCGCCGACGGACTTGAATCCGCGTCATACCTTATAAATAATAAGCTGTGTGATTCCTTGACACCAGAAATTCCCGAGAACCCATGGGCAGAACAAGGGTGACCATTATTTTAAAAGTCTGATAAACGGATAACGTGAAAAAAATAGCAGATATTATCCATGATATATCAGTGGAGCAAACATTCATGAAATACCTAGTAAATTATATCAGTCGGTATTTGTTTAAATATCTTCTACCTATCACCATTATCAAATGGTGAAGGGACAATGCTTATTCGCTAAATTTCTCGACTTTTCAATTAGTTGGTATTTTTAATTTTTGAAAATCCAGACCATATATCGTCCAAAAAGATGGCAGCAAAGAAATCCATACCATTTAAATACATGTTACGCACCCTTATCGACCTGTGTTTTAATTGACCTCTGAGAAGCTGTTAAACAACCTGCATGTACAGTATACTTTTCTTATTTTGTCAGACGAAGACGGGGACAGCAGCAAGGAAAGATGCGAAAAAACGTGTTTTGAGAGGAAGATCACGTCAAAAGGCCTGACCGAACAACTGAAGAAATTCTTAAAAAAAGTGTACATATTGGAAAGCTTATGGGATAACCAGCAAAAGAAGGAAAAGTCCGTAAAGAATTCGATAGATATGAACTCATCGAATCCCAGATGGGAAAATTCAATAAAGAGAGATTAAAACTAACTACGAGGAATTAAGTGTTTGGAAATAATATTCTATGAAAAGTTTCTTAGGAATAGATAAATTGGCATAGGAAATAATAAAATTATACCCGAGGTGCAGCTATTCCAGGTTAATAATGAGGATAAAGAATAAAAAAACGCTGAATATTTCCTAGGATCAGACTAATTTGTCGGAAAAGATAACTTTCAAACGGGGAGTCCAAACGGAAAACATATGGATGATATTGCTGTTAGCTAGAAGTACCTGGCTCTGATTACTGCATCAACATTTCGGTAGATCTGATGTGGTGAAAAACCGGGAAATCTAGCCAGAAAATGAAAGAGGGGTGTTAATAATAATTTAATGTAAATTATTATGTTGTGCAAGAATCAAAGAGTGGCTGGCATGATATGCATCAGTTAAGACTATAATCCACCCTTCGCAAAAATGGGAACACCCCTGAACGAGTACCTAACGGTTGAGAATGTGGAGGAGGTGGACTCTTTCCAGTTACTCGTTATCCGAAACCCGAACCCATCAACTCCTGGTCCGGCATTTGAAACATTGATTGAAACTTATCTTAATTATTCTTTTTCTAAAATTTCCAATGGGTTTAAATGACCCGATTGTAGTATTTACTAGTGAATTCTTTATCACAAATAATAATTTAGTGAGAATTTTCAGTCTTAAATATCGTGAATCTCATAACATTTTACTCGTGGTTAATTTAATATCTTGAGCATGTCAGTGTAAAATTTGCAGCCTACCTCCTAAAAATCTGTGGTATTTATGAGTATATTTCACTCCCGAAGACAATGGTTGAAAGATCAAATCGCAGAATACCGAAAAAAAATCGCGACGATTTCATCAAGATTGTTTTGGGATTACTTGAAATCAGAAAACATTACATGACTGTTAACTAAGCAAGACTATGTAAAAATAGCGGCTTTGCCTTGACGCTTAACATTTCTCGTGTTTCTGTAAATAGGTCGATGATTCCAGTTCCCCGAGTTCAAGGTTGACGCATTCTTCGAAATAGAAAGAGCTATCCTCCTCTCAGGCTTATTTTCGTCAAAATCAATCGAAAATATAAAGAAAACCAATTATTCTATCATTTGACCCAATCACATGACATCGTTGTATCGTCGTTATCACAAGAGATGGTTGCGTGAATTTTGACCAAGACTGTTGTTAATGAGCCTAGTCCGAAAATAGGTTTGCTCAGATCAGGTGTAATTGACTACTCCAAAGAGGGCGAAATTTGAAAGAAAGAGAAGTATACTGCTGGGTCCAATGCAAACTTGGAGACATCGAAGAACTTTGCGAATCGAGTGACTTCCACGATTTAAGTGTATTCAGATAAGGGTAATTATTTCATTAAAGAAAAAAGTAAAACCTTTTAATCATTATTGAGGGGGTTGTGGACGAATCTGGCTAACGGGGTGAGCGGTTACATCAATGATTGAGTGGAACTTACATTGAGTGAAATATTTAATGTGATCAATGTAATCAATGAATATTAATATCTCACGTACTGCTCCATCTTTCGAGAACTTTCTCTTTCCCCCCATCGTTTCCACCTCCACTCTTTACGGACGATACAGGAAACATACGGATCGATGTTCAAGCCTCACCTGATGATCATACCAACACGCTAAAAATAGTTTTTCGCTTAAAATGCCCGTGGTGCCTATACTTAATTATGTCAACAGATGGCCGACGAGAGGAGAGTGGAGAAATGAGAATTAAAAGGATCTGCGAATGCAGCTACTCTCTTAACGTAACGCATAATTAACTGTAAATTAAGATGTCACACTGTGAATCATCCAGAACATATTGCTAGAATTAATATACTGAGACATTAAACGTAAAGTTTTCAAAATGTTGTGTCGTTCACTCATCAGGGATATAAAAACGGATTTCACAGGGTGATATGATATAGAGGGTGCGTTCGGAAAGTAATGCAATTAAATCTCCTACGCCGCTCCAATTGAATGGAGTGGGATCAAACTACTTGGAGTAGGTGGGGCGGGGGGGGGGAAGCTAAGTTTTACCACGAAACCGGTCTCAGTGCTCTCCAAGCTGTGCAAGCGGCATATGTCAGTCATTGCAAACCTCTGCGCGCCGATCGTGTAACGAAAGACCAACCGAGTGGAACTTTCAAGTGAACTTTTGCAACGTATTAAAATGAACCTGATTATTTGGTAGTGGGTCGTGGTAGTCCAGGGGGTAGAGCGTTGGACTGCTGACCGGAGGGGCCCGGGTTGGATCCCCTCTAATTCTGACTATTTGGGCACCCTCAGCTCCACCTAAGCTATGTGATTTTTCGGGTACCAGATCTTCCTGGGAAACCATTACCGGCGCAGGGAAAGGAACTGTCCCCCCTACCCTGATGTGTGCATTTCACACGCCGTCGGGCTTAGTGCAGGGTGAACTCTACCATCTCCTACCAAACCGACCTTCGGGTTGATTACTGCGTTTATAGTTTTTTTTTTATTTGGACAACGTGATCACTGGTGATGAAACCTGAGTTTTTTAACACGACCCAGAAACAAAACGCCAAAGCTCTGAGTGGCACACCGACCAATCCCCAAAGTCCAAAAAGGCAAGAATGAGCAAATCAAAAGTGAAAACAATGCTCATTGTCTTTTTCGACAGTAAAGGAGTGGTCCATAGGAGTTTATTTCTCAAGGATAGACAGTTAACGCTGCCTACTACGTGGATGTGCTGGAAAGACTCCGAAAAAGGGCATCAGGACGAGAAAGACATCTCCGCTACCTGGAAACTCCATCACGACAACACGCCTTGCCACAACGCGCTACGAGCCCGCGAGTTCCTGGGCAAACACCAGGTGCCAACACTGCCCCCCCCCCCCTATAGTCTTGAGGTCGCCCAAGCAGATTTCTGTTTGTTCCCTCGGATTGAGGCAGCCCTGAAAGGAACCCGTTTTTCGTCCATAGAAGAGATCCAATCAGCCGTGACGAAGACCGTGCGAGAGGCCCCCGAAGACGCCTTCCAGGGCGCGTACCGGTCTAGGCAGAGTCGCTGGAAAAAATCTGTAGAGGCCCAAGGACAGTGCTTTGAAGAATTTTAAGTGTTTTTGCAAATCTGTTTAATAAATTTAAAAAAAATAATTTCACTAATTTCGGAACGTACCCTTTATGTATTAAGTAGAATGCCAAAAGTTTTTTTCTTAACTACTCGTTATTCCTGTTATTTAAAGCTTGACAAACGGTGAAAAATAAGGGCGATGGTACTCGCAGGGTATGAATATACATGAAGTAAATAAGCTATTATTAAAATAATAATAACAATCAATCATTATTCATAAATATTTTAATAGTTTTTAACTAACGAAGACTAGGCGCTATGCGCGAATAAAATTTTAATTTGCATTCGATTTAAAGTTTGATTGAGCATGTTCGGAAAGCCAAAAGTTACGATCCAGTATTTCATACGAAAAATAAATATTCCATAGACTAGAGTCGAAAAGTTGACCATTTACGTCACGTGTAAATATTTAATGAGCGCATTCAGATGTCTCAGGGGGAAAAATAGTAAACGTGCTCTCCGCATTTCCATCATTGCTAGCCATTCATTGACGTCATTGGGAAGAAAATTAACAATCAATAACCGTAGAAAACGTTTTCAGCGAATAGGTGATTGCTGGAATCATGCCATCGTTTCTATAATTCAAGAACCGATCACTGTTATTAATCCACGTCTGCGCGTAATATCTTTTATGGAGGCGATTCCAACACCATATATAAAAACCTTGCCAAATAATATTACTTTGTCTGAAATCACAAGCCGAGATTTTTTTCAAATTCAGACTACCTTTCAAGCGTTAAAAAAATTGAAATTCTGCATGTGACCTATGCTTCCGTGCAAAATTAAAGTTTCTCCACAAATTAAGGCATCGTCTACGGAGGCCTAACTAACGAGACTTGGGTACTTTGAATTTTTTATATAAATCATAAATAATAGTAATGCTTTATGGTAAAGATCCTATTTAGATGTTCAAGGTGACTTCAGGTAGCAAAGTAACTAACAGAATAAAACCCTACAAAACATCATTTTAAACCGGGTGCAAAATAAACAACGACAAAGAGGCAATAGACAGAGATTGCCGAGTTAGCATTACACCATTCCAGAAACTATCTAAGGTCGGCACAGCCTCCATATTCGAAATGGAATTGATCCCACAAACTTTGAAGTAAGTTGCGAGCGCGTTAACCAGTGGACTTGCCGGAGTGGCGAAACGATCTCAATTTGAATACTTTCAATAACACGAAAAAATTTCGTTTAAAATATAATCAAGTGGGAATGTATCAAGACTTTTTTGTAATAAATAATGGTATTGTTAAAGAGCGGTTGTTTTTTATATCAAGCGTCAAAACTGAGGATGAAACAGATCAGCTATGAATTAAACTGTACTTCTTTAGGGGTGCTAATCTTCCCAAAACGCAATGACTTTTCAACCTCACTTTTAATCAAACTAACCCACCCGCTTCCCACCGCTTAACCCTTCCAAAAATACTGTTATTCACTAGTATACAAATTGATGTTTCCCTAACATGTTATAAGGAGCGTTAATTGTAAAATCCATAGGGAATCATATGGAATTGGCCATGAAAAATACATGCAAATCATTGTAAAAACTGGCCATCTCACAATGTCTGAAAACAATATACGTACAATGCTCGCTGAATTAAACTAAATGGTGCATGCATGACTCCGCAAACAGTATTATCGCATTAGATACTCTACTACCAGCACAGTAACCAACCCGAGGGTTGGTTCGATAAGTGAAGGTAGAGCTCCCCTTGTGTGGTTATTAATTAGAGTCGTGAGAAAAGGAAATCCTGGTAGTCCCCGTGCACCTATTAGCGATTATTTGGGATAGATAGATAGTTAAATAGTCATATTTTTTTGGAGCAACGTTGAAACTATAGAGTCTCTTCTACCACCTAACCCCTCGTCGTACATTTACAATATTAAACTTACAGATTAATCACACAAATTGTACGTAAATAAGGAGGAGGAACATGAAATTATGTTTAGGAAAATGAGAAACATGAAAGGTTGATTTTACTTATGAATCAATAAGAACTTTTAGTGGCATGTAAATTGATTTAAAATCACAGTCGAGAAACTTCCAATCGAGGAGTTCCAAGGGGATAGTTAACGATCTGTAATTTGCTCTAAATTGATGAAAAAGAGATTAATAATTCAAGTTAAAAAATACGATATTCTCGAGGGCAGCTATCGATAATGATTGTAATTTGGTGATGAGGAGTAGCCGACTTGTGTGCAAGAAGAAGAAATCATCAACGAAGAAAAGCTGTAATGTGTTATCATTCAGGATACAACGGTTTACACGGAAAAGGGGCTTGGAAACGTTTGGCTATTTTGAAATCAATGTTTGTCAACTGAGTTTCCATCGCAAAAGCATTTAGTTCCTCATTTGAGCAAAATTTTAAACAATTCTCTCCATTATAAAATTCAGAAGTTGGGGCCACTTGTTCATATCAGGTCCCTAGAAACCTGTATCACTAAGAACTTGGCCCACTTATTCATTCAACCCAATACCATATTTTAGCTAGTTGATATTAATTTAATTAATTATTTACAATTAATTAATTAATTTTTACAGTTGTTATTTTGAGCGATTTTTTTATATTATAGTGGATCTTTGGTGTTGAATGATTTATGAGTAATAATTTTTATACTCCAAAAGCTTCTACTTTTAAAATGCTCCTTTAGTATTACGTTGTTTTTAATACAACAAGCTTTAAGCTGACCACAAGATCAAGTCCGTTATCTATCATTAAATATCGATTATTCGTTTTTTTGAGAAATAAAGACTCATGGTTGAGTCTCCCGATACTACGTATGTTATGCAATGACTATCATAAACCAACTTTAAATTATTGAGTGTATTGCTTTTGAATCTCTTTATTAATATGTTAGAGTTTACCATAGCTTATTTTACCATATATCTGCCTATGGCTTCACGTAACATATGAGAAAAAGAGCTTTTGGCTGATCATCAAAATCAAATCCACAATCTGCCATCAAAATCCAATGAACCGTTTTTGAGATGTTAAGTACTCTAGCCAGTTTAATCCCCATATTTAAAAGAAATGCAATAATCCCTATACTTTTAGTGGTCTCTCCAAACTCCACTCCCATTTTCAATGTAACGCGGCACCTATTTCGCGGAAGGAATCTCTTTCATACAGTACAAAGGTTGCTTGGCAACACTAAAGCACAAACACCCTGCTTAGCGCAGTTTATATTTGAGGGGCCATGCACTCCACACGGATATGATTTCACAGGTCGTGATTTCTGCGTGTTTACGCTCTGATATTTTTGCATTGTAATGCACATTTAGTGGATCACTCCGTTAAAGTTAACTGTCGCGGTATCTCCCATAGTTTCTTTGAATTTGTCAAAGGTAAAACACCCAAAGTTCTTCAAGTTGGCTTTAACTTCGTGAACTGTGGTGCTTTGCGCACGATTACGAGTGCCTGTGACATTTTATGCACGGTATTTGGTCACAACATCCATTGTTGACTCCAAAATTTCACACACCAGGGTGGGGAGGCCAATTCATTTGCCTGTGCCGCCTATGGTTTCCCCAAATCACGTGGATGTACGATATACTATTATTATACTACTCGTACTATTATCGAAATTTAATGAAATTACTGATAACACTATGCATAAGTATGAATAGTTGACTGGTTCGCTGTCATGCAATTAAATAAATCTTCTCAAATGAAAATATTTGATTTTCAAACAGAAC
Organism: Hetaerina americana; assembly: GCF_022747635.1. Taxonomy (NCBI): domain Eukaryota; kingdom Metazoa; phylum Arthropoda; class Insecta; order Odonata; family Calopterygidae; genus Hetaerina; species Hetaerina americana. Next base: position 48,458,972 of record NW_027286069.1, read on the forward strand.
GGCTTTTAGCATGAATTTCTTAAAACTGCTGCGGGTTAAAAATAAAATGGGGGTGATAGTAACAGAGTAATCTGCCGTAGACGCACTCAGGTCCATATTGCCAACAGCTACATCTACATATGATGTGGAAAGACGCACTCTACAAAGGCGCATTTTTATTAAACAGATTTTTAACATGCAGAGAGATTGCCGAAAGAGAAGTTCCCGGGAAACTATTAAGCTGAAAACTTTTGAGATGATGAATACTTCTGGAAACTGGGAAATTGACAAAAAATGCAGACCACGGTAAACCACAATGCCGTAAAAAACAATTTTACTCAATATTAAGAACATGGACACAACTTTTGGGATTTCAATGGGTTACAGGGAAAGGTAAAAAGGGGCTTTGCGGTGGCTCTAATAGAAAATTTTATGCAACTCTGGCGTTCCGATCTCCTTTTCTGATTCGGCCCTGCGAGAGAAAACTGTAACCACCGGGAGGAATTGAATTAATGCTACTAATTTCATTCGAACGGACGCTAGAGAAATGTCCAAGGTCGAACGACAAGTATAGCTTGAACCGTCGACAGGAGAAGTAAAAAATGCAAGACAATATTCTTAAACTAGAGAGAGTTGAATAACGTTATGGGCGAATAAATTTAATACTTTGGTGTATCATTACTGAGTAATCATATCCAACATGGGAACATACAAGACTACGGTAATCCTATATTTCTAAAATTTCGCTCTCACGGAATGTTTGCAATTTTCCACGCCGTTCGATTGCTTTAACTCAGTAGAGGTGTACATCAGGTCTCTTAAGTTAGATAAAACGTATGAACGTGGTGAACGGAAGGGGAACCCGTTATTATGGGGCTTTATTATCATTTTTTATCGACTTAATTGGGCGAGATTGAGACTGAAGACGATTAGATACACCCAATCCCTAGGAGAAGGAAAATCCATCTAGGCGGCAATCGAACCCGCGACCTTCGGGTTGTCAGGCTAGGACGTTACCCCGCCGCCATCGGGGCTGGCGAATGACCTTAGTGGAAGACGTCAAAAGTTTTACGTGCACCAAATAATACGGTAATACTCGGGTTTATCAGGAACTAATATTGCTGATTTCATACGTATACTACGTAACATCATGAACTCGACGCCAATAAAGCTATCTGAGTCTGTTTTGGATCCCACGACACTACATTTTAAACTGCAGGCACACTATCCACTGGACTATAAAGGTGGTGCAGGCTGATGATGTCGTCAAAATGAAATCATATTACTACAAATATTCTCCCTACATCTATACGGTTTTCTTCCTACTTAAGTAACAGAATTTTGTTGAGCTATGCCAGACCTTCTTGAGTTAAAGTCCCTCCGAGTGAGTAACTTGTACAATATCATACCGATTTCATGGAATTGCTTAAACTATAATTTGTATTTACTTAATTTATTATTCCAACCAGGCACTGTGGCTAAATCCAAAGAGCGTAAACACGATTATATTTAAAGGTGATTTTACTTGAAAAAATTTTAAGGAGAGATTTATACACTTCTCGGATTGAGAAGAATTTAAATTATGAGATGAGACTGACAGGCCAGGTCACTTGTGTCATTAGGTAAAGAGGTTGCGAAGCAGTTCATATGGTAAAGCGCTTGGCTACAGAGCAGAAGATATTGGGATAAAAATCATATACCTCTTGACTTCCCAGGTTCACCCAAAATATGTGATTTTTTAGGTACCAGATCTTTCTGGAAAATCACAGCCGGTGTCACATCTCCCCTAAAAACCACTTCCATGCCTTGATGCATGAATTTCAAACAGTGTCAAGAGCCGAGTACAAGGTGAGCTCTACCTTCGATCAAACCAATCTTAGCAATGATTATTGTAGTTTCTTAGGTGGTGATGGGTGATTTTTGGAGTGGACAAGATTGAAGGATGCGGAGGGAGGTTGTAGGCAAACTTGAGGTCAGCGTTAGTCTACTTCGTACAAATAGCCAACGTCCAGTAGACCTGCAGTCTACATACTGGTCCCCCTTGTCTAGCAATTACCTAACAATACTATTCCAGTCATCACTTCACATAAAGGATCTTTGTATTACCTTTGACAATGAACTCATTTCCGCTCTGAATCTTAATGAAATTAAGTCTAAAGCCGTGGTTGACGATTTTAACAGATCCACTAAAATTACCTTCCCCAATATCCTAGATACCTTTCACCAGCTGCGCACCCCTCGCTCTAATACCGCTCGCCAATTTGGTCAACTGTTTGTCCCACCATCTCAAAGTTACCAGAACGCCCTCAACTTTGTCGTCTCTGCTACCTAACTCAGTTGACGTATTTCGTCCACGCTTCTCCATCCGCGGTGAAATAGTATGCACACTTAGATTCAACTCTGGAAAAATTTGAATAATTCAAGAGGAAATTATTCCATTCTGTCCACTAGGGTGAACCAAACGATATCCTTCCTGATTACTCTCTGCACATCCCTGCGCACACCACCAACAGGAATGATCTCCTGCTCCCACGTGAGTTTCGTCTTTCACTCCCACAGCCATATTTTTCTTACTGACTCCAAATATTATTCAACTCACCTTCTTCCACTCGCTCCTCATTCGATCTGCTAATTCACCTCCAGGCACACTTTCACTAATATTACCAGAATTATCTTCTAAGTGTTGTATTTCTTCTGTCGAACGCGTGCGTTGTCACCATACTGTTTTTTTGTGTGCTGATTTTTGTAAGCCTATTTTTGCTGTACATTCGATGTAAGGGGGGAATCGGAATGGATCGGTGGCTAACGTACAGGCTTCTCACCGAGAGGGTCCGAGTATGATCCCGGGGGCGGCAGATATTTTTCAGCGGTATCCCGATCCCTACTTGGGGTTCTTTGTGGAGAGCACTTTGAGTGAGTACGACGTCCGTCGGAGGGGACGTTAAACTGCGGACTCCTTGGCGCCTTTGGATAAGAGTAGGCTAATGCCGACGCCGGGTTTCTCTCCACTCTTCCTATTCCATCCATCCCAAATGGCGGAAATGACCGTAATGTCCTAGGGTTACTCGCCAAGGCCATTTCCTTGGTCCAGAAAATGTTCTTGGTGAGGAGGGGGGGGAGGTGGGGGTCAACTCCCATTGGAATCGCCCTTTGCCCTCCATGGTAGCCGACGCGCGTGATTTGTGTATGCATCAGACACTCGAGGTTCAGCTGAAGGCACGAGTTGACGCACCTTATCATAATGCGCGGACCGAAAGAGTGTGGTTGGTGTCGGCACTCCAACGTGTGATCTCTTGAGAGATTAGCTACCTCGGATTGTTTTTCTCGATGTAAGAATCGAAAGGATTCCTAGTGAAATCTGAGATCATGTCGATAATAATTCAATCCACCTTTTTATCTACGGCCAAAAGACCATTCGACGACTAATCCCTCACACGCAGGTAAATGCCAATTCACAAATCTCCGTAGTTTTCCCGAACGGAGCCTTCCGATGATTAAAGTTAGTCCCTCTTAAGAAATTCTTCGCAGCAAATGTGGTTTAGAATGGTCTGTGTACATTACATTTTATCCTGCCGCTTTTCATGTGGAAAGTAGCAAAAAATTGTGAGGTTGTCCGGAAAAAGAGGAAGGAGAACAGAGTCACTCATCTATTAAATTAAGAAGGCAACCGCTCGTTGTTCAACTAGCATCTGACTCAGTTTCAACCCGTCAACCATAGTGACTTTCAATGGAACGACAGCCAAAGCATCGAGAATGCCATTGCTGCGCAATAAATATTAAGTTTACTTCTCGGGAACGAACAGCCGGAACTGATCGCTGGAACACGCTTCCTCATTTATCTGGCAACATTTCCTAGCCGGAAGGATTGGCCCGGGAGAAAACGCGTCTGTAATTCAATGGCCAAGTCTTCAAGCCTGAGTCGATGCGATGGATAACGATGGATAGATTCGACCATTGGTGAAACACACCCAGTCAAATGAGGTGTTCTGGAATTTCAGTGGGCATGCGGACTTGCATCAAAGAAATCGCTGGTCAAAAATCTTTCCCGTTTGACGAAACTAGACAGGAATCACACGCCCTACATTGGGCAGCAAACATTTCTAAGATGGGAAAATTGAATCGTCTCACGTCATGGCCGTGATAACGAAAACTCCCGATTGCTCATGTGTGGGCACCCTCCCACACGTTTAAATCAAAATAAGACTACGGCATATTCTTGCTTGCCTGCACTACTGGCGACTCAATTGGAATGATACCATGTGATTATTGGGGATCGAGGGCAGTTAGCACTTCCGCTAAATTTTTCCCTTCCGTTATACCCACCTCTACTATATGTCAAAGTGGTCCCAATATTTTTCTTTGCCTGATTCACCTCTTCCCATTTATCCATCTAACACGCAATGCCCAAACTGTAGGAACTCTTTTGACCTACCTCCTGCCTACCCCTCCCAACTATCAACTACGACTCCTTGTTTTTTCGGATCCAGTGGCTAGTTTCCAATGGGGTCTTAAATTGCCTCTTTGGGCCTAAGTACGGGTTAATGTAGCCCCTACGGTCTTACACTCAAACACTATTACTAATTTAAAAAAAGCGATGCAATGTAAATACAGTGTAAATGACATCCAACCGGATGTCATTTACTCTGTATTTACACCATTTGTGACCGGTACAGATATTTTGACACTACAGATAAAACATTTCCTTACTAGTGCTTTTTATTCCTCGAGTCCTCCGCGAAAACAATTTGAACGTTTTCACCAATCTAGAAGTTAATTGAGATCGACTAATTTTTTTAGGCATTGTCCCTAGACAAATAGCATTTAAATTTACACAATAAAAGACAAAATTAGGAAACAAATTTCCACGACGTGAAAATATTTTGTGACGATACTGAAAAACCGAACAAAATTATGTCTTTAATGTATTTCCTGATCCCCTCCTGCCTGGTTTTTGATGCCATTTAAAAACACGCCCATTCATTTCCTATCCACGATCGCGGCACAAAACAGTTTTTGTCAATGAATCAATGAATAGTCTCATTAAAGGAATTATGCAACTACCTAATCACATAAATCTTTTACGCTCGTCTTTGAATTCATCCCTTCGACAACGGCACGCTATTATAGCTATATACGCTCTTACTCGACGAAACAACACCCCAAGAGAAAATACCAAAATAAGTAAAACAAAAGTGAATAATAGTATAATGACGCCATATACATACGTACATTTTACATTTTCTTTGCCCTCACCAAAATGCGCATTAATTGACGCTAAACTGGTTTCTCTAGTTAAGTTGAAAGTTATTTTTATACTTACAAGTGCTATTAAACAGCCACTCCCCGCTTCACGATAGAAGTCCGTCTCTCACCACCCTCCGACTCCGACCAAGGTAAACCCGACTGAATTGAGCAAGGAGTGAATGCTTCTTTCGATGTACGCACACACGGCGCTGCGTAAGTTGTCTTGAACGGGGAGAGAGGAAAGCGAGCATTTCAGCGAGATGAGCCGGATTTGATGGGAGAGGTAGCGGTAGAGGTGAAACTATGACCAAAAACCTAGTCCGTTGCATTTTAAATCACCGACATAATTCTGCAGCGTTGAAGAGGAATGTTTCCACATATTTCACATACATTTTCCAAAATGAAAACAGCCAGAACGTCGGCGGAAATATCAATTCAGTAAATTTAAGTCTTCAATAAATAGATAAATATAAAGTGCACTAATTTTTTTATTATTGTATTCACGTGATATTCATATGAAATGTTTACGTCCAATGAATAATGCCAGCTCTGAATGTTTCAAATAAAACGACTTTCAAATTGTAAATAGGGACTTGTAGCCTCGAGAAAAAAACAGGGTCAAGCAAGTACGCCCGAAAAAATATAAACACCGAAAAAGTATACACGGAAGTGGCTGGAAAAAATTTAAAGTGATGAAGCAGGCGTGATTATTACAGTCGAATTTCAGAATATTTGGGTATGGATGGTATTATTTTCTCAACCCTAAAATATCCACGGCAATATTTCAGCAGGTAAGAAAGCCCAGCAGGTAAGGGTGTTGATCGACGCGAGAAGCTTTCCCTTTGCACGCTATCCTTTCCTATTACTAACAGCATTGTTCACTGATACGGTAACTTGTATGTAACAAGTGCAATATGTCATTCACGACACACATGGTTATTCATCGGTGACTAATACATTCGTAGGGAATCAATGCATTACATAAAGCGTGATCTACTGTACATTCTTCAACCATTCTAATATACTTAATTGAAGGTATTGAGAAAGGATTCTCTAGAGGTTTTTACTCTAAAAAAGAAAGAAGAAGAGAAGAAGGAAGGCTAAGTTAAAAGATCACCTACTACCTTGATCAAAAATTTCCCGGAATTCATTCAGAAAATTAAAAATACAAGTTTATTCATCTAAATCTATATTGTCCCCTTCAAAGTAATCCCCATCGACTGCAACACACTTATGCCAGCGCTTGATCCAATCCTCGAAACATTTTTTATATTCGGTTTTCGGTATGTCCATCAGTGCTTCCTGCGATTTTTCCATTACTTCCTCTCGGCTGCTAAAACGCGTTCCCCGTAATGGTTTTGTAACTCGATTGAACAGAAAGAAGTCACAGGGAGCCAAATCAGGTGAATTCGGTGGCTGTTGGATGGTATTTGTTGCATTTTTCGTCAAAAAATTACGAATAATGATAGCACTGTGCGACGGTGCGTTATCATGGTGCAAAATCCACGAGTTTTCTGCCCACATATCTGGTCTCTTTCGGCGAATTGCTTCACGCAAACGTCTCATAACGCCCAAATAATACTCTTTGTTTACTGTCTGGCCTTCTGGCAAAAATTCATGATGCACTACACCGTTGTAATCCATGAAAACCGTCAGCATTGCCTTCTTTTTTGACTGAAAACGACGTGGTTTTTTTGGTCTCGGCTCATTTGGTGAACGCCATTCACTTGCCTGATGTCTGGATTGCGTGTCGTACTCATAAACCCACGTCTCGTCTCCAGTAATGATCCTTTTGATGAATGTGGGATCGGATTCAGCCTCGCAAATCATGTCTTTTGCGACGTCAACACGGTCTCTTTTTTGCATGAAATTGAGGTCTTTTGGCACCAACTTTGCTGCTACACGACGGAAACCCAAATCATTAACCACAATGTCTTGGGCGGATCCATAGGCAATGTTCAAGTCCTCCGCTATTTCTCTGATGGTTAATTTGCGGTTATTGACCAACATTTCTTTTACTTTATCAATTTTTTCACCGACTTTCGATGTCGATGGTCTGCCACTGCGTTCATCATCTTCGATTGACTCACGACCACTTCTGAACCGCTCGTGCCACTGGTAAACGACCGTTTTTTTTAGAGAATCGTTGCCGAAACACTTTTCCAACATTTCCAACGTCCGTGCGCCACTAAATCCGTTTTTTACGCAAAATTTAATACAAGTTCGTTGTTGCAAATTTAAATCCATTTCTGCAATTGTAAAAAATCGCCAACACACACAGAGATAGATGTACTCTTGGCTACGTAACTTTTGCAAATGTCAAGTTATGACACTAAGATTTAAAGGGAATATCAACAACTGATGTACCAATTTAACAAAAAAAAAACAGAACTCAAATCGGAACGATGGGAGCGCCACACGGTGGTTATTCCGGGAACTTTTTGATCAAGGTAGTATTCAGAAAGTTCTTGAGAAGAAAAACACCATAGTAGTAAGAGCATTAGAAGAATGTATTGAGTAAGTCAAGGAGACTTCTAAAGAGGAGGGAATTTATGACAGGGAGCTTGAGAGGGATTTTAAGAGATGAATGAACATTTTGATATGGGAAGAGTTTGGACGTAGGTTGTTGAAGCGAGAACAATAAGCGTAGCTACGAGACTTATAATAAAATTACGGCGGGGAGAAGAAGTTGGAAAAAGTGCAATGGACGAAAAGGAAGGCAAACGAGGAATTTAGAAAGTGATGCCTCAAGCATGACGTGTGGTATGGGAGGATATCTTTTGAAGTACGTACGAAATGGAAGCAGGAGAAGTAGTCACAGAGCCTTTTGATTGGGAATGAAATGCTGAAGAATTTCTACAGAAATGAGAATGTTTGGCAAGCAAGGTAAGGGGATGAAGAGAACCGGAATTTTGAACGAAATGAAGGGAGATAGAAAGTATGCGGAATGAAAGAAGAGTTTATTTTAGCGTGGGGGTGTCAGTGTTTGACGGGTTAAATGATACTAAGAAATATCCGGTGGTTAGTCTGTGTACGTCGAAAACTTACGTAACGTCAGACTTCCTTAATAATACTAGTAAGTGGTTTCGCAACGTTTTTTGGTCCCTTGCTGCAGTTGCGGTAATTTAAAAAATGTCTAAAACTCAGAAAGGCGGTTTTCGTAAGTTGTCACCGTCATTTCATTCACATATTAAGTATTTTTAAACAATTTCTGCGGTTATTCCATTGATCAATGGTAAGATTCCACATTCCATTGTCTCTACCTGGCAAGGTTGTGAGGCTTCCCGAAAATTAGGAATTTTTTTCGATGAAAAACCCTCGAATAATTCAGTTTAAGAAATAATGCCTAAACGCATTGATGTAAGCCTGTGATTAACGGCATAAATGAAAATTCAAGGGACATAGTAGCCCACTGGTTAGAGGGCTGTTTTGACTATTGTATCTAATTGGCTATGGATTCAGATAACTATGGTCAGCCACCGTAAGCTTCTTCCAAGCTGTATAATTTTCAATTCCTCACGGTGACATTTGTTTTCTTTGCGCCGTCAAAGCGCTTAAACATTCAGCCACTTAACCAATGGCATTTGAATCTCAAAATTTTGTAACATTTTGATACTCCCCTATCCAGAAGTGTGAATTGAAACCATGGGAAATACACTGATAATACCCTAACCAGAGGCAGTTTGCCGTTTTGAAACGTCAAAGGAAGGCCGTAAGGAGATAATGGAATAGTATTATATCCCCTTGTGTTTTGATTAATCTGTTTTGTGTGAAACATTCCAAAGCAACGTTGCGGGAGAGTCACTGATTTGGAAAACGACTGTACATTATCGCAGGATTTCACAAGAGCTTGACATTCTTAACTATTTGCCAAATTTATCAGAAAGGCAAACAACACTCAATCACCGAATGACGAAAGAAAGCACATCTTTGCTGATGACCGACGGAGCGAGGTATGCCATTAGAAATGGAATTGCGAAAGTCATTCTACCTCTGGCAATTTTCCTCACAAAACGTTGAAAACACCAAGCGTCGTAGCCTTCGTATTTAATCTATGATGTCGTTTCTTAGATGCTAGGCAGCTCCGAAACGTAGGGAGGAAAGACCTTTTGGGTTAAGAAGGGGGGAGGGGAGATTAGAACACGTGGAATCCACTTACCTAAAATTATAAGGTTTGTATAAAAAGCATCGGAAAGAATTTTTTCCTGACGTGACTGTACGTCGCAGTGCGCAGGCTGGGTGGTGACATTCAACGCGCATCACGCGCGTCACCCTATCGAGTGACTCGGTGCAAGCGCAAAATGTGGCGAACGATTGAAAAACGGTACTCCATCAAATTTTATGTTGGAATGAGGAAATCGGGTACGGAGATGTTTGACATGATTCGCCAAGTGTTCAAGGATGAAAGCATGTCACAAACTGTAGTTCTTACGTTGCATAAGCTCTTCAAAGATAGCCGAGAGAGTGAGGAGGGCGAGCACCACGCTGGACGGCCGTCGATGCCAAGAACCGACGGCAACGTACTACCTTGATCAAAAAGTTCCCGGAATTTAATCAGACAATTAAAAATACAAGTTTATTCATCTAAATCTATATTGTCCCCTTCAAAGTAATCCCCATCGACTGCAACACACTTATGCCAGCGCTTGATCCAATCCTCGAAACATTTTTTATATTCGGTTTTCGGTATGTCCATCAGTACTTCCTGCGATTTTTCCATTACTTCCTCTCGGCTGCTAAAACGCGTTCCCCGTAATGGTTTTGTAACTCGATTGAACAGAAAGAAGTCACAGGGAGCCAAATCAGGTGAATTCGGTGGCTGTTGGATGGTATTTGTTGCATTTTTCGTCAAAAAATTACGAATAATGATAGCACTGTGCGACGGTGCGTTATCATGGTGCAAAATCCACGAGTTTTCTGCCCACATATCTGGTCTCTTTCGGCGAATTGCTTCACGCAAACGTCTCATAACGCCCAAATAATACTCTTTGTTTACTGTCTGGCCTTCTGGCAAAAATTCATGATGCACTACACCGTTGTAATCCATGAAAACCGTCAGCATTGCCTTCTTTTTTGACTGAAAACGACGTGGTTTTTTTGGTCTCGGCTCATTTGGTGAACGCCATTCACTTGCCTGATGTCTGGATTGCGTGTCGTACTCATAAACCCACGTCTCGTCTCCAGTAATGATCCTTTTGATGAATGTGGGATCGGATTCAGCCTCGCAAATCATGTCTTTTGCGACGTCAACACGGTCTCTTTTTTGCATGAAATTGAGGTCTTTTGGCACCAACTTTGCTGCTACACGACGGAAACCCAAATCATTAACCACAATGTCTTGGGCGGATCCATAGGCAATGTTCAAGTCCTCCGCTATTTCTCTGATGGTTAATTTGCGGTTATTGACCAACATTTCTTTTACTTTATCAATTTTTTCACCGACTTTCGATGTCGATGGTCTGCCACTGCGTTCATCATCTTCGATTGACTCACGACCACTTCTGAACCGCTCGTGCCACTGGTAAACGACCGTTTTTTTTAGAGAATCGTTGCCGAAACACTTTTCCAACATTTCCAACGTCCGTGCGCCACTAAATCCGTTTTTTACGCAAAATTTAATACAAGTTCGTTGTTGCAAATTTAAATCCATTTCTGCAATTGTAAAAAATCGCCAACACACACAGAGATAGATGTACTCTTGGCTACGTAACTTTTGCAAATGTCAAGTTATGACACTAAGATTTAAAGGGAATATCAACAACAGATGTACCAATTTAACAAAAAAAACAGAACTCAAATCGGAACGATGGGAGCGCCACACGGTGGTTATTCCGGGAACTTTTTGATCAAGGTAGTATGCGTGAAGTGCAGAATTCAGACCATCGGTGAAGTGAGCGCGTGATCTCAGATCGTAATAGCATTGATTGTCAGGGACAGTGCTCACCGTTATAATTGAAACGTTGGCGATGCTAAAGATCTGCGTTAAACTCTCCCCGAAGGTCTTCACGGACGATTAAAAGGGGAAAGAATAAAAAAAGAAAAACGGTATCGCGACGATTCCCCAACCCCCTTACAGTCCCAACTTGGAATCAGCAGATTATTCGCTATTCCTAAAAGTGAAATCCTCCCTCAAAGGACCGCACTCTAAACGCTGTCAAAGAAGCTTGCATGCGTACCCTTAAGGACCTTCCGGAATCTGGCTACCATGGAGCCTTTGAATAATGGAAAAGCCACTGGTAAAAGTGTGTTGATGCTCAAGGGATGTACTTGGGTGAATTTTGAGGCATTGTAGCAATATTTGGAAATCTATTTTTACGAAACTTTACCCGATAATTTTTATACAAATCTTGTATGATACCATGGATGGAAAATATCATTGATATTAGCCATGGGCTAACTCAAATTAAGACTGGCATTTATGTTTTTGGGTAAACTATTATCCTCAAAGAAGGCATTTCTACCGGCAAGAAAGCATTTTTGTGGAACTTGGATTAATAGCATGCATCACTGGAAAAGCACACCAGAGAAGAATGGAAGCTTTTGAAACCCAGCACCAAAAGTATATACTGAAGATCTAATGGGAGAGATAGGCGTGAGAACTGAAAAAATCATGCAAAGATTGGAAAAGCCAGTCAGGAGCACTATCTGGGAGAGAAGAACTACAAAGATTGCTTGAACACACCTTGAGAAATGATGGGTATGTTAAAAACATACATACATGGGAAAACACAAAGGAACAGAAGATCAAGGAACAAATATGTAGTCCAAATATATAAGAATATAAGGCAACCATCTCAATATAACAGTACTGCCAGGGATTAAAGAAAAATAGAATTATATTTTCCACCAATCTTTGAATTGAAGGATAACTGAGCAGTTAATAGGTAGCATGGGTTACCCATGCTTCATGGAGCATGTAATTAAAAGTTGGTTTGTGGAAATCCCTTCTAGACCACAGTTTCTGGCCAGGAAATATATTAATGTCATATTTCTATTTTGGAGAATACTCCAATTGGTGTCATTTCCTAATTTTTTCAATTAAGTACTACTAATCATCATAACTTCCACCATTAAAGTCAATCAGCTTTCTCTTGATGCGAGTAGATCACTCTACAGTTAACAGTTTCAGGCTTAACTTTGTGAAATTCCTTCATGATGAGGGTAAAAAATAACAGAAACTTTACACTTCCACACACTTTCAATGTCCTAAGACCATGGTTTTGATTCTGCACATCATCATCAGGTACAATATAACAAAATTTTTCAACTAATATAGTCAGGTGCCAGGAGGGTGGTAAGGCAGGGGAAGTAAGGGAGAGGGGGGTAGAGTAGTTGTAGCAATCATTAGTGGGTGAAGGGAAGGTGAGGGTATGTATTGGACGTTACTGCCTCAGACGGTACAAAATGGGGGTGTGTTTGCTTACAAAGGTTGACCCTCATTAACGGAGATCACTCTAATTGATAACCATATGCAATATTTTTTCTACTACTTGAGTATATAAGAAATAAATAAGTAGAAGGCAAATAAATTTTCACTTTGATATCAAATGGCTTGGCCAAAAATTTTATGAAATCACTTTGTTTCGAAAGGCATAAAATTACTAATTCTGTCTCGGAGAATTGATTGAAAGCCTGTTCAATATATTGTATTTAAATTGATTGAGTAGATTTTGGACTTACATATGACAAAACATTTGGCAATCAGCAAAGAAAAATGAGCTCATGCATTTTTTTACCATGAAAAACTGCTAATATTCGAATACACTCACTTGGCCTAAGTGGTTTGGTAGAAATTCAGCATGTAGCGTTGACAGTTTGGAATTAGATCCTGTTTGTCATGTGTTTAAAGAGCTTTTAGTAAAAAAGATATTATTTTAACTCATTACTCTTCTTTACTTAAATCAAATTAAACATTGATAGCTAACAGAAAAAAATTGTTTAAATTTGTAACTCAATAAAGTTTTGCAAAGTTGACCATGCATTCAATGTTTAAATGGAAAAAGTGCATGGAGTGCAAGAAAGACTATTACCATCTTATAATTATTTTGAAAATAAAGCACCTTAGCAGGATGAATTTATACACTTCATAAAACAGGCACCTTTTTGATATGCTAATTAATGCAATGAAGAACTAATGTATACTATGAGACAGCGAATTTTATTTTTCACAATGTGAAACAATTCAACAGGAGTAAACTCTGGCATTCACATAATTTTACACGATGCATATCTGTTTTTCCAGGAAAGTAATACATTAGATCGTATACAGTAAATAGAAATAGGAGTCAATTAAGGAAAATTATATTTTACAACAATTTACAGCCGTGAGCATTTCCACAAATACGGTTAAAAACATCAGGAAACCTTACATAAACCTCCAATGTGGACACTTGGATCAAAATCAAATCAAAGATATATTACCACTGTTTTGATAATATCTCTCTTCATTTTACTCCCAGACCACTTCATTCTGATTTAATGTCAATGGTTTTTCAGGGAGAAATTTAATTTTCCCACCATTTGGAATAGGTGTGACTTTCAGCGTTAAACAGATGTTAATGAAATGGCATCTTCATAGTAAATTATGATCGGAGCTACCACAACAAGATGTTCCTTTTAATGGTAGAAAACAATCACCTTATTTTTGTTGAGGCATCATCAGAATTATGTTCGCTATGCAATTTCAGTCCTCAAATAAAACCACAAAACCCATACCCTTAGTGGAATTCAAACATTACTACGTCTATGGGGTACTGGGAACATTACATAAATCAGGTAAAAAGTGAAATTGGAATCTGACAGTAAAACAGTACACAAAAGTAGTGAAATCATAACAAATGTGCAATCAGCTATGTTGGGGTGACAGGATATGTAGTTAATACACTTAGAGAGAGAGCTAATTAATGAAAAATTTGAGAAATATCATCAGAATTTCTCTAAGACCTATTAAGGATTCCAAAAAAACAGCATGGGATAACACACTAATTAACACTATACATTCACATTATGGTCGGATCAACACAGCTATTGCACAAAAGAAGCTTCACTTTTGTACACAAAATGCCATCTCCTCTCTTACTTAATCTATGGATATACTGGATCCCAATGCCAGCAATGGAAGCGGGTAAACATTTTCGAGGGATGATGCCTTTTAATGGTTGCACCCTGGAATGTTACACGGGAGAACTTTGAATGAGCGCTGGCGATTGGGTGGTTTCTGGCATCATCCACTCAAAATAACCCCACCTTGATCCACTACTGGTTCTGGGCACATTGACATCCTGAGGTTTCACTGCATAGAATTAGGTACCTTGTTATCGTTTTTCGTTTGAGCACACGATAAATTTTCCAATTATACACTGGTATCTCTTAAAAGACAAACTCTAAAAGACCATGAAATTGTGACCATGCAAAGATAAAAGTTGAATTTACAAATTATAGCATCTTTTAAAGATTAATTATCACACATTTTAAGTGTATTGGTAAATGTTAGCAAAAGGTGGACGGAATTGTGCACAGCAAGTCCTTGATTTAAGCCATTGTTCATCATGTATTTTTCTTCAACGCCGCAGTAAAACCTTGTTAATTTGTGTTGGATGTGACTTTTTTCTGATATGCGCCTTTAATATTTTGAAAATTTCATGCTGCTATTTCACTTATCCATCCAGCCACAGCATTCCTGATTATGTTGTGGCCCGTTTTAATTGATGTTTTTACCTTTTAAACAACTCTACTTATTTACTCCTGTTAGTAAGTATTCAAGATTTCTTCTCTTTTTTTTATTTTCACATTTTCAAAGGCATAATGTCTGTCGCAATCACTCTCCACAATTCTGAATTATTAATTTCATCATTCTCTGATAGCTAGACAGAGACCAAAGAGGTCCATAATCTTGCACATTAAAATGTCATATACTAAAATTCCAAGCAGAACCAGCACCTAAAATGTGTACATGACGCATTACCACTCTTCTACAGGCAACTAGTTAAACGACAGGATTGTTTTTTTATGTTTCACAAAAAATGAAATAGGTCTTTAACTAACTTATATTCTGCTTTCACACTGGACTTGAATTATTCGGCTTGCTATTTTCTTCAAACTTTGTGATTATAAATATATATATGTTTCCAGTGTTCACAAATGCTATACTTTATAATCATGCCATTTTCATGATCACCATTATACACTGAAGCTTCCTGAATGTACTTTCCTGAAATGTATTTGTACAATTCCTGTCAGAACCTAAAGAACTGGAGCAGCTCTGATCCAAAGAAAGAATTGAAAACTTATCTCAATGATTGCGTGCTAATACATGGCATTTAGTCATTATCACAGAGAAAGCTATCGCGAGGGGCAATTGGTGTCATTAGTACCAGTTCACCGAAGAGAAAAATAAATACTTCAAATACAAATTCACTATTTCCCATGAGTCTTACTAAGCCACATGAAATGTGACAAAGGATGTTTGATTGATGGAAAGCTGTGAAGTTCAAGATGATTAACTTATGAATTTCAATTCATTACTTATATCATTATCACAGTATTCATATGAAAAAATGAATTGATACAGAAGGTGACAGAAAATAAAAACCTCAATATAAGGAAATGCATCAATTGAGGCTTCTGCACAAAGCATAGATGATACCCTAGGAGAATTATACTTAATAAGTTCTTAATTAAGGGGCCCCCAATGAGGAAATTGTGGTCAATAATATAAATATGGTGAGTATTTTGTTTTATTCACATAGGCCTGTTTGACTTCAGGGGGTCAACTGTTCATGGTCCCAAGACATCCATATCAAGAAAATAACAAAGTTAACTCTCAATTATCCCTTCTCATGGATGCATGATGAAGCTTCGATAATCAAAAATTATGGATAACCGAAATATGCAGAGGATATGGTTGTGATTTAAACGGATTCAATTCATATGAATCAAAATAGTTTTAAAAAAACAAAAATGACTACATTTAGGAAACAAACATTCCCTTTTATTCCTTGTGATTAATTTGAGTTTTTCAGCAATGGAAAGTACATATTTTCTATTTTTCAGAGAATGGATGCAGTGTGGGTTTCTCGGAAACCCCCACTATCAAGTTAACCACTCTCCTAAGGAGTACCCCCCAGCATACCAGACAATGTCCACTACCCAATTCCCTTGTTGCTACTATGTAGCTACTTTGAAGTCATCCCTCCCTCCGAAGGAGCGATGCCTTATAAAGCGAGACAATCCTGAAGCAGGAACCCATTCCCCCTTCCCCATCCCTCACCCAATACCCTGCCTCTGCCGTTGGTTGAGCCTACGACCACACCAGAGATGCCCATCCTTGCCCTGCACCTTTCCTGACGTCCTGTGCCACCTCTGTGTCCGTTGGTCGAGCCTACAACCACACCAGAGACGCCCAGCTTTACCCTGCACCTCTCCTGATGCCCCGTGACCAATTCCCTTCCCCATTTTTCACCCAATATCCTGCCTCTGAGCCTGTTGGTCGAGCACACCAGAGACGCCCAGCCTTTCCCTGCATCTATCCCGACGTCCCGTGCCACCTCCGAGTCTGTTGACTAGCGTATGACCACGCCCGAGATGCCCTACACCCATAAGTGCTCGCTCGTCCTTACTACCCAGTGCCTGAACCCCATAGTTTGAAAAGGGTTGAATAAAAGACTCATAAGCCGAATATGACTCTCTCACTCTGTGCTATGCTCCCACCAATGATGTCGCGGCCGCCAACCGTGCGAAATGGAATTATAGTTTTATAAGAACACAGAACTACCATTAAGTGAAAAGCAGGACGTATTTTCCTCAGGAAAGCTACACCAATCACAAAGCTAGGAAAAATAAATAAATGAAGAAGGGCCGATATTGACAAAGGATCACTGATAAAGATTCATGCACATAAATGATAGCAATTAAAATAATAGTTAATGATTAAAGATGATAATTAATGATTTCTTTGTTGCAGAGTAAAACCTTGATATCTGCTCCCATTAAAGGAGAATACGAAATTCTTAGGGCTAATGAATGCAAGGGAAATGACTATGAGGAAGTTTGGATAATAAAAAAAAAGGTTAAAATTAAAACATGAAACACTGTTGATAATTTTTGATTTTGTGATCTAAATTAAAAACTTTTAAGAAAAAAAAAGTATTCCAAATTTATACTTCTGAAAGATTATATCAACCTTCCAAACCCTTACATTATATTTACTGTTGTAATTTTATCAAAAGATTGTGACATGCTGGGAAGAAAGAATAGCACTGATAATCTGCAAAATTGATAATCCACACAGGGATAATAAAGGGTTAACAAAATTTCAAAAGTCACTCCCTTGGTTCACTTCAGATTTCAGCGTATCACAATAGGGATACCTTGGGAGTCTACACAGTGGAACCCATTATACACTAAGAATGACCACAATTTTCAATTTATGAAGCATGAAAATGTTTTGAAGTGTTTTTATACTTCAAACTATCTTTGTTTAAATTAACAAGATTTTACTGGACCCATTGTTTTGTTGGCTGTACGCGGTGATAAAGGGATACCCATCCAATGAATTCTATGTAAATTCTTCCCTGTGTCTTTACATTCCAATAATGGGAATGCAATAAGAACTTATGTGATGTACTACAAATTTATTAATAGTACTGCTTTCAATGATGAGTAGATGTGTGAATCCCTGAATCCATCATTCAACACCACACAAACACCTTCAATGTGGCACACTCGACATAAATCAAGGATTTACTGCATTTATAATATATATATATATATATCTGACCTTGCAGTGGAATATAATAAGGCATCAATAGGTTATCACAACACCCAAAAAATGGTATTAATTGTATAATTTCTAAGTCGTGTTATTGCTCCTTACCATAGTATGAAATTAGTTAAAAATTTATTTCATTGTGCCAAAACACATTCAATTTCTGTAAATAACTAAGCTCCTTTGCACTGTTTTAAAACTACCATTACAGAGCACACAAAGGATAAACCACACAATATTATAAATTCTTTAAAATCATCATAAATATCCTAAAAGAGTTGTAGGGGTGTGCGATGCTTTGTTATTATCATTTTAAATGTAAATTATTCAATACAATGGAAAATTGAATGAAGCCAAACGAGATTCATTGACTGAATAGAGGGTTGGCATTAATATCACCCAGTTTACATGTTATATCCATTGTTATTTATCCATAGGCAGGAAAATTTTTGTGATTGCAGAATAAATTTAGCAGATAACAGCAACAAAGTGGGCCCCATGGTTGAAAATGAACTTTCAAAGATGAATATGGATGACCTGTGTCTGACAACTTTTCCCTTCTAAATATCACACATCTGGATATTGTGCAACTACTTTACCCAATGATGGGTAGGAAGAATTCACTGCGACTGTACCTCGCAACTACGTAGTCATGACAGTTCAATAACTTTTGACTAAGTACCCTTACTTGAACAGAATGGCTTCAGGCATCACCAGTTTCTGTCTTTAACAAGTAAGTACCCTTACTTGTTAAAGACAGAAACTGGGACAATACCTAATCCTGCACTCCAATGGCAAAAAATGTAAAAACAGAATATTGAATACATCTTGCTGTTAAACACTAAATAACAAATTCCAACAATGCAAAAAAATTCTTGGTCAATTATTATGTTGGCTTTATTTTGTTTTCACATACAGGATTTATGGTGATGAAAAACCTACACAGGACAATTTCATATCAACTACTAAATGTTATCAATGCTTGGGGTTTTTGGGGCTATTTTAATGATTAAAAATGGTACTACAAAATAACGAGCAGGGTTTCTAATTTTCCATGGATGCAGACCTAAAAATTATTTTGACTTTGATAAATATGATGAGACAGAGGTCAGTGAAGAGCACACAGGTTGTGTAAGGTGCTGTATGTGAAACAGACCATTATTTGACAGTCTCAAAAGTAGATTTGGGTCAGAGCAGCTGAACCTGAATCATGCAGGATGGGGAAAGCAAACTGCAAAAGGAGGTATAAATGATTTGGGAGAGTTGAGGGAATGACTGTTGAATCTGCTCAAAGTATATGTGGAAATGGTATAGTCATGGGAGGGTGATGCCTGGTGTACTCTGTGGGTGCAAAGAAAGACCTTCTAGAGGAGGATTGAATTTAAGGTGAAGAAGCTTAGAAGATATTATATGATATTTACAAAGAGAAAAGGAAAAAAATGAAAACATCACAGCAAAAATGTACGAGGGATTATGAAATACAAATTCAACAAAAATTGCAGGTTTTAAACAATGAATGAGGTGAAGGCTTTTATGGAGTATGTGAGATGGACGTAAGGTTAAAATAGGTGTAAGTTTTTCAAGAAATTTTAGAATGGGAATAATAATTAAATAGGGAGAGTAAAGAGTGAAATAATTGAACAAATGGATGATGACATTACAATGCATGTGAATACAACCAGAGGTTTTTGGTAGTTGTGTCCATCCAAGCCTACCTCAACCGGTAGATTACCTATTATAATTCATTGGATGCACCCAAGGATAAAAATTTGTCTTGGGCAGAAAAAAATGGCAGCGTATAAAAATGAATTCCTTTCTATATTGCTGAATGGAAGTGAAACCTGAGGATTGTAGGATATGCAGAGAAATCACTTGATACAGTGACTATGAGGATCTCGAGAAGTGTCAATGGCAAAAATTGGAGAGGCTAGGGTGAGGAATGAGTGGGTCAAGAATGAATATGGATTGGAGAAATCAGGAATATTTAAAAGCAAGTATGAAAAAGGTGCAATTATGTTGGTTTGATCATGTTGAGAGAATGAATGAGTTGAATTACCAAACAGATATTTGCGTTGAATAATGTAGCCTGAGAGACTTGAGACAAGGAATATTAGTAACCTTCAAGTAAGGAAGAACATGGATAACATGAGGTATGAATGAGAAAGGAGTATGCTAGATCAGGCAGAGTGGAGGAAATTAGTAAAATATAGTGTGGCCCTAAAAATAACAATTAGGGTTTTCCACTTTGCAAACCCCAAAAGGGAATGTCATGGTAGGTGTGTACCTATGTATACACAGATGACATTTGAAGACTTTTGAGATGATTAATATTACACACTTGGATAACCATCATTGATTTCCTCTGAGGTAAAAACTAAAACCTGCCACTGCTTCTGTCAGCTTGATTTTCATTTTATGCTCTTCTCTCATGAAACTGTCTTCCAATGGAGTGGGGAAAGAATTTGGAGTGATCACTAATGTATGAAAGGCAAAAGTGTTGAGATTAAGAGGGAATGAAGCAATCATTGACATATCTATTGACGGAAAAACTGCCGAGCAAGTTGAATTATTTCAGTATTTGGGATGTTTACTAACTTGGAATGGAAGTTGTACCGAGGAAATTAGAAAGAGGATATCTATGGGTAAGAAACATTTTGAAAGGGTGAAATAACTTTTGACTGACTGCAAGCAGAATTCCAACAGAACTGAGAAAAAGACTAGTTAAATGTTTTGTTTGGAATGTGATGTCTTAGAGCAGCAAAATATGCGATGGTTTAAAGGAAATATTAAAAGTACTTGTTAAATTGTGAAACATGGTTTCGTAGAAGAATGATTATGGTTCAGTAAATTGATAGACTGAGAAATGAGGAAGTAGTGATTGGAATAGGAGGGGGAAGAAAACTATTAAGAGAACTAACAATGAGAATATATCTTGGTTAGGGCATATAATATGACAATATCTTATTTATGCAATTTTTCGATCTTTTGATGGATGATTTTGTAATCACAAAGAATAATAGCCTCATTATTAACACAAGGACTTTTTGTATGATTCACGAATGTCTCCACGTAGTTTTCCCTCATTCAATATCTGATAAAAAATTATGTCACTCCCTTCATGTTAAGAGACAAGTAGCTCGATAATTCCTTAATTTGCCATGAGAATTCAACTCATGAAATTAAATTTTATCCTCTCCTTGCATCCAAATATTAATAATTGCTTAAGTGATGAAAATACAGTGCTTGCATAATTTAATGAAATGTTTGCAAGCTAATTAAACAAAAAGCAGTACCAATTTTCAGCTATCACTTCCCCTACATAAAAATGACAACCAATGTACACCCATTCTATCACTGAAAATTAACATGAGCCATAGGATTCTCATCTATGGCATCACTCTCACTTTCAGTCTAGTCATTTGTGTCTCTGATCATTCACCAACTCATTCTCATCTAATTTGAGTGATTAATTCACGGATAAAACAGCATTCTACAAATTCAGCTAATTTTTTGAATTGGTTTCACTTCATCGCAACGAACGAAATTATGGACTGGAAAAAGGCTCTTTATTATTTTGGGGTTGAAAATTAATTTCAGATTAATTTTTTACAAAAAGAATATGCTACAGTAAGCTATTATCATTAAATATATCGCGGTAATTTATAGCATAAGCATTTGACTCTAAAGCCAACCAAAAATTGGTTCGATGAGAGGAAGCTAAGCTCTTCTGACCCTATAAAATGTGAAATCTACATATTCCTTTCCCAGACACTTCTGACACCCACAACATCACTACTGGAGTGCCTAAAGACATCACTCAGGATCTTCCAGTTAGTAGGCAAATGCCAGGCTGCTACACAGCCCATCACAAGTGACAACAGAGTTAGTCAGCCTATTCTTTGCCCAGTCTTCCAGGTTTCCCAATTCCTAATGCATTTCAGATGCACTGTTTTATTTTGTTAAACCAACTACATATGACTGCGAAGACTGTGTGCTGTGAGGAAATGAAATCTCTAGATAAGGAAATGGAAAATATTGATTGATGAGGATGCTAGTTGGCATTCTATTTACCATCCCCATTAATTTTAACCTGCAGCACATATTACACCTGTTAATGCAATAGTTTTCAAGGTCACATTGACGCTGTCCCAAACTACTGGATCCAAAGACAGAAGTGACAATGTTTCAGAAATGACATTTTGAGAATGATACTCAACAACACATCAGAGCAACCCAGAGAAAATTTTCATCACCTATTAATTCAAAATTAAAATCATAGATATCACTGCAATAAATCTCATGTTATTGCACTTGGCCAATAAATGGTCAAATAGCAATAACCTCGGCAAGTACAAAATTTTGTCTGACCCAATTGACTTATTACTCATTGAAAATAAACCATTTGGCAATCAATTTCTGGATTGATGTGGTAAAAAAAGTGTCGCTTCGCACACCCCTAATAAATAAACTCATGTTAAAATAATCTATCTCAATTAACATTTGATGGAACACCTAAGCAATGACAATACATTTTGTAATCAATACTAAGAATACCATCAAATTATAACTGAGGGAGGAAACAAATAAATTAGGTTTCACAACAAACATAAAACAACAAGTAACGGATTAAATTTTCTACATCACGAGATCTTTCATCACATTTTCCAATATTCAGTCGCATGAGACATTATGCAAAGAGCAGAAAAGGCACTAATGTCATAAAACGTAAAGTATGACAAGCATTTTTAGGAAATATTATTGGTACCACATAAACATATTCTATGATGGCACATTATCCTCACAAAAAAAGCACCGACTAATTAATTATCTTCCATTTCTTAGGCTGTCAATGCAGACTGAGAAACAATGCAATGAAATTGGAGATAACAGATAGCTGAATAAAATAAAGCAACATGCACAACGTATGTTTGTGACAAGTATACTAGGATCATTGCATAAACGTTAATATTAGCATTAGTTCATAATCAAATAAAATACTGCACACAAGTATACAACTAAGGCAATCAGAATTGAAAAAAATCAACATTGAATTATGATTGCTGTGACCAAGGGGTTACTCAAAAAGTGACAGTTGAGTGAAATTTAATAATTTTCCAAAACGTATTTCACTGAGACTAGTAAGCATTGTTTTACAGCGAAATTCCTAAGTGTTAATAAAACACACCATGAATAGCCGTTACCATACCTCCTTTAATAACTGCAGCACGTACCCTTTTTCTTATATTTTTCTTTTTGATTCTGTACAGTCTCCTAAGACACAATGACTGCTTCATCATGTCGACCCAAATTCCTGCATCCATGTGTGATACTTGTCCAAGTCTTCTTTGGACACGCTCTTGTTGCACTTGGATATTGCCTCTTCAAAATCCCTCATGGTGACAGGGAGATCAAGTTCTTCCTTTGGCAATTGCTTGATCTGGTCAGGTCTTAAACCAGCTATTTTTCGTCTCATGGACATCATCGAAGCATCCCTAAATTAATGAACAAATAAGGAAGTTATTAACAATAATACTTCCTTTTGTTTCACCTTTCCAATTGAGCTTCCTTGAATCATTAAAGCATCTCAATAGCGGAAAAAAATTGAAATTGTACCATATCCCAGGTTTAGAATGTATGTCTCTTTCTTATTACTTAATTACAATGGTGTCTTTGGACTCTTTTATACTTCATCTCCTTATGGAACATAATATGACAACCAATATACTCCCCTGGTGATACCAATCCCCATTTAGGTGAGTGACTGATAACAATGGCATTATATTGCTTATTACTGGTTGGAATTACTCACAGCAGTGGATTGCTTTTAATATTGAAACAAAACCAGGTAAAACATGCAATAAGCATCAGTTTGTCATCACTGTAGGGCACTGACATTTTACATTAATACCAGCTATTGGGTACAAAAATGTGAAGATTATAAAAATTTAAATTTATCTTCAAGCATGTCAATATTTCATGGTGAAATTTATTAAAAATGCTTCAGCATTCAGTGAAATACAACAGGGTAAATTATTACTTTTATGACTATCTTTCTGAATCAAAACATTTACTGATTAAAAAAAACCATAAACACAGGAATCAACCCGAAGGTCGGTTTGGTAGGTGATGGTAGAGCTCACCCAGTACTAAGCCCGACGGCGTGTAAAATTCACACATCAGGGTAGGGGGGCCAGTTCCTTTCCCTGTGCCGGTTTTGGTTTCCTAAGAAGATCTGGTACCCGAAAAATCACATAACTTGGGTGGAGCTGCAGGTGCCCAGAGTGCCTTGTCCGGGAATCGAAACCGGGACTCTCTGGTCAGCAGTCCAACGCTCTACCCCATGGACTACCAAGGCCCACTGATTTACTGATTATGCAATGTTATTTCTGAAAACTCTTAAATAACATATGGCTGGGTAGGTCCCGAGAGTTAATATGGTCAGTTGATGGGATGGCATTCAGCATTAATACAGCAATGATAACATGCACTTATATTAAGTACTGATGCATCAGTTCCATTCTTTTTCAGTTCTTAGTCTTGGTTCTCTGTTTCAATTTCTATACTAAGTGATAGTTGGACTAGTAAACAAAAGCTCAATCATCTACAAATAAATTATCTCTGTACCAGAAATAATACATATGTTTGATGAAAAACTACTTACCATCTCAAAGATTTATGCATATATTCTCTGTGATCTTTTAAGTGCTTTAACTCAATCATGACCGTACAAAATTTATAGATTCATATTTACTGCATTGTTCATTACATCTTTAGTAAAAGTGGCTCAATGATGTAGTACCCACAGTTTTATTCACCATGCTAAGTCAAGTGAATAGATACAAACTAGT
This sequence comes from Hetaerina americana, assembly GCF_022747635.1. Lineage (NCBI taxonomy): Eukaryota > Metazoa > Arthropoda > Insecta > Odonata > Calopterygidae > Hetaerina > Hetaerina americana. The sequence goes on from NW_027286069.1 coordinate 48,483,809, forward strand.
TTCTGATATTTTTGAGTTGCATAACAAACAAATATTTTCAAGAATTTGTAGGAGAAAGAAAATTTTTTCAGAGAGAAACCCTTGATAAGTGGAAATGAGTAAGTTTCACAGCTTGTGGATTCCACCAAATGTAATATTTGAATACAGAGAGGTGGTTAAAAGGTTATAGAGCATGCACATATAGCCTCAGAAAAATATAACATAAGCAAGAGCATTGTCTTCCTCTGAAGATGTAGAAGTAATGACTGCTGGAATTGTTGAGGTGAGGGGTGCGAGAGAAAGGGAAGGGGGCCAGGGGAAGGGGAGAACGGGAGGCGAAGGAGGGGTGAAAGGAATGGTTGGGGAGAGGAAAGGGAGAGGGAAGGAGTGGAAGTAACAATTTTAGGCCACTCCCATCAGTGAACGACATTGAGGCCCGGATGCTGATAGGCCATACAGATGTAAATGAATGCCAATTCAAGGGTTTTTAATTCTATAGGGTTATCGGATGTGGGAAGGGACGCTAGGACGGAAACATTGTAACACTGGTTGAAGGGGGTATTATGATGGGAAGCATGTTTAGGGATGGGGAGACCCCCGGACGGGGAGGAGGGATTGCACGAGGCGCGGTGGTTATTGATCCTAATGTTAAGTGGTGTGGAACATTGGCCTATGTAAAAGGACGGGCAGAGTTTACAGGTGAGAAGATAATTGTTACTTCCACTCCTTCCCTCTCCCTTTCCTCTCCCCAACCATTCCTTTCACCCCTCCTTCGCCTCCCGTTCTCCCCTTCCCCTGGCCCCCTGCCCTTTCTCTCGCACCCCTCACCTCAACAATTCCAGCAGTCATTACTTCTACATCTTCAGAGGAAGACGGATTGTTTCCGTCGAAATATCAAGAAAATACGTGTGAGTGTTCTCTTTTTTTGTGTTTCTATATTATGTGTTACTGTGTATTGTACTATTCGGCACTTCCGTGTTACGTCTATGAAAGCATATATATATATATATATATATATATATATATATATATATATATATATATATATATATATATATACAGTAACACACAATATAGAAACACAAAAAAAGAAGAACACTCACACGTTATTTCTTGATATTTCGACGGAAACAATCCGTCTTCCTCTGAAGATATAGATACACACACATAGACATATATATAATTACAACAAACACAAATGCAGTGATACTAAAGTCATTTCATTAGTTACATCATTACCTGCAAACATTTGTTATGTCTGCTCCTGAGTATCCCTTTAACTTGGCAGCTATTTCAGTCAGGTTCACATCAGGATCCATTTTCACCTCCCTCAAGTTTATCTTCAACAAGGCTTCCCTTCCTTCACCTTAAAAGTAAAATGAAATACGATATCAATGAGATTCATTAAATCATTTTAGTACTGCGTTAAAATGGGTCCTTTAAGACTAGACTAACATGACTTGACTGGCACTCATACCTAGCCGAAGATGATCACAGAACAATTTTCTCAACTTGCATGTGAAATGAAGGAGAATAAAGTAATCGGGATACAATTCCATGTCCAAAAAACTTGAGGAACTAGTTTCATGCTTTCGAAAATCTGCCCATGATCTCAATTAATGATACAGTTTCGTCATGTGATGCTATGTGACTATGATAGAAGAAGAAGCATCCACACAAATAAATTCTAGCATAAGTTTCATGTACGATTCCCTTGACAAGCAATACACATTTCGTATACACTTATAAGATGGTGTCCTTATGACATTTCTGCTATTCAAGGGAGTAGATGACAATTATATTGTACAAAAATAGTTGAATCAAGAGAAAACTTGGTGGATAGTCTCAGTTGCTTAGAAGATTACAAGTCACAAAATATATCTCTTCCCCAGCAAACAATTCCCAATCAGAATGATTAAAAAATCAGTAAGCCAGCAAGGTCCTCTGGAAACTTAACAAAATTCTTGTACTAAGTAATTCAACCAAAGAATATATCAGAAACAAAACACAATTTACATTGCAATGATTCTTCATAGAAGATATTTAAAATAACCAAATGCATCATAAATGGAAACCTAGATTGTTACAAATAAAAAACACCTACCATTTGGTAATGGGATGTATATTCTTTTCTCCAGCCTTCTTCGTAGGGCTTCATCTATATCCCATGGGAAATTGGTGGCAGCTAAAACCATCACAACTTTACCAACATCCTCACTGAAGTCAAATTAAAAATAAACCTAATGAAACTGATTTTGCCATTGAGGTACAACGAGAATGACTCCTAATGTTAAAATTAATAATAATAAAAGTTGAAAATATAATATAATAGATGTCTCAAGCAAGAGTACATAAGATATACCATTCATCAATGCTAGACTATATTTCTTACTATACACAATTACTTCTGCCTCTGTAAAAATGGAATTAAACATTAGAAAAGATTTGCTTTTAGAGAAATATAGTTGATCATTGGATTCCATTTAGTAAAAGTTGAAAATGATTCATAAATAAGACAAAATTAGTGGCTCTAATGATATTTTAAGCACATGTACACACAACCTTGCCAAAGCAGTTCTTACCTGTTGCTACTTATGCCATCCATCTGAACTAAAAGTTCAGATTTCACACGTCGTGATGCTTCATGTTCTGATTCAGATCCTCTTCGAGAGCACAAGGAATCAATTTCATCAATGAATATAGTGCTTGGAGCATAGAAACGAGCCTAAAAAATTGCATCAGAGGGAGAACAAAATCAGACTCAGAACAAAAATTGGTACATAAAATAAATACGACAACAAAAATGAACAAGAAAAAGGGCCATTCAATCAGATAGTTAAGTAGTTGTCCATACAAACAATTTTTTGTTAATATATAACACACAATGCAAATTCACAAAGCAGTGCCCTGTGGAATAGAAATTAGAATGATAAGGGACAAGAAATTCTTTGTCGTCATTCAGTAATTTTTGAGCTAGATAAAACACTTAAGAATCATTGGTTAATTTAATTTTTGATGTCATTTACCTCATACGTCAATGAAGCTAACAATAAAATTAGTAAAACTTTAAACTTAAGCCCAACATCATCTCACCATTCAAGATACAGTGTCATAACTACTCAGGGACAATAACGTTTTATGTTTTAAAATAACAGAAGAGATATTTTACTAGGGTGTTTGAAATTAAATGAAAGTTCATGATTGTTACGTTGTCCAGCATTTTGTATGCTATCACAGTGCTGCTATCTATCCAATTTTGATACATCTAAATTTACATGGATACTGGTTCGGGTTCAAATTTCATCATCTATTTGCAAGCCATTTCTCTTATCAGGATAGTATTTTTTCTATTCAGTTTTAGATAAAAAAACACAGTAATCATCCCGAAGGTCGGTTAGATATGAAGTCTAAAATTTTAATACTCTAATTAATAAGTTATTCATGCCTATTTTATTACTACAAATAATATCCAAAAGGGCAAAGCATGTGCAGTTTATTTACTAATGTGCCACTAACTTTTGAAATGGACCACACTTTGGTATTAACTGCATATGTTGTAATTTAAATTGAACAAAATAATTTAAAAATCGGTTTCATTCAAAATACAAATGGAAATATAGAAAGAAATAGAGGAAATCATTACTTGCCATTTCAAAGAGCAGCCTCACCAACTTTTCAGACTCCCCTCGATACTTAGAGGTTAGAGTGGAGGAAGAAACATTGAAGAAAGTGGTTCCACACTCAGTAGCAACAGCTTTTGCCAGCATGGTCTTGCCAGTACCAGGTGGACCCACCATTAACACACCTTTCCATGGCCTTCTAATGCCCTGTTTACACAAAACAAATACGTAGAACATATGTGATAGGCATAATACATATCAAAGTGAGCAATTCCATCAGATTAACCATATGGGACCAAATTTAAAAAAACACTGAATATAGGAAAAGGTAGACTTCTGAACTGTTAGTTTAGCAACAAAATTTTAATTGCATAGAAAATGGAAAACAGTGATTTAAATTATAATTTTTCTTCAAAATTAATACATTTAAAACAGCAAAAAATTTCTCATCTAGTTGGTACAACTTTAGGCATTTGCTATTTCTGGCCTGCATCAATTTTTTTATCATTATCCTGGCATGTTCAAGTTTAAATGCATGAACACAAGGGATAAATAAGTGCATGGAAAACTGGCCTTGTACATGTGACATTCCAGGATTGGTTTCCTTAGGGTTTAAAAAGTAATATTAGTTGAGGTTTTTATCTCTTGTAAGTGGAAAAAATGCCCATCCTATATGAAAGCCAACGGTGTTTTCACACCAAAACATTTGAGTAAATCACTACTAGGCAATAAAGTGAACAACATAAAAACTTATTTGAAATAACCAAAATTCTGACAAATGGTACTTTTACACAGGAATCTAAATAAAGTGAGGGTTAGTGACGGCAGATTGGATTAAGTAAAACGGAACCAATCTGAAGGAGTACAAAAATATGAAGTCTTAAATTATAACCAATTCAAAAGGGTGTGGTATGAAATGACAGCCAATAAAAAAGGTATGATATATCCATTACAAAATAACACATTTTATTTCATGAGGATACATCAGAGAGATTTTATACAGACCATTCCCCTGGGGTCCAAGTTTCCAATTACTTCTCCAGAAAATAGAGATCCACAGAACTTAAACTCCCAACCCAAGTACCTTTTGATTCTCGTGAGTGAGGAGAAATAGGAATTTCCACGAATAACTAAACATCCCAGCTCAAGACTGCAGGTAGACAAAGTACACCCTGGGAGCCCTACATGGAAGAATTACATCCCCTAAGCAAGTCTTAAGTAAACCTTTTTTCCAAAGAGAATCAGCATATTGCAACAGTGATTCATCAATTTCCTCTCTGATGGACCGATTAATATTAATTTTTGATATTCAGTTGGGAACAGTAACTTTAAATATAGTGGACCTTCTTTAAAAAGGTTTGCAGGTGCTAGGGTGGAGCAGGGTCATCTGGGGTTTCTAGAAAGCATTTTCACAAACCAAACTATGTAATACTTTTTTGGTTACTAACAAATGCTTTTGTTACAATTTTTGCATTGCCATAACTACATAGTTAAGGATTTATGAACAAATTACTAAGAGATAAAAAGTGCTAAAACTGCAAAACTATTGCTCCTCAAAGTACTTCCCAACACTTTCTAACAATTAGTATAGTGTAAGAACAACATAAAACTTACTACCAGCATTGGTGTAAACGAAATGGAGGTGATATCAGCTACTAGATAAGTAAAAGTATTTTTTGCATAAAAGAAGTACATTTTACATGAAAAAAAGGTAATGTTAAATAACAAAAAATTCATGCAAATGATTTTTTCTGACGTTTAAAAAAAAATTCCATTACACATATTTTTATGTGGCTGGATGAAATTTTATTCTGAAAGCAAAAAACCTATCCGTGGGAGTGAATTGTATTAAAAAGGTCCTCATTAAAGGGACAAGTTAAGACACCCTTACTTCCCCTATGCTTGTGTCTCCATTTCTCTATTTCACACACCTTATTGAGACCCTCTGACATCTCCCTTCCACAGTCACCTCCTATACTGCCTATTAATTGCATCTTGCCATTCAAATTCAAACAAGGGTCTACCCTAACACCCTGTGATAAAGCACTGCCAACTTTCTCTAATTTCCTGACACTGTCAGCTTCTTACATGAAGATAAATCATTTGTTTGCCTCTGAGTCTCAATACAAGAGTAGTCATTATAGATACATATAACTTGAACCCTAGGCCAATTCTTTCTTCAAGCAAAGTATGAGTTATCATTTTAATTTATCTTAACTTCTAGTTTACCTTGAAGAAATCAGGCATCCACATGGGTAGGACAACAGCTTCCTCAAGTAGTCTCTTTGCTTCATGGAGATCAGCTATATCATCCCAGTGTATATTGGGGTCCTTTTGTACAATGTCTCGCTCTGATAAAATAAATAAAAGAAACACAATGATTGCATTTAAAATATATACACAGTGAGTAATCAAAGTCAATTAATTAAGCTTAAGCCAATTGATAATCTGAACTGGTTAAATGTTCAAATGACTTTCCAAGAAATGAGAATGGCAAACATAGCATCACAGCTAAAAATGTCAATGAATTTTAAAATAAATTTCCAGAGGAACAAATTGCGAAGTGAAATTTTACTTCAGGTCATTCCATGAACATTTTGTAGGCCTGTTTAAAAACTTACGAGAACAAAATTCACGTGTTCTCTATCAATAAAGCTATTATCCTAGAATTGTATTCCCCTTTAATCACATCTGATAACAGATTCCTTCAATTGATTTAACAATAACATCAAAGACATTTTATTGCAGCATATTTTAAATGTGCTGCCAATATATAAAAGTATTCAATATTTACACAATACAGGTTAAATGTGAATTCAACACTTATTTTTGGCTACATAAAGGGGCACTTAATGGAAGAATATGAATACAGAATTAGGCAAAATGAAGTACAAAGAATTGAACAATAAATTGAGGCGGGCAACAAATAAAGCAAAAGAAGCCTGGTGGAATACGCAGTGCGAGGATATGGAAAGTCTGCAGAGGAAGGGTGAAATCGGTGCGCTGTACAGCAAAGTTAAATCGTTATCGGGAAGTAAGAAAGGAAGAGCTATGCTAACAGTTAGAGATAAGGCGGGTAAGGTAATAGTTGACGCAGGAAAGATCCAAGAGAGATGGAAGGAGTACATAGAAGAACTGTATGGTAAAGAACTCAGATCAACAAAGTTAGACATTGAAAAGGAACATGACGTAGAGGAGGACAGCTTAGGTCCAGGCATACTAGACCATGAGATAGAAAGGGCATTAAGGGAGATGAAACTAAATAAGGCCGTGGGGGTAGATAACATTCCCGTGGAACTTTTAAAATGCTTAGGAAAATGTGGGAGGAAGAGGCTATATGGGCTGATCCGTAGTATTTATGAGGAGGGAATCTGGCCGGAAGACTTTGTGAGATCAGTTTTAGTTCCTATTCCGAAAAAGGTAAAGGCCACGTCATGTGAGGACTATAGGACAATTAGTTTGATATCCCACGCAGCTAAAGTTGTTCTCAGGATCATAAACAAAAGGATAGAGAGTAGGGCAAATGATTACTTAGGGGATGATCAGTTTGGGTTTAGGAAGGGGAGAGGTACGCGTGATGCCATTGCAGTAATGAGATTATTAATCGAGAGGAATATAGAACACAACCAGGAGGTATTTGCCTGTTTCGTAGATTTCGAAAAAGCGTTCGATAGAGTAAATTGGGAAAAACTAATGCGTATATTGCAGAAAATAGGAATAGATTGGAGGGAAAGGAGGCTAATCCGCAACCTGTACATGTCTCAGAGTGCTCAGGTCCGCGTGGGAAACGGGGAGTCAGGATGGGCAGTGTTAGGAAGGGGTGTAAGGCAGGGTTGCCCATTATCACCGTTGCTGTTCAACCTGTACGCAGAAGAAATGATCAAAGAGGCATGGGAAGAACTCGAGATAGGAATGAAAGTGGGCGGGGAATTCGTAAAATCAGTTAGGTTTGCTGATGACCAAGCCTTATTTATTTATTTATTTATTCAGTATAAGTCCGAAAACAGCACATTTAGGCCTTTACATCGAACTATTAACAACGATAACAATGTCACATTTACAAACACCCAAGCCCTAGATGGAGGGAAACTCACCCAGGCGGGAATCGAACCCGCGACCCTTGGAATGGTAGACGAGGACGTTACCCCGCCGCCACCGGGGCCGGCTTAGTTTGTGTCAGTCAGCCAAGGGGCTGCAAGCATTGCTGAGTGAATTGGAAATTCAGTGCGACAGGTATGGGATGAGAATCAATATTAAGAAAACAAAGGTTATGCGATTTTCTAGAAAGAAAAAGGCCAAGCTTATCATTAAAATAGGAGGGCAAAAACTAGAGCAGGTAGAGCAGTTTACGTATCTCGGTAGTGTTTTGGACCAACACGGTCAAAGTAGTACGGACATAAGGAGAAGAATTGCGCTAGGCAAAGAGGCTTTCACAAGGAGGAGGGAGTTAATGACGGGGACTCTGAGTAAGGATGTTAAGAAAAGACTCGTAAAAACTTTGATATGGAGCGTAGCTATGTACGGTGCGGAAACGTGGTCATTGAAGCAGGAGGATAGACGTAGATTGGAGGCTTTTGAAATGTGGGTGTGGAGAAGAATGGAGAAGGTTAAATGGACAGAGAAGAAAACAAATGAGGAAGTACTTGGTATGGTGGGCGAAGAGAGGGGTTTGTTGGGAGAAATCCTGTGGAGGCAGGAAAAGTGGATGAAGGGGGTATTGACCGGCAGTGGGATGTTGAAGACTGTGATAGAGGGTAGAATGTTGGGCAAAAGAGGAAAGGGAAGGAACAGGATAGGGATGTTAGACGGGATGAAGGGAGGAAGAAAGTACTCGGAGATGAAGAGGGACCTGATATAGAGTAGGATGATGGATTTTGTGTTTTGTTAGGAGTAATAAAATACTTGTTTGGTAGTTGTGTCCATCCAAAAACCTACCTTAACCGGTAGATTACCTTAAAAAAAAAAAAGGGGCACTTGATAAACATAACAGTTTCAGGTTTAACTTTGTGGAATTCCTTCATTATAAGGGTAAAAAGAAACGTAACAATTCCACCATACGGATTTAATATTTAATGACCATGGTTTCAATGCTGTCCATCATCATTAGGTATGATATGATGAGCGGCATCACCTGATGATTATTCGCAGCATCGAAACCATGGCTGTGAAATATTAAATCCTTATGGTGGAATTGTTAAGTTTCTGCTTCTCACAGGCAGAGTGACTCTGCAAAGGCAGTGCCTAACCACCAGAAACAAGACTTACCGCCCAAAGCTAAAAGAGTTATACCACCCTAAGGGTTTGGAAACACACTCTTCTCTACCGCATCCATTCATCAACAATTTTAAACATGATAATTTGGTATTCAGTGTTTAGATAAATTATTTTTACCGAAAGAATGATAAACATGTACAGGGTGCTCTTCTGCAGACAAACTTCAATTTGAATTTCCCACCATACCGTAGTTCCACTGGAGGTCGCGATTGGCGTTCTTGAAAGCTATAGGCATCTAGTAAACAGTCGCCTCAAAATGGCCAAGATATTACATACAAGTGCAGAGTACAATCGAAGAGTCACTATTGTCGAAAGTGTTCGCGCTGGGCGTTTGCCCATTGAAATAGTTCAATTCTTCAGGTACCCAAGATCAAGTGTTTACGATATTGTGGCTAAGTATAATGCATTGGAGAAGTTTGATGAAGGTTTCACTAGCCCACCAAGAAAACCTTATTCAAGGAAATGCTCAGTTGCTAATTTCTGAAGATTTTGCAAATTTTTTGGAATTTGTAAATTTTGGTGAATATTGTGAAGCTGTGGATGGTAACTGTGGCCTCAGGGAGACAATATATTTTTCAACAGGACAGTACACCAGCTCACGTCAGTCATTTAGTCCAAAACTGGCTCTCAGATAACACTGACATGTTCTGGTCAAAGGAGTTCTGGCCCCCGAATAGCCTGGACTTGAACCCCCTCGACTATTATGTTTGCAGGGTAGTGGAAGGAGTTACTAATAAGACGAGGCACCCTTATGTTGCATCTCTATGCACCACTATTGTAGCAGCATTCGCAAATATGGATAGTGCCATTTTAGAGAGTGCATGCGATTGATTCAGGATAAGATTGGAGGCGGTCATTGCAGCTGAAAGGGGTTACATTGTGTAATGTTACTCCGTACAGATACCACTCCTAATGTAAAAGGATTTTCATTTTAAATTGTATTTTTTTAATATTTTTGCTTTTAATCAAAAGTTTCATTTGCTAGGATTTAACTTCAATAACCTGTATATACCAATTTCTTTATAAGTCCCCACATACAATTTTGTCTGCTATTAGAAGGCTCACCATTGACTTATATCATTTATGGACCCACTGCATACAATACATTTTCATAAACACAAAACTTCCAGTTACTAATATAACTTTGAGCCATAAAATGATCACACAATCCAGCAATGAGGCTCTGACCCCCTGACTCTTAATCACAGTAATTGGAGGTTCATTGTTGGGCAGTAAAAAATTCCTCATGGCAAAATGACTCCAACCCCTAGTTTGTAATAGCCCCCTAAGTCAATAATTTATTCCATTTATAAAACACAGTATTCAGCAATTTTTTAACTGGGATTCTATTTAATCACAATTACAAAATTATCAGTTTAAATTTGTAAAAAAATACATACCTAGCATATCAACCAAATCTTTATCATAACCGGAAGGGTCAAACCTCTTCTCTTCCTCCACAATTTCTTCCTTTTCTCTGTCACTCTTTTCCTAAAATAGAGAACATAATTTGCGTTAACTTTAGTGAAAGGGAGTAATTTTTAATTAAAGGAGCATTCATAAAAAGATAAAAAGCAAAGTCATTGTTACAAATATTATTTACCCAAAATCAACACAACATTGTCTTCAAATCATTCATGTCAACTAAGTCTCAAGTCATTATCTTTTAAGTTGAGTTCTGACTCCCTAAAAGCACTAACTAATCGCTTATAAACCTTAAATATTTTTACCCAAAGATCATTATTTCATTTTGCTTAAGGATATTGGTCCATCATAACAAGTGTATGTCAGTTTCACCAAAATTAGCATATAAGTGGTTGAAACTATTTTCCATCTAATGACATTCTGAAAAACATACCTTCACATCAATGGTTTTGGAATATTTGCAACGAAAAACGATATTAACAATAATCAATTTTGTATTGGTTCATTTAATTAAAAAAATTTCAATTCTTCCATACTTATGTAGAACATTGTGACATATAGAACGATTGAAAATATGAAATACTAGCTCTAGACCATCAATTTAATTTCCAAAATATAATGAAAATATTTCAAATTTTTTAAATACATATTGGCACAGTTCAAGCCTAGTAGAGCCGCCAAGGCTATAAACTGGCATCAATTGCAAGATTCGCCAAGAGTTCAAAGATGAAAGCATGTTACAAACTGCAGTTTTTAAGTGGCCCAGCTCTTTAAAGATGGCCAAGAGAGTGTTGAGTGTTGTAGCACGCACATGTTGCCTGTTAAAATCAAGAACCGACGTTAACAGGCAACATGTGCGTGCAGTGCTGAATTCAGCCCATTGGTTATGTGGGCGCAAGATGTCAAACAGTAATGGTATCGATATGATGACAGTTCACATCATTACCACTGAAAATTTGGCATTGGGAAAGATCTGTGCTAAACTTTTCCTGATGGTCTCGACAGAAGACTATGAGCAGAGTTGAGTGTCTGGTTGCGATAAACTTCCACAACGGCATTAGGCATCGTAATGATTCCTAAACCCCCTTACAGTCCCTCCTTGGCACCAGCAGACTATTTCCTACTCCGAAAAGTGAAATCCTCCCTCAAAAGACACTACAATGGGACCCTAAGTGCCATCAATGAAGCTTGCACATTTACCCTTAAGGACCTTCCAGAATCCACCCACTGGCGAGCCTTCAAGTTGTGGGAAAGCCACTGGCAAGTGTGTTGACGCTCAAGGGATGTACTTTGAAGAATTTTGAGGTATTGTAGCAATATCTGAAATAAATCTATATTCCAAAACTCTTCCTGAAACTTTTCCCAATACTTTTCATTTAAATCTTGTACACCTCATGTATGTTAAAAAAACAAATCCATCTACCACCACAGTAATTAATGGTTAATTAATTGGGACCACTGACAAAATTGGCTCAACTACAGTTCAAGACCAGCAGGATATCACAAAGCAAGTCATCCAAACACGAGACATGTTCATTATCACTATTAAGTTTATACTTTTTAATGCAGTGTTTCCAAGGAGTTTTTTCAAAGAAATCTATTTATTTCTTAATAAATCTTTCGTTTTATACTGGGACTTGCATTGTGAAGGTGGAAGTCTTTTTACAATCCAAATTTGTACTCAATTCAGAAATATGTCAACTTAATCAGTTATTTCTTTTATTAATTCATCATCAAATTACATTGTTTTGCAAACTGAATATGTACTAATTCTTGAGGAACCTTATATCTGCACATTCTGGATCTTTAGGCAAATAAAATACTTTATTATTTTCTTGGATCAGAAATAGCCTTTGGAATGTGTTTATAGTACCAATTACTAACAGAAAATGAAGTACGGCCACTCAGTCAAGGAAATTGGGAACTCAGAAAAGTTTGAATTTACTGCATCTTTGCTTTGATTAATAATTAATTAACCAAGTCAATTATTCAATTGGTGAAGTATGGAGTTTAATCTGTCCAAGTCCATGATTTTCAATGTACAGGAATGATCATAAATGAAGAAGAACATCCAAATTATTAGAAACAAAATTTTAGGCCCTTGTTTTTGATAATTTCCAGACACAGGCAATGGCATCCCTTATGGTATTTCAAGTGAAATATGGAGTATGTAGTGGCAATTGGGATTTAGAGGTTTTTTGACCATGTAGGTCATTTGCAGGCTATCATTAGAAAACCTTTGCGTTGAAAAGGCCATGGTAAAGGTCTATGAAATGTGTAGACTAGCAAAAAATTATCCACTAAGCTAGGTCCAATTCATCTGAATTTGACACCCTTTCTTCAATATATTATAAGAAAACTTCTCCAAAGCACTAAAACATTCACATCCCCCTGCCACACACCTTTTTGGTGGCTTGCAGGGTATTGATGTAGATGTGAACATTTCAACCTATAATTGATGCCACAACATATGTAAATGTTGATTTTTGTAATTTCAATACAGCCATTTTACTTGAAATTTTCTGGATATTTTATAGCTCTCTTAATTCAAGGTGAATGACCGTCATTAAATATTTTTTAACAAATACTTTGAAAAATAGTCATATGACTCCCTGGCATCAAAGATAATGATTAATTATTCCAATTAGATGTACATTGTGCTTTATGCCTTGGATTTCAGCAAAACAATGGAGCAAAAAGCACAAGGTTTTCTGCATCAATTTTAACACTGAATTGACCTTAGCCTATCTCCTAAAGAATGAAAGGCCTTAGCAAAGTTCAGGAAGGATTCAGGGTTCTCATAAAATCTCTAAGCATACAAATCATTCCACTCTGGCAAAATGCTCTTGATAAAAACCATTAAGACATATTTAATGAATTTTTGCTAAAAGTGGGCTAATTGTTAGTGCCCAAAGAATGATCATAATCCACATATAAAACAAACTACATGCTAGGCTGCAAATAACTGGTAAAACAAATAAAACCTTAGTTTTCAACATTCGCATTATTTTGCTCCCTAAGAATACCAATAAATCAGCCATGATTTTAGAATTCAGGCCGAGTCTCATGCACACTTCTACCTTATTGTCATCTTTCTTTCCATCATCCTTTTTAACTCCACCAGCTTTCCCCTTCTCCTCTCTTCTGGCGGATGTACTCTCCCCTTTCCTTCCGACAGTTGAGGGTCCACCAGCCTGCCTCTGTCCCCCTCTTCCAGCTCCCCTACCTCCACCCCCTCGCCCCCCTGCCTCACCTTTCTTCTGGCCTCCTCTCAACGGACGAATTGCAGGGGTGGCCCTGCTCAGAGAGAAAAAAAATGTCATAATCTTTCCACCACAACACCAAGTCAGCCTTGATGGAACTCCAAAAAGATAAAAGATCAGCTTTCTGAATAACAAGTCCCTTGAAATATAAACCTAAAATCATAATACATATTGGGATTACCTACCTATAAACATTAAATATTGCCTGGAGATATTTACTTTCAAAAATTTTCAAGGGACGTTTACGTCATTTACAATCAATTTGCTTTCGCATCGCCATTTACTTAAAAGTGCAATCAACAAAGTCACAAATGAATATGAGTTTTATAGTACCAGAGGGCAGCATACCACCACCACCATGGTAATTTTGGGGAACGATATTGATCGACATGAAGAAATCTAATATTCAAATTCATTGGTCAAACACCTATGAGGAATTCACTGCCAGGTGCATGAATTATAATGGTAAAGTGTGGTCAAAAGATTCCTCCTGAAAATGGTTGACTTTGCATAGACAAACTTTTATTAATATGGCTACCATATGAACGTAGATTGAACTCATAATGAAAATAAAGAGAGGTAATGGAAGTATATATGCACAAATAAATAACTTAAGAGTAAACAATGAAACATAATTGGGTATAACACTGCCAATTTAATGGAGAGTACAGCTTAATTATTATGCCTCTGAGACAACACCATTTTAATTTTCTTGACAGGAATATAAGCAGTATTTGGGCTCCACCAATAAGTATGAGGAATCAAGTAATACAGGCATGAAATACATACAACTTGAATATCTTAAGTAATTACCAATAGTACCAATACGCACTTGTGTTCTACTGGTGTAGGTGCAGGCCAAATATCTGGGTCCCTTGGAGGTGGAGGGGGCCACACATCTGGATCTCGGTATGAGGAAGTGAAGACACTGTGAGATGGCATGCCCCAAGTAGATGGATCCCTCATTGGTTCTTCAAAGGAATGGCCACCCAAACCGGGACCTAATACCCAAATGCTTTGTTAAATAACCGGTTTTCAGTCATAAAATTATTTTTCAAACTCAATAAGGTAACACGGGTCCTTTGCCAATTCCATTATTTTCATTTGCATCCATACAAAAAATTGGCAGAATCATCATATTACGACAAAGATCATGGCCAAGGCAGAAAACTCTAAATTTGAAATAAACTCGTTGACATGAAACCACAATACAAGCCATAACTATACAGGCTACAACGAACTGCTTTTTTTATTATGTCAATTGAAGAGAATACAGGTAATCGTACGAACCTAGTGGTCTGTCCACGTGCGAATCGCCCTTAAAGAGTTGAAGTGTTGACGTTATGGCTTTCACTCTCTCGTATTCTTGAACTATTTGCTGCTGCACCTAGAAATAGGATGTCCAAATTATATTCAGCCAAAGATGTGACAGCAACTGTATATGTCCACCGACAAACCTGTTGCCATTTTGCTCTCCTCGTAGGATCAACGATTGTGGCAAGTAGCCTATGGATCTGTTGAACGACACCTTGATAATATACACCTGCGCTTTCGTAGTTTCCCATTAATGCCATTTCGCGGCCAAGTTTGGTATTTTCACAGATCTCATTTATTGATACTGCCATTACGATCATCACTTTGAGGCACTACCTAATCCCTAATAGGTGATAGGTCTTAAATTTCTTATACTTCACAGACAGTCATGAGAAACAATTTCTCACAAATATAACTTATGGCATTTAGTGACAACCTTACGAATGAGTGCTCTTGGCAAAAATGCCACTCTCGTAAACGTACCTTCCGTAATTTTGCAACACTCAACAAATGTTTAGTCCATAAACAAGCACAGTCACATGTTTGGCAATTTGACATACATTTCTCCTCTCACTTTTTTACAAAAGAGGATAAAGATCGACAGATGGCACTTGTGCTGCGGCCTTCAAAAGACTGGGCGGAGGTAGGGGAGGGATTGTGGCGATAGAAAGCAGGCTAACCGCAAACCAAGGCAGGCCGGCTGAAAAGGGTATAGGGAATTAAGATAATAATTAGCTAGGTGTTAGGTGAACACTCGTCAGACTCCAGGTGTGGCATTGTTGGAGAATTATGTAACTTTTATTCAATTTCAAAAATTATTAAAGGAAGAAAATTTGGGACTCCCAATGAAATTGTATGGTTGATGAAACGCGATTTGTTGATGGATAACCGAAGCAAGGATTGTTTCATTTGGTAGAATTGTGATAATTTTTATTTCGGAATGACGCTTATATGCAGGATGCGGCGACATAACTTCCTTTTTGAAAGCGCTTTGTGTTTGAAAAAAGGAAGTTATGTTGCCGTGCCCTGTATGCATATGAATGCTTTTTAAGCAGAGGCATTGCCACTTTGATTCTGAAATACTCATTTCAAGCACTAAACCAGCGAGAAGGATATGTTGCGAATTACTTTAGCTTTTAAATTACTGATTTTCCAGAGCCAACAAAAATTCTTTGATGACTATTGTATGTATTTGATTGACATGTTGGGCCGACTCCATAACAGTCATTTATTGACAATTGTGTAAGTTATCCTCATTATTCATTCCAATCTTAGTAAATTCTTAAACCCAAATGAGGAGCGCAATATACAGGTCATGATGAGCGACATATTTGGGCATCATCTCGGTTGTATTTTAAGAAGCATTCGCTCAGAATCTTCTGAATGTATTCAGAGAAGTTCTTGGTCTTGTTTACTACCGTCTGAGAGAGGCTTGAAAAGGTCAACATTTATGATGAATAAAAGGATTTAACATGGCCAAAGATTCGGGAATTTAACCAAAATTGGCTATAAATTTAAAGAGAATTCTCGCGAAAGTATAATTATCCTCGGAGCATAGTAGGGCGAGGCGTCTCATCATTCCGACAATTCCTTACCGTGGAAATTATGATAACCATACAATCCTTTAATTTGAAAATAAAAGCCACAATTTCAAGAAAAATTTCTAACTTTTACTGGAAGCAGATATCGAACTTATTAGAATTGGTGGGAGAATATTTGAATTGCAGAAAATGGTTTGAGTCAAGTATGCACATATAATAGACTAATGAATTTATTTAATGTACACACTCAACATTTATCACTATATTATATCCTATTTAAATATAAAATTATTTATTAAAAGGTTCTTTGTTCCAATATTATGATAGAAATATAATTTTGTTTCCCAAATTCAAAACACAAGCTACCCTCATCGCAATGAGCGAAGCTGAAGCAGCGATAATCAAGCCAGGTAAACACGTTTGATATATTTGTTGAACGTTTAGAAACTTGCCTTTCACTTCCAGCCGCTTGTTTACTAACGTAAAAAAAGTTTTATCTAGATGGAAGCCCATATGTCACCGTATTTGTTAGTGACTCGGAAGTAATAGCCGATGAAAATGACGATGCACAGGTTGTGGACACCCGACAAATAATTGTTCACGCTGACGAAAGTGTAGCAGTGGAAGATTATAATGATATACATTGTGTAATAGCACAAGAAAATGGAAAATTTGAACCTGTAGATACCGATGAATTGTCAAGTAAGTACTTTTCGCAGTTGATTGAATTTTTCTTAATTCTGCGAGTGACTATTATTGGAATGTATCTCATTTATAACAGTCGGAAAATTTAGAGTTTATAATCATAAACAAAATCCATGGATGATAAAATATAACCACCGAAATTCTCCATGTTATATTCTTCAATCATTTAAGTCAATCTTGTTTTGTTGTAATTAATACATATTACCAAGTGCTCAACTCTGGTTATTCTTGTAATATTTTAATAGTGGCTCATTTATTAGATATTCTGTTCTTCGTGGTGATTCCCCTTTTTTCTAAAAGCTGTAGTGGTACTTCGAAGGGTTAGCCTGGAATCTATTGCATGTTGTATCGATCGTGTTGCAATTTGCTTCCTAAAATGTGTATGTGCTGGGGTACCCCCCTACTGCCATGACATTGTTCCCAGTTCGAACTCTTAACACTTTCGATCTCCGGTCATTACTCTGGCCATTTTTATGTGCGACCAATTTTATAAAAATTTAAAATTTTAGGGCTAATTTCATTAAACAATTAAGTTTCAGAAAAAAATGAATTGACAATACTGATATCATTCAGCTACATTACAATTGGTTTGAGTGGATGAAGGTAATCAAAAGATAAACAACTGTGAAAACTTGTGGCTCCTATAGAATGTTGGAGGTCAAATGGATGTCATAACACTAAGGAAAAAATCCTTAAAGAAAAGAATATGTTAACATCAAATTATTTAGTAGATTTTCTTCAAAATTTTCACAAATGGGTGTCATCATATCTTTGTGTTTATTTATTTTATATATAATAAAAAATATTTTGTTTTATTTACTCATTTTCCTTTTCCTTCCCTTCAGATCTGCCCATGTAAATAAGCTATAGTTGTATCAAAATCTGTCTTATAAGTATATTCCAGTTTCTATTGTCTTGTGACATAGGGCTATGTTTAATAATGCAAATAATGTTGGGGTGACTTATGGCCAACAGCTTGAGTTAAAAAAAGGCCTAGTTGTAATGGTTATATCATTAAAACTGCTTACTGTACACTAGTTCGGTTTTTATTTATTATTAAGTAATCTACTGGTTAAGGTAAGATTTGCATGGACACAGCTAACTAATAAATATTTTGTGACTCTTAACAAAACACAGTACAGTACAACAACCTACTCTACATTACATCCTTCGTCATCTCTGTGTACTTCCTTCCTCCCTTCATCCTGTCCAGCATTCCTATCCTATTCTTAACATTCTCCCCTCTATGAGAGTCTTTAACATTCCACTGCTGATTAATATGCGCTTAATCAATTTTTCCTCGTCTTTAGTATTTCTCCCAACAAACCCCTCTCCTTGCCCACTGTACCTAGCACTTCCTCATTTGTTTTCCTTTAGGTCCATTACACATTAACTATCCTTCTCCACACTCACATTTCAAAAGCCTCCAATCTACATCCATCCTCGTGCTTCAGTGGCCACATTTCCGTGCCGCACATACCTGCACTCCATATCAAAGTTTTGACAAGTCTTTTCTGAGCATCCTTACCCAATGTCCCTGTAATCAATTCCCTCCTTGTGAAAGCCTCTTTCCCAAGTGCAATTCTTCTCCCTATGTCCCTAGTGCGTTGACCATGTTGGTCCAAAACACTTCCGAGATACTTAACCTGCTCTATTTTTGCCCTCCTATTTTAATGTTAAGCTCAGCCTTTTTCTTTCTGGAAAATTGAATAACCTTTGTTTTATTCATTTTGATTCTCATCCCGTATCTATTTGTTCCCCACTCGCACCTGAGCAGTCTGAGACATGTACAGGTTGCAGATTATCCTCCAGTCTATTCCTATTTTCTGCAATATACTCATTAGTGTTTCCCAATTCATTCTAGCAAACGATTTTTCGAATTCTACGAAACAGGCAAATACGTCCTGATTGTATTCTATATTTCTCTCGATTAGTGATCTCATTACTGCAATGGCATCCCTCATACCTCTCCCCTTCCTAAACCCAAACTGATCATCCCCTAAGTAATCGTTTGCCCTACTTCTATGCTTTTGTTGATTATCCTGAGAAAACTTTAGCTGTATGGGGTATCAGACTTATTGTCCTGTAGTCCTCACATGATGTAGTCTTTACCTTTTTCAGAATAGAAACCAACCCTGAACTCCCAAAGTCTTCCGGCCAGATCCTTTCCACTTAGATACTACGAATCAGTCTATATACAGTCTTCCTCCCACATTTTCCTAAACATTTCAGCAGTTCGGTAGGAATGTTGTCTACCCCCACGACCTTATTTTTGTTTCATCTTCCTTAATGCCCTTTCTATCTCATTGTCGAGTATATCTGGACTTAAGCCATCTTCATCTATGCCATGTTCCTTTTCTGTCTTACTTTGTTGGCCAAGTTCTTTACCATACACTGCTTCGATATATTCCTTCCATGTCTCTTGGATCTTTTCTGTGTCAACTTTTATTTTACCCAACTTATCTCTTACTGTTAGCACAGATCTTCCCTTCTTACTCCTCAATAGTGATTTAAACTTGCTGTATAGCGCACCAATTTCACCCTTTCTCTGCAAACTTTCCATATCCTCACATTGCGTCTTCCACCATGTTTCTTTTGCTTTATTTGTTGCATGTCTCAATTTATTATTTAACTCTTTGTACTTCCTTTTTCCTAACTCTGTGTTTACATTGTTCCATTTTCTTCTCTTGTCCATCTTTGTGATCATCTCAACCATGATCCATGGTTTCCTTGTCCTTTTAACGGTTCCTATGGTGTCTTTTGCGGCTTTCAATATCCCTTTCTTGATATTTCTCCCATTTTTCTTTGATAGTACTCAGCTCTTTGCCAGCATTCCTGATTTTTTCTACCGCCTGCTGGTACTTCTTCCTTGTCAATCCATTCAATGCTTCTACATTCCATTTCCTTACCTGCCGCCCCTGCTTTATCTTTTTGCAATGGATGCTGCACTTCATAGCAACTAAATTGTGGTCAGAGTTTGCATCCGCTCCTGGGAAGCTGTGGGAATTGATCACCCTGTTCCTAAACGTGTGCCTAACCAGAATATAATCTAACTGATACCTTTCTGAGTCACCTGGCATTTTCCATGTATACCTACGCCTTTTGTGGTGTCTAAACCAAGTGTTGGTGATGACTAACCTGTCTCCTGCAGAACTCAATTGCTTTCTGTCGGCGGTCATTCCGCGTACCTAAACTGTAGTCCCCCAGCTCATCATCTTCTCTTTCTTCACCTGCCATTACATTCCAATCCCCCATCACCATCAAATGTTTCCCAGCGGGAACACATGCGATTATGTCCCCTAACTGATCGTATATCCTGTTGACTTCTTCCATGATCCCCCAGCTCATCATCTTCTCTTTCTTCACCTGCCATTACATTCCAATCCCCCATCACCATCAAATGTTTCCCAGCGGGAACACATGCGATTATGTCCCCTAACTGATCGTATATCCTGTTGACTTCTTCCACCCTATGATGGCTTGGTGGCATGTATACCTTAATAATGACCAGGAACAAGTAAATTAGCAAGGTGTGATTTTTCTTTAATTTTAATAAACCACTTAGTGCATGTATTTAAGATGTGCCAACATACCTAATTGATTTGTAATTAGTGCAGCCTTAATTATACTTATTTAATTTCTTAAATCTGAGTTTAGATACTATTTTATGCCTCCACAACCCTTGGAACATTACTCAATGCTACATGAGTGTTTCAAAGCCCAGTTAAATAGCTTGTGCTTTAAAAAAGATAGACAATTGCTTCTGTGGAAATTGAGTTAATGGCAGAGTAGATGTCACTCAATCGATTCGCAAACAATCTTCAATTATTGGTTAATTGATCCATTTGTTAACAAAATTTTTAATGGGTACATACAGTTGTAGATTAGTAAAATATGCCTTGATTATTTTTAAAATGAAGCAACTATAGTGAAACAAAACCTTCGTTCTTGAAGAGATTTTTCATGACTCCTGTGTAGGCAGTGATTGGGTCCAAACAATGAACCAATATGCTCTAGTTGCAGCCATGACTACTCGGTGATAAATATAAAGAAATCTAAGAATCTTTTTTTTTATTTGCAGATGACTCCAGTCGTACTCTCTGGACACGTAACAATGTCAAACTTCTTATTAACGAGTATAAATCTCTCCTGCCTGAATTTCAAGACCCACGAAGAAAGCAGAAGGATTTATGGGCAACTCTAGCGGCTCGTCTCAGCGAGAAAGTGGCCAAGGAGGAAGGCGAGAGCGGAGCTTGGATGACAAGTCAGGTTACGTGGGATGCTTGTGATCGGAAATGGCGGAACCTCAAGCACACATTCAAGACAATACACACAAACCAGTGGCGCTCTTTCCGCAGCCGGTCTCGATGGGAATTTTACACACCGCTACTTGAGATCTTTGGGAACAGCATTGATAGCCAGCGTCCCATGAAAAAGGAAAAGACAAGATACGTTGTCGTCCACCCACCGTCATCCCAAGAAGGAGGGAGGCCCATTTTGCTTCCCACTACAAGGAAGCCCCCCAGCAGTGCAAGGCAAACCAATGCGTCCACTCATGAAATGATCATTCCTGCTGAAGATGGGGGCTCTGGAGAGGAGACAGTATTCATGGAGGAGGTGAAGATGGGTGAAAGTGGTGCTCCGGGTCTTGTGGTTATGAAGTCATCAAAAATTATATCTTCTGAGCCCTTGAAGAAGCAAATGAAGCTATCCCATTTGGTCCAAGGAGAAGTTAAAATCACTGAGCCTCAGGATGGTGAACCATTGGTGAGCATTGACAAGGATAATGAATCGAGTTCCAGGCTATCATCAAGCAAAACGAAGGAAGATGAGGTCGCATCTAAGGAGATCTCTGACAGAACAAATGCTACAGCTGCTCAAGAGGCAGGTGAAAGATCCAGTGCTCCTCCGGTGTGGTTCATCAATTTCCTGAAAGAGTACCAAGAAGAAGAGAAGAAAAGGAGGGAGTCATTGAAAAAAGCTCACGAAGAATTGTTGAGAGTAGAGGAACGAAAGGTGAAGGTACTGGAAAGTATCCTTCATAGGATGTCATCAGGACAGTTGTCAAATTCTAATAAATCCAATGATAAGTCAATCAAGTCAGAGAAACATTCTTGAAAGTTCATTTTTAATCACTGAATGTTATGCTCCAATTTTTTTATTCCTATGTTTGAAAAATATAAATATTTGTTATAACTGCACTATTATTTATTTTTGGTATGACTCCCTATGTTTTCTTTCTCTAAAATTCAATATATAAACTTAAAATGTCTAATTTTCCAGTTGTAACTCACATATCAATTTGACATTGAACCATCATTACATTTTTGCTATGAAAGTTAAATTTATGAGAGTTGAAGGTTACATTTATGAAGCATGTAGTGGCAAAAGAAGATACAATTTTTACGTTGATTAAGTTGATTTTTTCCCTGTAGAGAAATGTCTTAAATATAGTTCTTCAATACTTATTCTTTCTGCTGTGCATTGAAAACTTCAAGCCTCTTGAGAGATGGGATCTAAACATTTGGTGCTAATTGTTTTTCCCTCCATCATGGATGTTAAATATCTCGTTTGTAAAAGTGTGGGAGTAAATGATTAATGAGTAAAGTGAATTTCCCCCCATTAAATCCCCACTAACAATTTTCAAAGTATGGCCACAGAATTGTGATATAATTCTGCAATGGAACAATTGGCTACATTATGAAACTTGAAATAATACCAGGTGATGCCTAAAATAAAAATTTGGAAATTAATTGAAAAAGTTATTAATTATAATTTTCTAGATTATTCACTCCCAGGTAACATCATTTAAATGTCCACATTTATTTAAGCTGAACATAGTTTGACAGCAGGTGCCATATTGTGGTATCATAGTTTGGGAAGCTTTTTTATCATACTAAATTATTAATTTTCAATTACAATGCATGGCATTATAGAAAATTTTGTTCAAACTATTTTATGGCCATTCTTATCCAATGAAAGTTTATTCCTAAAATGTCAAACTGAAAAACCCAATCTATCTTATATTTGATGAAATCCTAAATCCAAGTCAATAAAGTATTGCTATGATCCTAGGAACTTAGATTTGGGAAATAGTTGAGGCTGAGCATGAGGTCAGTGTGCGTTAGGGTACCTTCTTCAAAAAGACAAGAAAGCAATGTTGTTTTCCCTCATTAGGAACCAGTTTGTTAAGGAAAGCTGTCAAACATGGTTCTAGATTCATTGGTTGGGGGATGAGAACTGTGAGAGGAAGTGATCTCAAAAGTCATACCATAAGGATATGGTCAAGGCATAACAGGTGAAAATTTCAATAATTCTAGGTCTACGCATGTCAGTAGAGACACCGAAAAATTTCTGAGCAGGCATGACTGCCAGTGTTAGGACAGAAAAGATAATAGTATTTATATATTTTGTTACAATTGTTAAGATTATACAATAGTCTTTTGTTTCAATTAAGGTTGAAATACCTACTAAATTCCGGTAAAGGGAATGCTATCCAAATTTTAACCCTAACCTCATTAGTTCTAAGTGAAAGATACATGATGAAAAACACAAAGTTATCAGTGTTCAGGTTTTATTAACAGTAAAACAGTATTTTCATTACAATTAGCTGTCATTTTTATAAAAGTTATATACATTTAAAACAGCAATTTCACAATCCACAGCAGTAATTACTCCAATGGCCATTTTTTCACTGTAAACTGATGTTGAATTATTTTTATCATTTAAATATTAGTAATTTTCTAACAGGATGATCACTACAAAATTGTCACACGTCAGGCAGTTGGAGATAGACTGCTTCTTACAACAGAAATATGCATCTACCTGGATGGGTCAGATAATAAAGTTGACTTCATATCAAGCCCTGTACATACAATAATCTGGTTGAGATTGGCAGGGCATACTTTCCTTGGGTAATTCATTACCCATAACCTACTCTTATGGTGCCCATGAACTCCTATTAATATTTTACTGGTCACTCAGTTCAGTGGCAGCACTGACATCCTCATTGAAATCGATACCAGGTTACTGCTAATATTATTGGGAGGTATCTGACAACCTTTTATTCAAATTGTAATGATGTAAAACTTGTTTCTTGATGAGAAGTGCTTATTTTTGTTCATGATAATACACTATTATTGAAAGTCGATTGACAATCTAATCCTAAGTGAAAATGGCCATCAATAAAATGCATAACTATCACATTTGTAGAGAGTACCTTAATATGTGTGAAGTACTTATGAATTTTCATTTCAGTCTCATGGGAGCACATTACCAAAAACACCTGCTTGCAATAGGAAAGTAGATTAAGGTGACTTCTTCCGAAGAAAATTATCACTGTGAACCATATATTTTGATAACAACAGCCATATTGTCTTTCTGATTTGTTAAATTTCAAATTAATCCTCTGTTTATTTGAAGTCATTTTAAAAATATACATATTATTTCAGACATTTTCATCTTAATTGGAAGATCCATGCACACACTAAATATTTTCAACGATGAAAATACATTTCACATCCCTGAAATTTTTTAAACATCCTAATGAACCAAGGAGGCCTTCAATTTCAACCTTAATGTAAAAAAAATTCCTTTTTTTATTTTGGTTTGGAGTGTGAAAGTCTTCATGATACAATTCAGCTAACTTGATTCTCTGGAGTTGATACATTTAATGAGACAATAAATGGTGTACTTAAAAAACACACCTTGCTTTCTACCAACATAGTATTTACCCAACATGCCTTTTACGCAAATTATATAATCATGCATTTGATTCATGACACACAATTATTCTTCATAAATAATCCCATCATTGATATTATCCAGGAGTTATCCCAAATAAAGCATCGCAAATTTAGCAGTCTGAAAGTGAATTTCAACCTATTAAGTGATGAAATGTACTCTCACATCTTTTCAAAATTCCCTTAATAGAATTTCCATAATATTTAGAATATTGAAAGCATAAATAAGAATTGCTTTCGAAAATAAGGCTGTATTATGGTCAATGAGGACTGTTTTACCATTTACAAGTCAACTAACAAGACGTCTAAAAACAAAATGTTACAAATAAATTTCTATATCATATCCTACTAAATATAAAGAGGTGATGCATTAAGTCTGTTGTCATGTAGAGACTGTTGAAGCAACATACAAGTTCTAGCGCAAGACTTGAGCTTCAAGAAATAGGCTACTGAAGGTACTTGTGAATTTCTTAAGGATAAAAGTTCGTGTTTAGTTTTTATATTAGGGCTATTAAATGTGGAAGATACGCTGAGGTCAATTATGGAGTATTTACTAGTTCAGAAAATGTGTTTGTTTTTACTCCATATCATTGTCTTTGATTTTGTCCTTTTGAGTCTTTCAAATATCCAACTCAAACACTTAAGTACAGTTTATTTTCAATATTCATTCAGTATCAAAATAAAGAAACGGTTAGTACTCAGTCATTTCAAAACAGATTCAATTACTTTGTAAAACTGAAATCAGGATAGTTTTTATAAAACAATTCAATTCTTGTTGAAATAAAAATGTCAAATCATGACTATATATATTAATTTTTAGCGGTTGTTAAATTTAGTAGTTTCAGGTTATTGACTTCAAATATAATACACACAACCATTCTACATGCATCTGAAACAGCCCGAAATTTCAGTGATATATATATATACATGACCATGTAATTGGCCCATGATAGACTTTGGTGGATTAAAAAAATAACTCATTAATCGTAGAAGCCTCAAACAATTGATATTAGAAGCCTGAATACTGAATTATAGAACTCGTATGCATCTAACCTTCAAAAATTTTATTGCTCTGATAATGAAAATTTTCAGAAAATAGCTGCACTGAAGACGTGCACAGGATAATTGCTCATAAATTTAATTCCTGCCGATAGCTGTTCCTTCATACCTACTGTTTATGGAAGAATTTCTATTAATATATCATCAATCTATTTCCAACATCATTAAACATTTCAGCCACAAACTGTGTAACATATAATATATTAAAATATGTAACTCAGCATTATATATTACGCAGCATTGCATTAAATAATTTCATATCTGTATTATTTAGTCACCAACTTGTATAATTTCTTCCAATTAATTTAAAGAGTTATTTTTACCCTAATCATCTGTAATAGGTTTAAAGTCAAGAAAGAAAATGATACATAGTTCAATAGATAGCCTTCTTCAGATTATTCAAAAAATATTATTTCCTTAAAAAAACCCAGTAATTTAGCTACTTGGTCATAGTTTCAAAGAATACAAAATATATATGCATGGTCTATCAGAATTATAGCATCACCAAGTGGATTTCTGCTAAAAAATATTAACTAAAACTCACTCAAAAAGTTAAAAGTTCTAAATCATAAGCACATTTTGATGAACATAAAAGGATTCTTGTTAGGAATAAGAGAAATGCTGTGTGCTGAAAACACAACTCAGTAAGAGAATATTATCCATGCCAAGGTCTTGAGAAAAATATAATTGACTTTGATAAGGCCATGTATGAGCCTTGTGTTCATTATAAGGCCATAAGAGATCAACCATTACTATGGTAAAGTCCTCTCTTATACACCCGGTTACATTCTGAAAATTGATGAAATCTGAATTGAAGAAACTCAAATGAACAAAAAGTGGATCACCACTTTCCATAGATGCAAATATTAAAATCTTGACATTCACTTTCCCTCGCAGAAAGAACCCTACATTTTTTTCTGAAAACTGTATGCCAAATCCAAAATTGTGAACAGGATACCTTCATTAACTGAAAAGTTAACTTTAAGGACATATCTCAGGAAACTGATATTTTGAGATATCAACAAACACTAGTACGATGGAATCAGCTGAAAAAACCCTCTATTTGTCCATCTATTGGGACTAGCGGTCTACTATTTTTGTGGTTACCATAAATGCTGCCAGAGAACATATAAAGCCTTTATGAGTGAACACCATAATTTGAAGTAGGTAGACCTTTTTTAAGCTAACCTTTTATCATCATTAAATGATGCACTGTAGTGAAATAACTTATTACTAATTAATGATAGAGAAACAGTAAAGAAAACTTAAATTTGCCCAACAAGAGGATCAACAAAGTGGGAGGATGAGTCTATAGAGTAACATTATACCTGACAAAATTAACAGAATGAAAAAACTATTATATGCTGTACAAACACAGCCTGTCAGCATAGACAATAAGTACCTAATGGAGTTTGCGCTATTTTTTTTACTCACAGGCATCATATAACCTAGGGCACCTAGTTGAAATATAAATGACTTTAAAATGATGTTTTGTTCATGATGAACAGCTGTAGATATTATACATGCATCAATGTCATCTTCCAGACAGCAATTTCCATATGGGATACCCATTTCACAGCTGATCCCTTAAGTTTATAGCATTGACTGCTTTCATTCAGATTCAAAACCAAATTTGATTTAGATAGCAATTATCACTTAACGCTCCCTGAAACTCATGCAATTCTATGTTTAATTTGATGAGAATGAAAAAATGAGTAGGCAACCATTAAATGACAGTATTTCATCTTCATACCTACTCATTTCAATAGTGGCTACTTTTTCTCTACAGTTCATGTTATCTAGTACATTGATGCTACATACAATAATAAACATCAGATCTAATTCAATGAAGAGGATGTAATGAAAGCGGATCTAAGTCTAAGAACAGGATGTAACCAAAATTTCCCTAAAAAGAATATCTGCCACTTGCTCACGACTAATTAAATTTGTATTAAAAGGTAATAACGATGACATTATTCTGCTATCACAGTTTTCTCAATTTTATAAATATGCATCTGTAAGTACATCACAGCATGGAGCTAAAGCTAAGCCATATAGCAAATAAATGAAATTCATCAAATTTTGTTCATGTCTTCTTGCAAGAATATTGAGTTTATCATATTATCATTCCAATGTCAACTTTCATGACATAATTATGTTGAATTATGAATGCTTCAAAATAATGAGAACATTGTCCTGTTATCTTCAACTGAGAATTAAAAATGATATTTTTAACTGACCTGAATTTGAGCACATAATTAATTGCAGGAGTTACATTGTCTTATTAAAAAGTAGGTAGAAATGCCTTATGCTTTGACAAATGAAGATAAAATTACTGCAAAACTCACATTTTCTTTTTGCATAACTAATTGAAAGAAAAATTGCCTTTGGTACAACAGCAACCACCCATATGATACAGAGGTTTGGTTAAAAACTGGGTAACGAAATATACTTGGGCTTAGAGACATATGGTTTTTCAATATTTCAACCATAATATTCTATACTTTTGTTTTCGATGAACTTGATCTGATTTTCAATTTTACTCATGATTCTATCATCAATATTTTGAAATGCCACCACAAATGTTGATTCATGTTAATTCATACAAAGAAACTGACACGAAATTCTAAAACTACCATAGGTATCTGCTGTCACATGCATGCATGCATATGCACACCAGTGTGAGAAAGTAACAATGAGTGTGTCATTTGTCTCAGTTAATCCTTTGTTTTTAATACTAAAATTCAAAAATATTAATTTATTCAGGAGGGATTAAGGACTAGAGCCAAAATTGTTCATCATTTTTCCACACATCAAATAAATTAGTTTTTAACATGAATGTTAGTTTTACCCAAATTATTCAGGAGCAAAAATAAAAAGTGATGTAATTCAAGCTGCATGAAAGTATTTTCAGCTGTTGACCCAAGAGTGAAGGTTCAAAATCTGGATTACACCTGAGGACGGTTTGAGGTTAGCCTAAACAAGAATCATTTCCTGGATATCATAAGTTTCTCAAAAACCACAGCATAAGAACCAAAATTTTCCTCTTAATTTGCATGTGTTAGTTCCAAACTCTGTAATGGTATGAGAGGATCTCAGCCGCACCGATCAAATCAACATTCAGACTGGTTGCAGTAGATAATGAAAAGTTGGGAGGGATTTTAATTGATGAATAAAGTTAAAAGTTAACCAAAAGTTAATAAATCAACTTGTATAACATTTAACTCTCATTCTGTTAATGACCAAATCTGATATATAATATATAAAATACCAAGTATCATATCAGAGGCATTTATGGCACATAAACATTTAACTGAAGTAAATGTATGGATAGGGACCTTGTTATGGAACACATGTAAATGTCAGAATTCTGAGATCAGAAATATAATGTATGAGTGACAATGAATGTACTAGGAGATGCATTGATGGAATGTACCGGATGAAGGTGTTTCAGGAAGGATATTTAATGGGAGAGATTTTTTTACTGTTTGTGATGAAGGTGAAGGCATTGTGCATTAGGATATAACATGCGTCCACAAAATGTTTACCAATACAACATGGAAGATACTTTGAAAATTATACCCTGTTATTACGGCCACTAAGGTTTTAATTTGGTTTAAAAATGAAAGCATGATATTTTCTTAAGCTTAAGCACAAATGTTTGCATTCACAGAAATTCTGTGGTTTGCAAGTGGACTTATTCCCTCTCATTAACATCACAATAAAGCTCACTGTGTGTCTGTTTAGCTGCTTCTGTTGTCTTTTAGTCAACATATAATTTTTAAGACTCATGGCAGCAATCTTTCAGTTAACTCTAGAATTATTAATGTCATCAATATACCCCAGATGATATACATGCACTGCTCCATACATTCCACTCCTCATAAAAATCCCAAGATGTAATTCAAACTCATCTTTTGATTTTAAAGCAGATCTCTCCATTCACAACAAAATATGATCCATTGATTCTTTGCTAACAATCATGCTCCAGTAATTGTAATGCATAATTTCATGTACCATGAATAAGGAATCTCATCAATATTATCACTCAGTAAATTGACGGTGTACAAATGTTTTGCAATGACAGAGAGCATCAGAATATGCTGCATTAATGGCTCATTGCAGCAACATGTTAATAAAGAATTGTTTTACAAAACCTTTTGCAAACAAGCCAGTGATTTGGTGACTTTTGCTAAAGATTTGAATTTGTGGTTGCTGTTAGCTGTTGAAGTTCCACAGCATCTGGAGGGGACCCTAAAAATAGAAAATTTAACCACATTAAAGCATTTAAAACATCATACTGGAAAATTTCCAGTACAGTTATAAAAATAATTTTGGCTCCCCAGATTACATTATTCAAGAAATTAGAAAAGGCAAAAGAGAAGTAAGAAATTACATCACACATGCATAATGGACCCTGAGTAGTAACTGAATGAGAAAAGCATTTGATGATAGACAAAAGGTGTACACTTTGTTAGGAAATTTTCCATCATCTAATTAGAGGGGGGAACTTCATAAAAAGCAAATGCATGTGCACTTGTGGTTCATGCAAACTTAAACTGTTTTATCATATGATGGACTCAGTAGCCTACCTGCTGCTGAATCAAATTGTCTTGATAGCAAGCGGCAAATAAGCTCATTTATGTACCTCGTCATACCTCAGAAGTGCCATGCAAAGTAATTACCCCTCTCCAATACAAGAGGTTTTTTTACATAGTATCTATGGAAAATTTGGAAGGATAAGGAAAAAATGCTGACCAAAAGTTCTTGTAAATTTTGCATATAAAAGTAAAATTTCCCTTAGATTAGAGGGGTGAATACACATACCCAAATGAAATGCAATCCTTTTAACTTGCTCATACAACTCCACATGGCAAAATATTTCATTTCACACAGCCCAAAGGCATAATTCCCCTTAGAAGTAGCTTTTAATGAAAAGCAGTGTAATTTTCCATCACACAATTAATTATTGTAAGGTAGAGGTATTAACAAATATTTAGAGAAAAACTTAGTTTATCTGGTGTCCATTACTAAAAAGAGAGAAAGACTCGTACTTTTCCACAGATTTTATTATACGGTACAACGCGTTTCACCGACTTGCGGCATCATCAGGTACTGATGATGCCGCAAGTCGGTGAAATGTGTTGTACCGTATAATAAAATCTGTGAAAAAGTACGAGTCTTTCTTTCTTTTTAGTAATGGATATTAAATACTTCCACGAAGTGAAGCCTGAAACAATAGAATATATTTATCTGGTGTCATTGTCCAGGTTGATGAACAAGTTGATTCACATTAAAATTAATATACCACCAAAAAGGGCCAAAGCATACACATTAGGCTATCATTATTACAAATGCCCATGAAGCAAATTCTAATCAGCCATTGATTCCCAGCCCTATGATGTAGAAATGTGACTGTACACCTTCCCTGGTTGGAGTCTCAATAGGTAGTGAAGGGTATGGAAAGAAAAAGTGATGATAGGGAATAGGATGAGGAATTAAATGAGTAAAGAAGGGGACAGTGGTGTTGCAACATATCCATTTTTGGGAAAGAGATTCCTCAACAACAGTTTTCACATTCTGTAATGCCAATTGTATGGATCACTTCATGCCTCAAGCAGCACACCATTTCAGCCATAAATAAATGCCTCTAATTCTTTGAGAATAAAATATGTATAAGAAAAAACGAGTATGTGCTTCAGACCTAAAGAAAAACAGAATCAGCAAGATTTTTTGCAAAAGTTATTGAATACCTATAAGAACTTGAATAAAATATATATTATAAGAATATTAACGAGAATGGTGCCTATGTTTACTCTATGATTGTTTTTTATTTGAATTACCTGCATATGATGACAATTACAACTTTAAAGTAAATTTTATCGCTTTGAAAATAATTTTGCACTCAGAAATTCTCAGAGAAGCAAAAGAATAGGAGAATAAATAGAAGTGGGTACTTACAGATGAAGAGGAAAAAGTGTTTTTGAATTTGCTCTAAGCAACCCATCATCTTAGTCAGGATAGATATTTTGATCATCATTAATAGGACACCACACATAAATTTATAGAAATTCTTATGCAAAAAATTCAGCAATAAAATAACTCAAATAATAAAACATTTTAATGAAATGATTTTTAAATTCAAGCTTGCCTAGGCTGTACTTACAGTAACTTTAACAATGGTAATTAAGTTGAAACTAAATAAAAAATTATAAATATGATACAAAGTTTTACACAAATAATATATGACAGACATTACGCTTAAATTTATAGAAACTTGAACGTAAGATAATTGGCAACATAGGAAAGATTTAAATAACATAAAATATTTAATACAGTCTTCATTTGATGGGCATCATACTTAAATTATTTGGTAGTTTCACAAACACACATTAGTTATAATGACTTTTATTTGAGAATCACAAGATTGAGGAATAGGAATATTGGCGGAAGCGCCAAAGTAACTTCTCATGATCAACTGACTGATCCATCCAATATAGTCCAGCTTCTAGACAATTGATTCCTTTAAATGTGAAAATAAGTAAAGAGAAAAAGACAAATGAATGAAGGCAAAGAATTAAAAGACAAACAGATAATGAAAATCATAATCTTATATAACACCCAAGAAATAAACTGAGATCACATGAAATGAAAAAATAGGTAGTGGGTTGGTGGGTACCTACCTACATAACCAATGGCTGATCAAATATCCTTTGATAAAACAAATATCGAAAATAAGAATTCAATTACACACCAACAGTATGGGATAATATTTTTAGCAAGTATGTTAGAGACAACTGTTTAATAATAACCAATTCTTTGTGTTCACATATCACTTTCAATCATTAAATACAACCAGCAAATTCTGCCTTACTGTTTTAAACCAATGGTTCTTAATCTTCACACCAGCCATCATCGATTCCATTGTAAAACATTTAAGCCCATCACCAATGGAAAATCATTAGTGTAAAGTGACATTGTGGAGATGATAATAGGTTTTTATAATGTTTAGAAGAATAAAGATATAGTGCAATTAGTTGTACTGCACAGTATTCATAATTGTTCACCTTCCTCTCCTCTAAATCCTGCAGGCACCTGTTCAGGACCTCTCCCTTAAAAATCTTCTCTAGTACAAGATATGGCTCTTCCCTCTAAGATTACCAGCACTCTGATATTAAAATTATAGAGTTTGTTTGAAATAACTTGACTGGCAATTGGCAGCCTCCAAATCAGTTGTATCTAGTACACTCTGAATAATCGGCACAAGTAATATTTGCTCTGAGGTGAGACAAAGGGGAAACAGCAAGCTGGTGCAAAATATAAAGGGACTGGGAGAGAAGGAGATCAGTTACCTCTCTTCCACCTGAATA
The DNA here is from genome assembly GCF_022747635.1 of Hetaerina americana. Lineage (NCBI taxonomy): Eukaryota > Metazoa > Arthropoda > Insecta > Odonata > Calopterygidae > Hetaerina > Hetaerina americana. The sequence continues at coordinate 48,517,101 of NW_027286069.1, forward strand.
TTTGAACTTGTTTGCATGTACTCTAATTCAATAGTGTTGGTTCAGTTTTGATTCATGACACAAAATACATTATGGCTAAAAAAATTTTCAATTCATTTATGTGAATACAAAACATGCAAAATAGATACTTAAGATTTAAATTAAAATTTTGTTTTATATATTGAGCATTAAGGGTTAACGATATAGTTGACTTTCAACATCTAAGATGTGAATTTTAAAATAATGACATGAAGCTCATAAACCAAATATTTTGAAAATTATCCTATATATTTCGTAAAGGTCATGCAGTCGCTACTCAATATCACCCCACCACCTTCCTAATACTAATGATCATTAATTGGGTCCCCTTCACTTTTCCTACCCCTTCCTTTTTCTTTCCCTTCCCCCTCTCTCCCTTCACCAACATATACCCCGGGTATCCTTAAATGAAATCTATTCAACCTTGTGATGCAGTGGTTTTTCTCCTTCAGAGAGCTGAAGAGAACCACCCTGTTGAAATATGCGTATTTTCTTTTCACGCCATTGTGTTTCCTCAGTTTGTTCATATTATTTTGCCTTCCACCTTTATTGTCTTTTTGTTTCTTTCTTTGGACTGAAGTGCTTAATTCCCTGCCATGTTTGGTCTTGAAAACACCACCTAGTGTTTTGTCCACTTCATATCACCCACAGTGCTGGTATTGCTTTTCTGTAATATCTGAGTGTGTGTATTATTCCTCTGAAGTAGGTCCCTGGTGTATGGATTAATTTCCTCGCAAGCCTATTTGGTCTCTTTCTAGATAACAAAGGATAAATTTCCTTGTAAACCCATTTGAGAAATACCCCCCCCTGTAAATGTGTGTCTTACTATATTGAGCGTGGGTCTAATCAGTGGCAAGGGATAAACTTTCCCCATAAATCAACTCACCAATGTCCACATTCTACTCCTTTTTTTCTTCCCAATACAGTGGAGTAAAAAACCCTTTACGGCTTAAGGAAATGTTATTTAATATAGTCAGTCTTAAAAGGGCCATAAGAAGCTCAATTTATCCTTTCCATGAAGCTTCATATAAATGTGAAAAATAAGCCAAGGCCTTCATTTCACCCTTGTTTTGAATGTTCACCTAAGACAAGGAAACTATCAGAGAATGAGATGAATAAATGAGGTACATATGTACATTGGCAAACTGCGAAGACCAAGGAAAAAACCCTTTCTTTCAATGGGTAGCATTTTACACTTGGACCCGTCAAAACCATAAGCAGTCTCTGCCATAACAGTGCCTGCTTACATGCAGCCTTCCTCTCCTTCCTGCTTGCTCTTATAATGAAAATTACAAAAAATGATAATATATATTTGTTCCTATAAGACATGTTTGTAACAAGTATGGATCACATCACATTGTCTGCTTATTTCCCCTCCTGTATGTCATCATTAACCAGATTATCAAGAACAGATGGCAGGTATACATATTTTTAACATCGATGGCTTGAGTTAAAGATGCTTCAATTATTCAATCACAGTAATGGGTAGATATTTTTGATACATATACAAAAAATTCTGTGTATTCTAAGGTTGCATGGTTTTAATGATTACAGTTCTATGTTGATGGTTTGCATTTACATGCTTCCAATGGCAATTCATCATAAGGAATTTTATAAAAAATGTTGACCACTCAGCAGGTCTATTATCAGTTTTGAATGCCTTTGGGACTGAGGAAATCACCCTAGTTACTTGGGGAGGGAAATTTGCGTGAGGCTTTGCAGGCACCAAGCAGGATGTAGTAGGCCAAGGTCTAGCGTCTCGGAAAATTCAGTCACTCCCACACCTCTACAGTGTCACTTCGTCAATCTGAGTGTTGTGCTGCCAAACCCCTGTTGGATTCATTTGCTTTACTTCCCCAAGTGTTTTCCCTCCATTCCATACCTTTTCCCATTTTAAACGCTTCCTTTCACTTTCCCATTTTCTTCTCCTAACCTCCCTTTTCTGGCTTCCTCTTTAACTTTCCTCTTCTTTGTCTCAGTTTAAACCTCACCAATATCACCCATTTTATCCATACCTCATGAAGTTTTTTTTCCTTTGTGGACTTATTCGGCCAATTAAACCCAAAAAAGAGGATGTAGCCCAAAGAAATTATCATGAGATTTTTCTATGTCATATTGAACCATTTAAGTAAAACTCAGTGGATTTGTAAACCATTTGGTGCTGAATTCATCATGTAATCACAAAGAATGTGATTAAGACATTTGTTAGCCAACAATATTTAACACAGAAAATTAATAACATTCATTTTCAAATGTCCACTTGGAAGTTATCAAGGCAACTTCAGACAACCCCCAACCTCATGAAGAACCATGTCACTAGCCGAGATAATCCCCCGTCTTGAAAAGAATGGTAACCAATAATTAACCCTCTCCCATTTGCCATGACTGTGACATTGGAAATGATGCCACAGGTGACTACTCTTATTATGAGGTTGTTTTCTTTTGAGACTTTCACAGAAAGTTATAAGGAATGCATTAAGTTGTAGCCCATCATCAAAATAAGAGTAAATGAGGTAGCATTGACATTACAATCTGTCATGCACAAAGGGTAAGTCATCATGATATTCAATAATGATAACACTATGCCCAGATTTAGAACCACTGTTTTACCAAACTCAAAGATACATTAAGCGTTTTGTTATGGAGTTTGTAGAACCATTTTATATACCATGCCTATTTACCACTTCAGAAAAAAAATTCACCAGTTCACACACTATGTTGAACTAAAAATTAATGGCTTCTGTAACAACATATTATTTTGTGACTTTACAGCAAAGAAGATATATCATATTCATACAGGGATGATTATACAACTACACCATATAGAAAACTTAGGGCTTAAACCAATAAAAACCATCCACCTACCACCACTCCCTAATTCAGACCCACTTTCATAAAATGAATGCAAATAGTAACTAAGAGTACTAAGAAAGCAATATTATTACATTAGAAGCGATAATAACAATAGAAATTTTTACAGTTTTATTCATACAAACTGCAATAAATGATAAATACGTATAATCATTTTATCTACTCCACATCAATAAATACAGCACTTTATTTGCAAAAATGTTCCGTTATCTTTAAACTTTTGGATCAATATATATTCTTGACGTTCCCCCACCCCCAAATTTTAATTGTGCAGTTTGTACCATGAACCCCGCTGGGGATATCCCTGGAGTATCAAAATACCAGAACACATTACAATTGGCATATGTTTCCACATATAATCATACACTAATGTATCTACAGAGAATCTTTCTCATCAATTTTTATTTTAAACAGCCAACCCATAATCTGATCTTGTTGCAACAATTTCAGAGTATAAAAATCATTCATCCAAGGTGAATGATTTTTACACTCTGAAATTGTTGCATTGAAATGCATATTAGCGGATGACTCCATTTGGAGTTACTGTTGGGGCATCTCCCATAGTTTCTTTGGAATCTGATCTTGTTTTCTCCAGAGAATGAATCACAATAATTCTGTGCATAAATCATGCACATAAATAATTCACAGACTTCCAGGCTCATGGATTATTCTAAAGACCAATAATATTGAAACTTGGCTCAAAAGAGAGCTTTGTGATTTATTTAATCTTAGTAGCCAGGACTGGTATGAGCCAAGTTTCATGACTTGCAAAGAATTCAAGTTATTGGTATAAAATTAAACATGGTTATGTAATAATTGCAGTTTTTTGCCACTGATATGACACCAATTTTGATGGCACTAAGCTGCTCCTAAATATTTTATTTAAAAAAAACACCATTTGATGAATGTTCCTTTCTTTAACAATAAAAATATTCTATGAAGCGTAATAAGTACATATTCATTATTTAAGAAATGAATGATATTTTTGAATGTGCACATGAACTAGCTGGTCATTCACTTGAAGATAGGACCTGACATGAATAAGAGGAAATGTCCTGTATGTACATTCCTACTGAGTTTGGGGAACACAAATATGATGGCTTATGCAATGTACAAAACTACTTTCACAACTGATGAAGAAGCATTCTAGACTTAAATGTCTTTAATTTTTCTGGGCTATTCCATCACCAGATTGATCAAGTTCATTTATGTTTTTGCTGTTACAAATCTTATATAAGCATGTTGACTTATGAGGATGTTGACATAAAAATTATTCAATGTAAAACTTAAAAATTCAGGTGCGATGTGGTGGAACTGTTCCATAATAACAGGGATGAAAACTACTAAAATTATTTAGTGGATAATTGTAGCAGTTTTCATCTCTGTAATTATTGTATGTGCTTCTGGGGGTGCAAATATTTATGCATGGGAATTCAGAGTTAAGCAGCAAAAACCAATGGGTCATTAGAAAAATAAAAAAAATTAATAAATATGTCATATGCACCTCTTGTAAGATTTCTACTCACAAATTTGACTTAGTTAGATATTAAAGAAAACTCTCATATATACAGACAAACTTCTCAAAACTCAATTCATCAAACATATAACACCAGGGCAATTAGAGTAAAAATAAGAACATAAAAGAGAGTAAAAATCTACATAAGACTGAGGCATAGCTACCTCCCCCCCTTATTGCCAAGACTGCATTAGTGGCTATGCGGCCATGTGGGTTAAACAAGTGGTACCAATTGCCTGACTACACACTGCCCATGTAGCCATCTAGATGTTCATGTTTCAACTTTTATAGGCGTTACAGCCATAGCCTTACAGAGGGTGTAAGAGATCGACTCAGCCATGTGTAGATAATTTCACAACAACACAGAGTACCAATTAAGCTCATGGACCGAGACTATATATGAAAAAGAATTTTGGTCATAATTGGTTCATTATCTGCAGTACTATCCTTTGAAGTGATACAACTTATACATTATTGCACATTCAAGTATAGATTTCATGAAGTCCTCGATTTGAATGACATCAATTTCAATTATCACTGTAAATTTGGTGGCTCCAAGGGCATCAAAACGAGAAAATCTCTCTCTCTCTCTATCTATATAATATTTAAATAAACTCATTGTTATCACAACTATTTTAGAAATATTAAAGCATCCTCAAACCACCTGCAATGAAATCAGATTGGACGTTGGCACTCAGATAATGCCTCTAAATTCCTTCTCTTTGCATATCTAATAAACTTGCACAATCAAAGTATACATTCTTATTCATCTATTACTATTAAGTTGTATTTAGATGAAAAACTTCACTTGAAATACTTCTGTCACTTTCATGAACCAAACCTCCATGCATATAATCATCTATACCAGAGGTATATGCATGATCTATGCAAAACATACATGAATCCAATAGGGTATTTATTGGTCACAATTTGAACAAGTCCAAGTCAAACACCTGAGAATGTGCCCTTGGATTTCTTCCACATGTACATCTATTAACTCTTAAATCTCATTAGACAAAACTCCATCACACTAATGTTAAAATGGGCCACAAGATGAAGGCACAAATATGAGGTAAGCACTTACCTATGTGAGCTGGTTTCCTGTTATAGGTGCATCCAATATCATCAATGAGCTCATCAGGTTTAAGAACTTCCCCTTTACTTTCATTATCTAAGGTGTTTATGTTCCCATTTTGTAAAGGGGTGTCAGTTTCAGGGGTTTTAACGAAGCGGACAAGGAATAAAATCAGAGCACCAATAATAGGGGGGATTCCAGCCAGGAGAAAAGGAATTGTATAGCTGCCCGTATGATCAAATATTGCCCCTAGAAAAATTTATAAACATGGATCAACAATCTGATATGCGAGTGGGTTTAAATTTTATTATTGTTAACACAGTATGACCTTTTCCTATTAGTACCTAAAAATAAGCTTCAGGCCCAACAAACATAGATGTTACAACACACCTTAGATATGAAACAACTTAAATTATATCAAAACACTATTTTTTTAAATAAAAGATAATACGATTGATTGATTGACTCTTTATTTGTTCATTCATTTATCAGCTCCAATGAATAATTCTTGAATTAGTTCACTTTAAGGGCAGTGGAAAGAATTCATTGAACTTGAATTTGGTAGCAAGCACCTTGGGGTCACCCAGAGGGTCAGTCTTAAAGGAAGGGTGGACAAGTGAGATTTTCAACAGGGAAAGTCTACCTGGGGGAATCGAGGAGTGTCTGCCAGAGGACTAAGACAACTGCATGCATATTCTTAGTTTCACCAATCTAGAAGACCACTAAATATCAACTAACGTTTAAGTTGACTGTTACCTTTGGTATCTCAGGGGTAATCTAGTTGGTTCGAAGCAAAATTTATCTTTAAAGCTCTTAATTCTTCAATTGCTTTGCTTATGCAAAACAATAAATGCATGAAAATGTAAACATGTTTGCCAAGAGGGGACATGAAGGAGAAGCTTAAACCACTGTCTCCATAACACATAATGGCAAGAGAAAAGGGAGTCAAAATTGGCCATATTTTGAACCACAAGCTTTAGTGAGTTACTCAAAGTTTAAAAATCAGAATTCCAGAACAAAATTGTATATCTCCATACTCTTTGTATTCCATAAAAATTCCTTTTCTCATGTCTCTCTTTTTTTAGTAACCCTGAGTATTTTTCCAGGGGTCATCTTCTGGTGGTCTTTTTACTGTTTCACCTTCCACCATGTCTAATTTTTCTACACAATAAGCCCCTAACATTTACTTTCTTACTTGGGTGTATTTTCAATTTATAAGTCATGAGAGGCATACCTGCTATTGGAGGTCCCGCTGTCAGTGGAATTGAGCAGAGACCCAACAGGAATCCAATGGCCTGTGTTGCCCCAGCAGGGCCACAAAGATCAAATGCTATTGGGCCAAGAATACTGATAAAGCAACCATCGAAGAGCCCCATCACAAGGGCAATAACTCTAAGCAATTCAAAACTTTTCGTGGCCACAATCAGCATGGTCATGATGCCAATTGATAAAAATGATATCTGTGGAATAATAAACAATTTTATATCACACATCATTTCATCTTTGAACATTTTTACAGAGGGCACAACTAAATCAGTAACCTGAATTAAAACCTAATTGGAGAGAAAACGTTTGACCTCACAGGAACTCAAATCCATATTTTTTGTTTGCAATCAAAATGTATTACTCATTCAAGTCATAATTTTTGTAGCATCAAGAGAAAATGACAATAAAATCTAAATATCTATTGTTCTTCCAAATTAAACCATGACATTCTAGCTAAAAAAAGGTATTTTTCATACTTCACAGGGAAAATATATTTTATATTTATTTTTGACTAACATATCCCAGAAAGATAATTTCCTCTTTTTTAATTATTTCCATTAAATCTCCTGATGCTGATTAGAAGTTGATTTTCTTCTAAATTTGGTGGATGATTTCAATTAGTAGGTTACCAAAATGTTTTCCATTAGGATAGCTGGCAAAACTAACTGAAAATAATGGTGAGCATTCATTAATATTTATGTGGACCTACATACTTCCATCAGTTGTGTTCATTTTTAAAGTTACATATGTAATCAGCTCATATCATGTAGCTGTACATAGTAATGAAATTTCCATCTGTTTGAAAAATGCCTGTGAATTGCAGAAACATATGCTCACTCAGTATGCCTGAATGAATGTCATATGTGTTGATGATATTTTAAATAATAATGCAGGACTGAACACACTTTATTACTCTGCAACATGACCACCATATTTCAGAAAACCATACCAAATTAGAGGGTAGGTAGGTGCCTAATTAAGATATTACTGCGTAGTTACCTGCATTAACTCAAGGCCTGGGTGGTAGAATGATAAATTTAAATATGTTACATTGAACGGTACATGTTTACTAACTATTAACCTAATTTGCTCATTTATTTTTCCATTAACTTTATAAGCAATTAACTGATGTCATGGTAAGTTTTACTTTTAGCTTTTTACAATTGAATAAATGCATTATGAATTCGTCAAATGAGAGGATATAATCACAAGAACTTCTATTGGGTTGATACCAATGCAGGTCAAAAGGAGAGAAAATGATAAGATTTGAAGTCAACAAGGCACTTACACTTCATTTATAGAAATATGAGTTCCTCAGCTTTCATAATCATTCTCTTTTCTTTCAAATATAGATAAATGTTTTGTCATGAGTTTTTGCCGGAGTAAAAATGTTTGTTTCATTATGAAGAGGAGCGACTTACAGGTGAATTCTGATCTGACTTACCGAACTGTAATTCATTTTCTCAGGCTTTAGCTTTTAACTTAGGTGAAATAACATACATTGCATTCAACTTCACTGAATTTATTTTAACATTTACCTTCCCTATTCTTATTAAATTAATGAGTCTTATCATTCACAAATGTTATAATATCATTGAATAAATGTAATTAGAGATTTCAACTCCCATATGCAAAAGTTTCATGATTTGAAATAACACTAAATATATATCATACTGTAAAAGAAATTGTTCATTATCATATTCAACTCTCACGGAATTTATTTAGGGTTACTTGTTGCTGTGGATGCATGTAATCCAGACCGGTTTCATTTTAAGTGTTCAAAAAAATTCTGCAGACAAAATACAGCTATTTTAATATTTTTTACCTAGCATGAAAATTTTCCATGATGCCTTTAACTAAATCTATCTGCTCAAAGAGTAACTTCATGTAATTTTTGAGATCATGGGAATTAATTAATGGCACTGGCAAAAACGTATACTTATATCTTACTTCTCGTCAGTAAATGTTTAGCTTGATGCAAAAAAATGTGCCCACAGTTGGCTCATCCAACAATGAAAAAGTTGTTCAAATGCACTAAAATGGTAAAAAATGAAAACATACCTGCTGAAGCATAATTCGATTCACCTTTGGTAAATCAGCAATTTTTCCAAATACCAATCGCCCCACCCCAGACGTCAATCCAATACACATCACTAAAACTTTTCCATCTTCCTCTGGAAATCTAATACTGACAAATTTAACCTAAAATAAAATGAAAACACCTGATGATTTGTACATATGTATAAACTATTTGGTTTAGTTATCTCATTTTAAAGTACATCTTGTGTAACAGTTTTAATGAATTTATAACTTGATAGATTGATTGACTTACCATGTGCACATAAGGAACAAAATACCCCAAGAGAGCTGACGGGATTGCAATTGCCCATATTACATACTTTTTCCTCTTCCATATATCAAAATTAATTCCTAGCACATTCCTCTTTTCAATTTTCAATTCATGAATGACTTCAACCTGAAAAGAAAAATAGAAAATACAGAATTCTCTATTGCAAACCAGCGGACATAAAAATAAGGAAACTTATCAAACAAAAATCTGATATGTGATAGTACTGAAAATATTCTACATTTAGACGTAAATAAAAACAAATTATACATTGGTTCTCCAAATGATTTCTACAAAATAATTCAATAATTTTCCCAGATCATGGCAATGTTTCTTACTCTGACCTCAAAAAAATATTATAAATACAATGAAAAGGCTTTGTTTAAAATAAATACAACATTTATGATCATAATAACAAAAATAAAATCTCTTTGATTCAGAATTGGTCAAGGAAAGATTTTTAAACATGAATATCAAGTTTTCATCATGAACTTTTAACAGATATTAATATGGCATTTAGTAATTCCCATCATGACATATGTACCTACATTGATGAAAACCATTCTATATTTTTTAGAGGTAAAAATTTTCATATTTACTCCAAAAAAAATCATTTAAAGATACAAAATAAAATTCTCTTTCATTATAACTTCAGAACTTCAATGAAACAATCTCTGATATCTAGCATCTCTTCCCTCTTCAGGATAATGCAATACTTACCTTGTATCATTTAATATATGACAATCACCATCCAAAAAGGCTTTTATAGTAATGATGCTGAATTCCTTCTGATGAAGTTTTTTCAGGATCCGTGGAGAGGGCAAAGGGAGAAGAAATGAGTAATTCAGTTAAGGAGAGTAAGAAATATAAAAAAACCTGATTCCCAGATGGACTTGCAGAAGAGGCATCTGCTGAGACAGCACCATTCTTTATGTGGCCAGTCTCAATGGGGACCTTCCGTGGGTGCTTGAAGCAGGTTGCACAAATGGGGATTAGAGCTGCTAGGCCAGCCAATGCTCTCAGTGTAGTTTCCAGGCCGGTATGGACCATGAGCCAGTCCAAGACTAGAGGAAGGACAATGGTGAAGACGGAGCTCCCAGCTGTCACTATTCCATTGGCCAACCCAAGGCGACGATTGAAGTGCAGTGGGAGGACTGCCAGGGAAGGGGTGTAGGCCAGTGATGAGCCCACCCCAAAGAGCACTCCATACGTCAAGTATAATGCCTCAACCTTTAAATGAGAATGGAGCATATCATTTAATATCAGAGAAATCGGTCTGAGGTGAAAGCGCTTGATTATTGATAACCACTTCTACTCTGCATGTACATATTAAGTACAATTAAGAAAAAAAAGAGTGAATTCAGTGTTCAAATCAAATTAATTAATGAATAGAGCAATTATTTTTTCCAATCATGGTTTTTTTTGTTGATGCTCAAATTTTAAAGAGTTTCCCAGATTTGACAGCATATTGGATGCATCAGCATATAAGATGCACCTTCATTTCAGTAGGGCACACACAGGAAAAAATGGTTTTAACAGTCTGCCAGAAAGCATGTCACCCAATCAACTAAATTTTTGGTAATTTTTGGGTAATTATTTCAAACGAGTAATTCCACTCAATAAGAAGAACACACACTGAGTGTTATGATGAGCTGTGATAAAATACTGGGTGGGGCAACAAAACTTCTTTTTTTGAAAGAGTTTTGAGTTTGAGAAAAGGAAGTTATGTTGCTGCACACTGTATGATTAAGTCAATTTGGCATCTTTATAGCACCTTTTTCGACACTGCAGAAGTCATATTCATGTCACATAATAGTGATGTACATGATATATATTCATGACACATAATAGCGATGAACTTAATAATAACTATCCCAATAACCACATTTTACAATTGAATAATAAATATTATATACAAGTATATAATGATCTAAATGTAATGGAGTCAAAATAGGTAGCACTGACCATCTGAGGTAAAAATAAGATTCAGAATTGAATGTTCACCAAAGGAGTTTGAACATTGACACATTAGACACAGGGGATTTTTTTTACCATAATTTTGGAAAAATGTTCTATGACACATGAAAGTTGACATAAAAACCATATTTGATGGCATTTTATACGCCATCAAATATGGTAGTTTAAAAAATTCTTCCCAACTCTGTCAAATGTTTGCAGTAACAAATTAAATTTGAAATTCCATTTCAGAAGTTAAAAAAATGAATAAATAAATAAATGACTCATTCACAATATAACAAATAAAAATGAAAATTAATTCTTTTCAGCAGTTTCAATAAAGATGAATAAATAAATGCCTCATTTACAGAATGAATGGAATTAAAAAATTTGATTTGTACACATATTCTTGATGAATTAAATAGGTTACCTATTGATAAATGCTTACACTGTGAGACAAGAAGGAAGACGACATCATCCCAATGGCAGCTAAGCACCCCCCGAACACAGCAGTCGGCCTGATTCCATAGCGGTCCGTCAGCACACCAGCCACAGGAGACAGGGCGAACGTGCATCCGATGGTCAGCGAACCCACCAATGCTGCCGGCGTCAGAGGCCGCTGTTATTCCTGAGATTCATAACCCAGCCTAAAGTGAAACTCATGCCTACTGGGGTCTTTTTGAAAGCCATCTTGGATTGCCTGTCCTCCCTTACTGGGCCAGTATATCGCAAAGTGCATTTTTTTTAAATGTGAATCGAGCATAAAATGCTTTCCATCCAAGGGCTGAATTAAGGGACAGTGAACCTAAATTACTTCAGAGAAAACTTTTAATAATTCCTTGAGCAACTTGGTATTTGGATGGTTTCAATAATTTGAAATCACAAAAATAAGGATATGGGTGGCTTGAGTCTAGATTTTTAGAATGCCCCAATCTAACAATATTCAACTGTTCACTAGTCCTAGACATGATGACCTAGCTAAAGTTTATTGAAACTTTTACCAACACGCATTTACTGCATATTGTTAACACAAAGGCATGCGTATATACCAAAATACTTTCAAGTTTCTTCCCATTCCTTTGGTTTGAAATCATTCATAAAAACACTTTGGAAGATGAAAGATTTTCTGTTTGTCTTTTAACATGTGCTTATTATGAGAAATATGAGCTAGATTGACATTAAACCTTTGTTTACTTAATAAATTAAAGTAACTCTATATGGCATGATTTCATTGAACTTTTTTTTGCAATAAAAATAACATGTACTGATAGCAAAAGGCAGCAATAATAATAATATGTACTAATAGCAAAATGCAATAATAATAATATGTACAAAAAGCAAAAGGCAACAATAATGATGCATACTATTAGTAAAATACAGCAATAACAGTATATATGGTTATAATTTGTTAGATTGAAAGAATAAAGGTTAAACCAATTCAATGGCAAATTGAAGTTACTTGGTTGAATATATATCTATTAAATAAAAATTATATTAGATAAATTTATACCACCATTCCAAAGAATTTTCATTGTTTGAATTGATAGAAGGTCAGCATAGTCGGATGAAATCAATCATTTGAAAGTGCATCATCCAAAAGGAATTATTGTCCTATGCTGAGAAGCTTTTCCCCTCCAATCAGATTCACATCACATGTAGAGCATGTGACAACTTTCCAAATGCCAAGTTCAATGAGTACCGCCAATCTTTACCTAGATCTACCAATATTCTGACATTTACTGCAGTCAATAAGACTAAAATGATTTATAAAATACCCCTGCAAAAATTTAATAAAAATAATTCTGTGCAATTTCTTTGTATGATTATTTCCAATGGTGAATGCAGTGAAGAGAGAGGCGATTATTCAAAATGCTAAACAATTTTGATGAAAAATCTAGACAATCTGATGAAGGTAAATTTTTTCAGTCGTTTGATTTATGCAATGCTGGGAAAAATTAAGTTCTTCTCAATGTCGAAAACCCATTTCCGAATGAATTTAGAGATATAAATTACGTGGATGGCCATATTTTCTAAGGCAAGACTAGGTATTTTTGAAGTGCAAAAACCCTTTGCCAAGGGTATAATTAGAAAAATAAGGCATAGGATTGATTTTATTAGGTTTTATAGTGAATATTAGCAGTCTTAGTTAAGTTTATAAGGTTCTATGTCAGCTGAGGTCACTTAAAATCAACTTTGGGTAATCAATTCCACATCAACCCCTATATCCTCGATTAGATTTTAACCATGACCTATGGTTTAGCAGGCAATAAGGTTACCCACCAACTGGGTCAGCTTTAAGTAGGAGGATAATTATGGCAAAATGTGGCTATGTAAATTGTTTACCAAATTAGGTATAATGATTGCTATTGGGTCTGAATATAAGGGTTGCTATTAATTTATTCTGTACTGAAAAGCACGGGCTTATCAGAAAAAATTAATTAATAATATAAATATTATTTCAAGCTAATGTGATTCTGAAGGCAATGGAATTCAATTCTACATCTATCTATTCTGTTATGCATTGGATTCCGTAACAAAGGTTTTCGTATCCCTGAATGTAAGCACCCCGCAGGTCACGCAGAGATTGGCGAACTTGAGTTCATTCACGCGAGAGTCGCCAATGCTGAAGAGGGATTTCTATTTGCGAGCGCAATGGTCTCAAAACGTCATAGTTCTTTATCTCAATGGCCTATCAGAAAGTTGTTGACCTTGCAGTAAAATTCAAATATAGCAAAATATTTTCCTCGGGGAAAAATACAAAATCAGAGAATCAACGCTGTTAGGTACATTATGAGATGGAGCTCAGGGTGGGACGGAATATGCGTCAACGCAGGCATTTCTCCAGCCATGCTGTTCGCCTAGAAATCTACTGGGTACTCAGTGTGTGTGCTCGAAACTTGTCTTAGTACATATGCCTCGGCAATAAGGAAAGACAAATAGCTTATCGGGAAACAAACATTTGCGGTGTTGTATCCGCTTACATGCACATTAACTTCATTGAATTCATTCCACGTCATCGATGTGCTAAAAATGGTCGGTCTTAGTTTGAATCACGGAGAATAGTCGCTCCTATGATGCTCCCTCCAATATCAAAGCAAATGCACCGTGAACTATCGTAAATTGGGAACGTTCGCTGTTCTTCCGGCAGCTTCAAGGAAGAGAGATGAGGCACCCTTCAACCAACGGTCCAATAAAGGTTTTGCTAAATAAAGAGGTGACTAAATACCATCACATATTAATACATTCAGTTCTCCCCCATATGATTTTGATTAATTCGTAGGATGCACTTTCAACATAATTATGACGAAACAATAGGAACCGAACGAAAAAAAAGAAGCGCAATATGTCTGCATCCTTTCAGATGATCAGGGGACGATTATTCAAGGGATGAAGCCAATAATAAATTTATGGCAAATATTTTAGGTAGACGTATATCAAACTTTCTGTGGCCGCTCTTCTTTCTCCGTTGATCGTGCACCATTGAAGGTTTTGAATGGACCGAATTCCGAAAGTGTTTATTTTCAGTTATATTCTAACAAGCAAAGCGAGCGCACCAGGGTCATCGAAGATAACAAAATTAGTTTTCAATTTCAATAGGCCTAAAGGCTCATTAGGTGAATGGTATAAGCTGAGAAGACCATCTGGTCAAGAGGTAAATGAATTAATAAATATTTTGAGGCCTATAATTGCTTTTAAAATTTACAAATTTTCAGTGAACTGTCATTATTGTTTCGCCCAAGACTTTAGATAGAGGTCTACAAATTCAATGGCCACGACTCCCGTGTTTTTTGAAAGTTAATGTAAAGTAATCACCACTCTAGAATTGTTCGTCACTCCCCGAAGAAGACCCTCGTGAAAACAATCTTTTGGCAAACACTGCACTACATCCCTCTGCATCCCCCTCTGATGGGTTTTCTTTTTCCATCTCTTTTGCTGTAATTCTTACTGCGCGCTATGTCCATTTATGACCTACACAACTCATGTACCCGCGACATCATTCTTCACTTTGTACTGATATAAATCCCCTTACACTCGTCGATTGGAACCGCATCCATAACATTTTTATCAGCCCCTAAAATTCAATTCCTTCTAAAAAATTGTTATTCTATCCACACTTACTTTAATCTTGAATGTTTAATTCTTTCCATTTCCATAAAATATTTAAAGCAGGTCAATTTTTACCCTCAATTTAACATAAACCGAACATGGTTTTAGCACAGCGGGTTCCTAGGGTACTTCATTGACGCAAAATCGGGGAGAGCGGAGCTTCAGGTAGCAGGTAAACTACCGCCTTTGCAGTGGGAGCACCACAGTCCTACCTAAGCATACTGGTAGACACACCGATTGCGAGACATCGCAAAAGAAGATGTGTTCCAACTGAAATGTTAATAACGTAAAGCCGTGAGAAAAGTGATAAGACGACTCTAGTCAAATTTTGTTGTCTCCAGCGTAACTTTATGGACTTTGCATAACATATTGAAATGAAATGAAATTATTGACTTTGTAATTCCACACACTTAATTTAAAAACACGAACCAGGTTTCCTTCTGATCGGGGGAGGGTGGGTTGATCAGAGAGGGAGTGGAAGGGAGGGATGAGGGTTAAAAAGGTTAAATACCAAGGTATATATACCAAGTTTGCTTCTATGAGGACCACCTGATGATAACGTTCAACGTCAAAGCCTGGGTCGCGTTTTTAAATAAAGCGTGTGGAATTATAAAGTCAACAATTTCATTTCAACTATAGTCAATCTGGATGGACGTGAATGTTATTCACTGCCTAAGCTAGTCTCGCCCGTGATACTTGAGGCTGCTTCTGGAATGTAGGCAGCACATGCCTATCGACTCTTCCCTTGGAGACTTGCTGCCCTCGCTTCCTGATGTCAAACAAAAATTTATTCCCCGAGATTCCTTGCTCACGCAAAATATCTACGGAGATGTGGTTAAAAAAAATCATCCCTCAAACATTAATTTTTTCAAAACCCAAGGCCAATTAGTGGAAAATTTTGCATTGAAATGCACATTAGCGGATGACTCCGTTTAAAGTTACTGTTGCGGCATCTCCCGCAGTTTCTTTGGAAAAAGAATCCAATTTTATTTCGTACGAAATGTTTTCTGACTAATGTGTAACCGAATGAGCCGTCAGCGCGTTGAAATTGAAAACTTTTATGCGTTCCTCATGGACATCGCAAGAACACACCCATGAATGTTTATTCAAGCCCGAGAAATATTTGAAAAGGACGGTCATTTTGAGTCTGCTTTCAGCCGTTAGTTTCTCGTGTGCACCTCACCCGGGAATTAAGCAGCAGGCCGCTTCCTTCTTCCTTCCGACAGTGTGCATCGTCCAACGCTTACAAGTATTTACCCAGTCGTGTCTAGACCGCAGCTCGTCACCTCTATGATGCATCGAGACGCTATACGCCCCGGGTGCGTTTTAACACGAACCGACTACCGACTCGCGGGAGATATTGGCGAATATTCGGAAGGGACCCCGACCCATTGGTTGAGAAACATTGCCCTCGAACAAAAAACAGACGCAGATGACAGCGACACAGTGGAATTGGAAAAACATTGGCAAAGTGGCAATGGCAAGGTCGACTGCCTACACAGGTGCCCCTCGGAGAGAGCACGAGAAAAAAAGAGTTTCTCCAACGGAATCGACGATGACGAAGAGAAAATATCAACAGAGCAAATTAAATCTTCAATGACAAGCGTTAATATAACTTCCGAATTTTGACGCCGCATGAATTCATGAATACTCTCGTTGGTGGTGAAATTTTACTCGGCTCCGACACCAAGTAAACGCTCACGTAGACAAAAACGAATTCAGAGGATCACATATACGCTAATATAATGTTGACCAATACAAAACGACTAGTATTAATATTTTCCGTGGTTAAGTATCAGGGCAGATTTTCTCAGATTACTCAGATTATCCATATGAAATTTTATTTGCCAAGATCGTGGTTTCACGGAGGAGTAACAATGTTGATCATTTTACTCTGAAAATGTGGCAACAAATGACACTAGATAGTTATATCTAATGACCTCAAGATTGATGTGTGGTAAGGTGGGATTAAAGGCAGAGAGGTCGGCGGGTCGAGGATAAATTTGGCGAGATGGCGGAGAAAGCCGAGTTATTTTTTTCCATTTCTATCAAACGTGAAACATTTTCACTGATCAATTCCCGAAATACATTGCCGTCGTTGGAATAAATGTACTTAAAAATTTATCAGGAGGACCAAAGACGTAGTGGCACCTTGACTATTAAGTTGACGCTGTCATTCATTCGTTCATCAAAGGCCGGGTTCGGCGGACTTTGCGGGGCAATGTGAAGATTTCCCGCAAGATTACGATTCGCACCGCACCACGTATACCGAAATCCTTTCTCCTGATTGGCGGAACTTCCTCCGGGCCACATGGGGTGCGCTTGGGTATGCTGGGCGCGATCCCACGAGCTGATCTAACTCCCTCCTCCCCTCCCGACGTCAAGGGCACGTTTCTCGCAGCTACAAGTCAATATACAAGTCCTTGGAAAACAGTCTTGAATCTAATAAAAAACTTTAAACATAGCATTTTGTGTAAAACGAATTAGAAATAAGTACTTTCCCATTTATTGCCATCAGCAAAATCCTTGTGCGCAGTTACAAGGACTTGTATACTGACATGAACCTTTGAGACACCACAGGACTCCCGTTACCACACCACGTTTGTTCCCGTTGTACAAAGCGGCTCGTTTCTCACAGGCAATAGATGGCGATGAAATTCATTTACGTATTATTTCAAGTAAGGTTAATTATTCAAGAGAAAACCTTTTAGCTTTGGTGGTATCCAGCTAAATCTTAAGTAAAAATAATGCACTGTCTTAGCAATACAAGAATGATCATAATAATGACTTATTGAGCTCGAATACCCGGATTATACTATAAATGAGATGGCTTAAATACAAGTAATCATAATTATCAACTTTTCCGGTGAAATCGGATACCGAGTTTTCATATTCGTGTCAAAATTAACTCTGAAGTTAATATTCATGAGCAAACAATTTTCACTCCTAACTCAATTTGATCGATAAACAAGGGCATCAACTCGACTTCGCTCAAATTAAAACCGAACCTCCTACCCAAGACTTATTTTGTCATAACCCGTCCAGCATGGGCATTGGATTATCGCGTCAATTAATCCGACTTGATGCCAGTGAGTTGACCGGCCAAAGCTCGAGCTCCGAGCCGAGGAGAGAAAGTAATAATCTCGCGTTTCAATCCATGAACCAAACACGCACAGACTTCTCTGCGAAACGAGATGCGAATTCATTAGAAAATCACCGCGCCGAATGAGAGAGGCCATTATTCCCGCCATCATTCATTGAGGGATCTAACCTGAGACAAGAACGCTTTCCCTTCCTTATCCCCGACGCCATTTATCCTATCTTTCTGCACATGGCCTGGAGGGGGAGAAGGCGCCTTCACTCCGCTTTTGTGTGTGTCTTTCCCGCGGAAGCTGTAACCTGAGGACCACTTATATGGAAGAGAATACGACCGGGACATTTACGGCTGAAAACAAAGCGCTCATCGCCTTGCCGGGGTTGTGGGGACTAGGGGACATTGTCTATAAGGTTTCTAACCATTCCGCGTTTCGCCTCTTTTTTGTTTCGATTCCACCGGCTACCGTGGCTCTCTTGTCCCGGATCATTTTCTCCCACGTTTCCTTTATTTCGCAAAATACAGAACTCTTTCGAGTCGTCCATCCATTTTCCCGCGAAAGCTAGTCAATCATCTGAAACGTGCTGAACTTGATACTTGAGTTAACACACACACACTCTTCGCGCTATTCCACGGCGTGATAGCCACAGCCATGGAAATACTGATTTTAAGTTTTATTTCAGGCAACTTAACTTCATTTTACTGATTCTTCCATGCTATCCTCTCCTTAAATAGCTCGTTAGCCGCTGTCACAGTCATGGATTGTTTCACAGTGGCATTCTGCTCTTGAGAATTCTAATATTCCATATATTTACAGTCATGTCAGACTCCTTTACCCGTGACTTTCTCGATCTTCCCCTTCCTCTCGCAGACCATTTGTTCTTATCTTATTTCATTCGTTTGAAGAATTCTGTCTCGTCCATCGTCTCAACATGACAAACCCAGCGTATTGAACTATGGAAAAAAAACATTTATCCACTAAGTAGTCTCGCTGTTGCACGAATGCAGAAAAATTGTACCAGACAACGTGAATTTTACCAATCCAAATTTATTTTATGCTTACGATTACGTCAATTTCCCGCGTATAATGTGACCGATCCCTTAATCTCTCTAATTTCCTACGTAAAATACTGACGAAACTGAGTACGGGGGTAGGTGGGAAATGAGAGGACGCCACGGGGAAATCTTGCCCGACTTTACTTATCTGGACGTCCAATCAGAAACGGTTGGTAGGGATGATCAGATTCGAGCAACGCAGGAGGCAATTCCTGAAACCCACACCGATTCGCCGTGGGAGCACAGCGGTGCGATTATGTCAATCCGGACAGATACGGCCACGATGTGCAATTAAGACAGCCTGTCAAATTGACGTTTCTTCGAAGGGAAAATGTGTCCCGTGTTTCCCTTTAGCGAGGATTCAAGTCGTTCTAATAAATTCCAAAGTTAATACACCTAAAGATCATGATTTTTCGGTGGCGATGAGAGCATTGATTTTTCTCCAATAATTTATCTTCAAACATACGAGCGAAAAATTAGAGCAAATGGTCACTAATTATGATGGCTAAATTAAAATGATGACGAGCCACTGGTCGCTAGAATAATTAAACCCTTAATTATGACCCTCTCCTTTTCACTAGTTTTGAATTCATAGTTTTATTTCAGGTCCCTGTAATATAAGCGTCGCATAATAGTTTCATTCTGTATAAAATACGCGACATTTTAGATGAATAAATACCGTCGTACCCTTAGAAAATAATTTATTGCGAAGTTTTGATTGTACTCCCGGGGACGATCTTTTAAGTTGTTTCATCCCTTTTATGGTCTTGATAACATTTTTAGAGGCGTTACGAGCATGGAATGGCGGAGTCGTCATTGTATTTCTTCCCATGTCGAAGGTGTTGGCGTCAGGTTTCCTTAGATGGAAATATTATCGTGATGTTTCTGGCCCTTGGCTAATAAACGTGTTGAGAACACCTAATGGCCGAACACCTTATTGAGAAAACTATATACCTAATGTTAAACGTCGAGGCAACTTGGAACTATGTATTCCTTGAGGGTATTAGGCGTAAAGAGCAACTGGCGCTGGTCATCCCTTTGCCCTTCCGTTAGTGACTTTATTTATCGTGCGAGAATGATTTTGAAGAAAGAGGACCAGGCAGAGAGAAAAACACACGTTGCGACGCATGCCTCCTTAACTCCGAAATCAAATTCTACTGTCTAAGATTGCCACGTGCCCCGACGAAGACGCTGCGTGTTCGACGTATTTGTGGATTTTGGAAGCTTTAAGTACTCACCACCTTAGATTTCGGTATGGGGACCACGTGATTCATGGACGGGGACGGCCGCTGGAGGGCGAAGATTCTAAAACACGAAATGGATGATATCTTATCTTGAGAAAACAGGCGGGTGTGGAAAAGAGGGAGGCAAAGTGAAGGAGGTGGCGCAAGATGAAGCGTGCTCTGCGGCGAAGAAAGACCACTATTCCTAATCGCAGATTAAGACGCACCAGGAGAGCACACGTAATTCACAGCGCAATTGGTGCGTAAATTGGCCATCATGAATATTTTGCTCGTCTTTATTTCTTCATTTTATTTTTATTGTTTTTAAACTCTCACTCGTCTAGGTTGGAAGAGGAGGACGGGTGTTAGGACTAAGCGCCAGTCCAGTGAGAATGTTAGTCGTGTGTCCTATTATTTTCCTTCCAGATCACCGAGATGGATTTCCCACGTATTACTATCTTCCAAGAAGCAAGCTTTCGATTAAAAAAAGCTCATTTCCTATTCGAAGTTCCCTTCGAGATCACATTCATATGAGGTGCACGTCAAGTGGGCATGAGAGATCTAGCGGAGAAGGGCTATCCATACGCGCGACATCGAGACGCTTCGATGTAGGTCAAGACGATTGGTGCAAAAATCGCCACGATAAAATAGGTATCGCAGTGATGCTTTCAAAGCTGGTTTGGGAATCTTTCGAGAAAGTAAAATTTGTTGCTAGATTGAATTTTTTTTTTACTTCAGAGTGGATTAAGTGATACCCGAAGACCGAGCGGTTATTCACACTTCGACTTACACTTTCCCACGGAACCAGAAATTAAAACATTAAAGTCGCTGATGGATTTACATACCCTTATCTCGAAGAAAAACTCGCGACAGCCACCAATTTACGATCCCCTATAATCTCATTTCTAATCCATTCAAAATCCCTTACACCTTACACATCCACCGATGCTCCGAACTCTTGCCATATACCTTGGGTGACTGGCAAGATGTGGAAGTGAAAAGACTTTGATTTCTTCGCGGAAACGAGGCACTAGTCGTGGTGATTCCCCCAGTTAATCTCTGGCATCACTATGCGCTGGTCTCAGGAAAAATAATTTCGTTCATACCACCCCGGATCATTTTTTTAGAAAGTTTGGTGCTTTGCATGGCGGTGTTAGGGTGTCTCAACCTCCCTTGCTGTACCTGTGGGTGGCGAAGGCGATTTCGGCAGGAGCTGGCAGCGTCGGGGAAGAGAAACCAAAGCCTTGAGGGAGGAGGAGAGTAGGGGGGGTTGAAGAGAGAGAGGGAGAGGGGTATGAGAGAGAGACAGGTCTCTCGTCCACTTCGAGAGCGGGATAACGCGTAGGAGATATGCAGAAAGAGCAATGGAATGAGAGCGGGTTCCGGCAGGAATTTCAAGTGGATTTACAAAAGCGCAACGCATGTTGGGTGGGGGGGGGCGTTGCCGATGGAGCCTCTGGAACGAGGGCGACACCCAAAAGCGGGGGGGGATTGTGGGGTCCAAAGTGCCGAGGAGCGGAGTGTGGTGGCGAAAGGAGGGAAGTGGGGGAAGTTGGGTGTCGGAGGGCGGGAGTGCCGCGGCGTTGACGCGATCACTCGCCGTCGGATACTGAGACACTCGGAACGACCCGATTTCGATCCTCGACGCGGGGCTAACTCGTGTTTGTTTCGGAGAAGATGAGCCAATAATAAGTATAAACAAAATGATAAAGACAAAACAGGAAGGACTCTTGACTTCAATCTGTGGAAATCCTCCATCGAGAAATCAGCAAAAGAGAATAGCACAATAAGGAAACTTACCCTAGAACCTTTCGGGCCGAAACTATGGTTTCGGCCCATAGTACCACCTGTAGATGGGTCTATCTATCACTCGGCAACGAGCCAATGGAGTTGCCATGGTCGGGAAATAAAAAAAAAATTGCTTTGGATTCAATAAGTGTCATCTGCCAATTCCGTCAGCTAAACCAGTTACTTTCTAGGATTACACAGAGAGATATTTATGGGAAATTCGGATGTTTAATTAATTAAATATCAGATAATGGGAAATTGCTAAGAATTTGACTATGGTAAATTGCACAAGAGTTAGATCCATTGAAAATATTCGTCCTTCCGTGGACTTGAACCGTATATTATTTGGGAGAACTGAGTAGCGAATCGGCGATTTCTTCCTACCTAGGATGAGGGGTAGATTCGCTCCTAGGAGACGATGCGATACCGGAACTCAATCGAAGCGACTCGGAATCCAACATTGCGACCATTTAGAATGGAAATCGTCTCCAAATTATCGACTCAAAAAAGTCAGAAATAGGAATTACGCATTAATATATTCAATAGACTTCCGAGTTAATCGAATCACACTATATCAACTCAGCACAACGAGGTTAAACTCGCTCAATCCACAAGGCATAAAAAAACAGCAGGAAACAAGCAAAAATAAAACGCGAGTCCGCATAATAACGCATGCCGGTTGGTTGTTGTATTTTTAAACGAGTCCCATTCAATTTACATTCATAATTTGTGATTATCTGGTAGGTGGGGATGGGTCGCTCAGGGCCATAACGAGTCTTAAATCCGGCCCTGCCCAGCGGCCATGCGGGATACTCTGTGAGGGAGAGGTGGATGGAGAGGGAGGTGGGCAACTGGAACCGGGACCCGCACAACCACCCCACCCGGGGCGCGGGAATGTGCTCTCTCTCAGAGGCGAACGACGAGGAGGCGGGGAGAGGGTGCGGGTCTCAGAGGAAAGAGGAATGAGGAAGGAACGGGGCAACCGCGGGAGTTAATGTCATTATTTCTAGGCAGGCTACGTTCATTACGCATTAAATTATTTCCCAGAACGACTTGGCTTAAGATCACCACATCGGGGTGAAATGAGCATTCCTTCCGATAAATGGCGAACATGCAAAATAGTTCGTCTTATTTTTCACCGTGGCTGGTTTTGGTAAAGTACGTCCCTTCTCCTCCCACACACGTACGAATTCAAAAATGTTTTCTTTGCGCTTCTCGAGAGACAAAGGTAGACATCACGTCTAACGCTGCCAATTACGTTTTCATTCGGATACATAATTCCATCAAAACGCGAAGTAAATGAAGCCAGCGAAATCAAAATTTATTTATGTTTTAGGTAAAGACGAGGTCGTACAAAGTCAGGGACGTTATACTCGTGTAAACATTTCGCGAGTTTGATCGCGAATGACAAATCGTCGCATGGATTTGGTTTTTAAATAAACAATAAACGACGAACTAGTTTTGAATGAAACGAGCTCATAACAGTATCCTACTCGCTATATTAAAATAAGGCAAATTGGGTAATTTTCCCTCGCCGTAAAACTAAAAGAAACTCCTAAATGATGAAATAAAGGCATCCTTTGGATTAAGTTCACATTCAATATGTTTCAAACATGTACTAGGAGTGCGGCATTTTTGAAGGACTTCATATTTTTTCTTTTTCTGAATAATATCATATTGTGTGCATGCTCACGTAATTTACATAGACCCTTCAAAAATTCCTTTAAAAATCCAAGAGATAGCGCTCGTAGCATCGGAAAAGATTTGCATTTAGTAATCCTCATCTCTCACTAGACTGCTGTTAAATTTTCAGCTAAATCCATCACGCGGCTTCATTTTCATAATGGATTGAAACAACAAACTTTTGCTTATTCAGAAAAATGAATTTCGTGCGGTGATTAAACACTTGTATATAAAAGGCTAAACGCCGAAAGAGATCAAAGCCAAGTTGGATGAAGTTAATGGCACATCTGCTCCTGTGTTTTCGACTGTTTACAATTGCGTATATGAGTTTAAACGTGGCCGTACATTCAAATGATGAACATGGTTCGGGACGTTCTGTGGAACTGACTTCCTATGAAAAGATTGACAAAATCCACGATATCGTTTTGAATGATCAACGAATCAAAGTTCACGAAATAATTGAGGCCACATGTATACCACGGGGTACAGTGTTTAGAATTTCCCCCGAAAAATTGGGTGTTGAAAAATCCCGTCGATATGGGTGCCGCGTTTGCTCTTAGTGAAGAATAAACGCAATCGTGTGGTCGATTCTGAGGCTGGTTTGGCGCTTTTGGGTCTAAATCCTGACGAGTTTCTGCGTCGATACATAAATGTGGACGAAAAATTGATACACCACGTCCTACACTCCGGAAACAGAGGAACAGTCGAAAGAGTGGGTTTCTAAAGGGGATCCGGCTCCAAAGAAGGCGAAGACGGTGAAATGGGCCGACAAGATGATAACCCGGTTTTTGCTGAATGCACGAGGAATCATCTACATGAATCAATTACTTGAAAAGGGGACAAACGACAGCGGGGTAGCAACACGCGTAGTTATTGCACCGGTTAAGAGATGAAATCAAGAAAAACGTCCTCATTTGGAAAATAAAAAATTATCTTTCATTACGACAATGCACGGGTGCACATCTGCGCAGTTTCGATGGCGAAGATTATGGAATTGTTGAAGTTCCAATTATTACAAAATCCACCGTATTCACCAGATTTGGCCCCAAGTAATTTTTTTTTAATTTCAAAACTAGAAGACATAGCTCGGGAGAAAATTATTCACGTCTAATGAGGAGATTATCGTCAACACAGATTCATATTTTGAGGATCTTCCGAAATTCAACTTTTCGGACGGCTTAAAAAAGTTGGAGAAACGATGGGAAATGTACACTGAGCTATAAGAAGATTATTTTGAAAAATAAAACAAATATCCAAAATAATTTGCTTTCCTACTTTTTCATAAGGACTCATTGAACGACCACAGTGGCTCGCAAATAGTTGGACACGACATTAATTATCATGAGAACTGTCTTAATATTTATTCCACGCACTACACTATTAATGGAAAATATTCCAGCAACGGTATGCATTGGAATTAAAATTAATCATTCTACCGAGGTCCCAGAAAGATGATATTGACGCTAATAAAATGGGACAATGAAAAAGTTACACCTGGAAACCTTTTAAATCAACCAACTTTTTTTACAAAGTTGTCGTAAACGTCACTAACTCCACCTTTGAAGTCAATCAAATCACACGCCACTTTTAAGTGAAGTGCCCTCATCTAAAATTTGTCCATGTATTGACAATTGCCGTCAAAGAATGGTTTATATTTTTTTCCACAACATCCACAAGAAGGAACAGGGTGAGGGATACCTCCTGACACTATCGCCCCTACAGCTAGTGTGATCACAGCGTTGGAAGGTTAAGGGCGATGTCACACACAGGATGAAAAAATAATCACCACGACACACATCTAAGGTTAGGGTATTTTTATTTTCATGGCTCCATCTTAAACCTTCGTTTCTATTTATTTCTCGGCTGTCCTCGCGCTGAATTAGTCGCCTCGAAGCAAGCACTAAGGCTTTGGTTGAGCCGGGAAGTAGTTTGACAGCAGAATAAATATGTCGAAAGACAGATCTGCCATATGGTCGAAGTAACCGAAAATATATATCAATCGGAAATATTTGGTGGATCTTCCATGATCTTGGATGGTTGGCATTAAAATTTTCCGTTTCTCCTCGGAAAAGCAGTAATTATTTTCTAAGTTATTATTAGCTTTCAACTGCTTACACCAATACTAAAAGATATAATGAATTTTTCTCTAAAAACCTAAATCCCTCTCGATAATCCAGATATCGGGGCAATCAATAATATATAATCGACAGAGTCATTCAAGTCCAACTTTATAGCGATGCTGCAGAATACTGATACTGTTCTGTTCCACTGCGAAATCCACTTCAAGGAAACGATGTCGACCAGACCAACAATGCTTCATATTCCTTTAGCCTCGAATGGCACATATTTTCCAGTTAAATTGCTAGTCTGATGTAATTTCCACCATTTCAAAACTTCCAAAACAATTCAGGACTTTTTACCGCGGAAACATTTTACTGATGGAGAAAGATCTGGCGAAAATGTAGGCCTCCACGGAAAATACAACGAAAAAATACAACTTTATGATGCATACAAACAACACCATAATAAATACTCGTGGACAAAAACAACTCGGGCACGGAACTGGGGCAGCCAAAACTAAAATTTTAAGCTAAAAATAATGAATCATGTAAAATAAGGAGTAGAATCCTCATAGATGGAAGAGACAATTGGAAGGATATGGCCCAGGCAAAGGAGGCAATCTCCGAGGGTAAAAGTTAGATAAATAGCCCAGAAACAGGCGCCGGGAAGTAAAAAAAACATTCATTATAACATACGAGATCAGTCTCAAAAGTAGTATGACTTCGTTTTTCCCGGCTACGCGGATGGATGGGTGGCGGTTTCTCCAGCCGGGTTCGAGGGAGGAGAGTCTTAGGAAAGGCTGGAAGCCGGTGGCATTTGGCTCCCAAACTTAGCAGAATGCTGATCGTTCGTTTGCGAAACTTCTGTACAGTGACCTCGATGCGCTCCTCAATGCATCAGTTATTGGAACAGCGCTACGCCATCAAATTTTGCGCGAAACTGGGCAAAACCGGGTAAGGGACTCATGAAATGCTCAAGGCAGCTTATGGTGATAACGTCATGGGGAGATCGGCTGTTTTTTAATTACACAAGCTGTTTCGGGAGGGTAGAAAATATGTTGAAGACGCCGAACGGTCAGGATGCCCCTCGTTTCTGAGGAACTTGGCATCCCTAAAAGTGATATGAATCGACTTGTGACCGAAAACATGGGCATGAGAAAGGTGTTTGCGAAGTTGGTACGGCGAATTCTATCGGATAACAAAAGGAAAATCGCACGCGGATCAGCTAAAAGCTTCTCGACCAAGTGAGTGAGGATCCAAATTTTTTGACGTTGCCCCACCAGACTTCTTTCTCTTCCCCCACGTCAAATCCGTGCTGAAAGGATGTCACAACGGCTCGGTGGAAGCGTTACAACAGACCGTGACGAGGGAGCTTAGCATCATTCCGGGAGCCGCCTTCCAGAAGGCGTACGATGTTTGGAAAGCGCGCTGATAGCAGTGTATGGACGGCCAAGGGTGCTAATTCGAAGGATTTTGAGTGAATGTATCAATTCTGGGGAAATATTTTTTTAAATCGACTCAGTCCTACTACTTTTGGGGACAGACTTCGTATATTCGGAGAATAACGCTCAAAGATAGTCAGGCATTGAGACCGAAGAGGGGATTGAGAGCAGGGGAATGAAGTGTTACAGAAGAACGATGAAGATTAAACGGAGCCAATCGTCTATGAAGATTAGCGAAGGGACATGGAAGAGAGGAGTCTGTCGCAGGCATCACGAAGATAATGGGACAATCTCACTCGACGTAATCTAAGACAGGGATTCGGAAACCCTATATATATCGAAGCAAACTCTCAAATACAGATTAGTGTTGCGGATTGCGTAACATTTTAATTAACTTACCGCGGATAAAACAACTGCCATTTTCTATAATTCCAAAGAGAGACTAGATGAGGAGAGGATGTACCCAGGCTGCATGAAACTAATCTCCGGCCTGATAACTGCTGATGATGATCAACAGAGACGCAATTGGAAGATTAGTTGCTTCAGGCATATTTTATCAACCAACTCTCTTTCCTCAGCGACGGACTAGCTGACCAATCGAAGGTAATTCTCATTTTACATGAAGCATGAAAATAGTAAACATTTTAGGTGCAAGATTGATCTGTAGTGACTGATCAAGGTGCCCTGGTGGTAGTAACGCGCTCCAGGGCCTGACCCAAAGCCCGAGATTCGTATCGCGCCTCGAACGTGGATGCCGCGTGGGTTTTCATGCGGAGTTTGTAAACTTGCTGAGTGCGTGTTTACGCTTCACCACACGACCTCGGTCACCGGGGGTACCTCAACAACCAAAATGCTATCGCCGAGGAGGCGTGTGTGATCCGTACCTATGCCAACACGCCGGCCGGCCGAATCTTTCGCAACCCTTCCCTTTCCCCAACGGCTGGAATATACGACATCTCCGGGATCCTCGCGGTCCCTTGCCGGCCTTGGCATTACTACCAGTCTGCGCGAGGGATTGAAGAGGGGAGGGGGGAGTCGCCTTTTGACACCTATGCGCACACTCCCCTCGACTGTGCTGGACATCTTCGGCGACTTCTCGGAGTCTCGCGGGGCCGAAGGGGGATGAAGATGGCCTTGGGGGTCGTGTCCCTTCCTCCTGCCCCTCCCTCCCCCCGCCCCAAGGCCCTCAAGAGTGCCCACGCTCAGACCATCCCTCCACCCCGACCCACTCTCGCTCCACACCCATGTCGCAGTCTCCAAGGCTTTTCGGGACCGAATTCGGAACTAATGGATTTTCTACGACTTATTTATTCCACTTGTCAACGGCTTCTTGCGGGAGAAAATCTGACCACTGCTTGGAAGAACGAATCCCTTAGCGTGGAGACCGCTCGCCATTCAAGGGAGCGAGAGCGTGGAACCTGCCTCTTGACGGTCGTCGCCTTTTTCTCCATTTCGAATAAAATATAAGTGAAACGGGCTGATCGCTGTCTGGAGTTGGCACCACGACGAGCCATTCTCCGATTGTAAAAGCCACAATTAAGACAATATTAATTCAGCCAAAACTTTAATAGGTTCAACATCACAGCAATTAACGTTCAATCCCAAACACCTTTCCTCTCCCGTGAAATCGTCCCTCATCTGCAGAAAATGTTTCGCTGGAGAGGAGCCAAACGCGATGATGGCTAATCGGGAACTTAAAAAAAAACTCTCACGAACTAACCGAGCAGCACTTAACAACGACAAATTAAAAAAAACGGTGAAGAAACGCGTTCTGAGAAAAGAAAGGTCGGCCTCCGCATGTTTATCACCTTGGTGTCGGTTGGAACACCCACAGGTTCACTGCCCTTTCCTATATTTGGATTCGAACAAGGCCTTTACCTTGAATGAATAATCTAAGATGAACCTTGAGTAGTTCGGTGATAAAACAAATTGATTAAAATTTGGCAGGTTTGAATTTACTCTCACCAATAGAGGAGAACACATCCGATAAATTTTAAATGGATGCTACCCACTGTAATTTTTGGCGGCAAGGGCGTTCCTAATTGGAGAAAAGAAGGGAATTATTTTATCGGGTGGGCAGTCTCGTCTAATCGAAGTGGTCGACCGATTGCGCACCATCAAATGGGCGTTCCCTCACATGATTTAGGAGGAGCGTGGACCTCTCCGAGGCGACGCCAAACCTTTCCTTGTAGGCGCGTTGCGGGGCGCCCGTGTGTCAAACCGCGGTGGGACGCCCGGAGCCTACGGGGAAGAGGTGGAGGTAGCGGATTTATGGGACAGCCGGACGAAAAACTCACTCGCATCCACGCTCACGTCCGCGAGCCCTTACGCACAAGTGAAAGGTCAACTCGCAACCTTGCCGGCAAACGGGAGAGGAGGATGAGGAGTAGGAGACTCGTTCGGGCCTCGCGTCTCCTTCTCAGCGACGGCATCGGCGACGAATTAAAAGGACCGAAAGGAAAGGATTCAACGAAAAATATCAACTCGCCAAATGCATTTACGCCGTCGTAAAGGGAGAATGGAGAGGATAAAGCAAAATGGACGAGATGGAAGACAAACGAAGAAGTGCCACTGTCCGTTTCATTTCTTGGGCGACTCATTTATGAGTCGCCCAATGAGTGCTAGTATCTAGGTAACGAATCATCTTAACGGAATAAAACACAGTCCGATAGATATAGTGTTATATTTTAAATAACAATGCAAACATGGAAAATGTTTTCAACTAACTCTACGCGCTGTTTCAGGGTTAAGATTGGAAAAATAGCCATTCCTTTGGGCTCGGTCGCGGAAGGTACAACTTTGGAGTTGCGCAACATAACAGCTATTCAATATATTAGTTTCCTTTACATTAGAAGTAAATCATAATATTAGTAAT
Source organism: Hetaerina americana (assembly GCF_022747635.1). NCBI lineage: Eukaryota > Metazoa > Arthropoda > Insecta > Odonata > Calopterygidae > Hetaerina > Hetaerina americana. Next base: position 48,547,478 of record NW_027286069.1, read on the forward strand.
ACATTTCTGAGGTTCATTTTTATAAAGGTCATCATTAAATAATTCTTTCACAATTAACGAAAGAAAGTAATCACTAATTCAAAGGAGTTGTGTCGCCACAGGAAAAATCTGTTACATTCAGCAGAACGTTCGCATTACAATGAACTAGTAGACTGGGCAGGGGAAAAGGGGAGGACTGTTCGTAGACATTCGAAGGCAGATGTGGATGCAAAAGATATAGACAGGCGATGGAGCGCCAAATATTCTGATGAGAGAGAATGCTGGAGTCAACGAGTTAGAGAGGAAAATACAAATATTATGGAGGAGTGAAGAATGGTGGAAATTATGTGCAGCTGAAAATGGTTTATTTTAATGCAGGTGGTTACCAAAAAAAGTCTTGTATGTTATTTGTGTCTTATTTAAGTGTTGTACGTAAATATTTGAATCGCAGCAATGATTAGTTCTAAAGAGAAGCACGACGCCATTCAATAGTTTTTCTGGGTGCATCAAAAACCAATTAATGATTGTTACTATTAAGCATTATTAAAGTACTCTTGTCAAAGATACTTGTGAAGCCTTACGCTCATGCTGAAGCCATGAAGCATCATTCGATGGAATTTGATCAGGAATGATATCTACATTCATGATTCGCTGTACTTTTTCGACTAACTCTTGAAAAGTTAGGGTCAGCATACTGATTTTCTTATGATTTTTTTGTTTGACTTGCAAAAAACCGTTCTCGACTGAAGTGGTCTCAAAGGAGACACATGGAACCAATTTAAAAAAATCGATCGTCACGATATCTACACACTGACCAGGAAACTGTATCATCAGGTAGAGATTGCAGCGAAAATCAAACAAAAAAAATTTGCGCGCATATTTACAAAGACTCTCAGATGTTATTTCTTTTTGTTTTTGCGTACGCTGCCGTGAAGACTTGGGGCCTGCGCGCATCCAGAGATCCCTAATCCAAACTCTTCAAATGGTGCGTACTTCATTTAATAACTGAAGCAATCCACATTCATTAAGCTTTCAGCTCCCAAAACGAGGATTTGACCCCTCAAAAGTGTCCGCCTTCATGTGAGGACCTGTTGGTTTTGAAAAGTGAAGGGAAAAGTACGACCAGCTAGGGGAAAGATGGAGTTCAATGAGGGACAGAAAAAAAGCTCGAGTGATACCACTTTCCTACCTTGGTTTGAATAGAACACGAGTATTAGACAAAAAAATAGAGAATTTACCAAGACTCACTTTGCCATTTTAGACAAAAATGCGGCCCCAAGAGCTGATACAGGACCTCAACCCAACCCTGAAGTGGATTGGAGATGAATACTAGACAAAAACTAGAGTGGAACCTACTACGCCTCTATTGTAGAAGATCAAAATGTGGTCATAATTCATGCATTACAAAATCAAAGCAGTTAGAACATAGGAAAAGTAAATAGTAAAAATCTCCACAAAACGAATTCATTTCTCTGTAACCAGTGACAGGATTACTTTGCCCACTCCAAGTGAAAATATGCTCGCACAAATTTGCAAGATAAATACACTTAGATGAACGTTTTTATCGCTTTAACATATGATGTGAAGATACCAAAAAATATGCTTTCAGTGCACGATTTACACAGGCACTCGTACTTCATGCGAATAAAGCTGCTTCGCAAATGACGAAAGCTCAGTTATTTATTTAGGTTAAAAAAATAAGCAATTTTTCGATTCCGGTTCGATCAATGTTTTTCTATTTTGATTTCTATTGATTTATTTTAGGACGACATGGACACAAAGATTCAGGTCATGAGGGCACTTACGTGAGAAAGTGGCCTTTGTGCGAATCGCAACGACGAACTAAGGTATGCAGGCTTTGTAAAGGGCGTGAACGGTAGACAGGGCGAGGGAAAGTGAGAGTGGAGTTTTCGAGGATGAAGAGGATGACAGCCTCTCTGGCTCCGTGAGTAGTTGAAGGGAAGTGGGGGGCAGCAGGACAGCTGCTGGCACCACAGGCCTAATGCGATAGAACGGAATAACATGAAGATTTGACGTAAAACTGAACTGAAAAGAATTGAACTTATCCCAAACAAAAACGTAAAACATTTCTTCTAACCCACTAACTGCAGGGTAAGCCAGTCTTTTTCGAAGTCTTTAAATATTTGAAACTTTTTCACGCACATGATCTTAAGGGACAATTTCACGTGTCAATGAATATTATGCTCCTAAGTTCCTTCAGACATACGTTTTTATTTATTGATACGCCTTATATACACCTTGTATAGATGTTAAGGGTTTTCCTGTGCGATGAACCAATTTTTTGCACTGATCGCAACACCTGCTCCAGGTCATCTGCTTGTTTGGATTAAATCCAGAAAACTATGCCGCAAATAATCATCATTTAAGTCGAGTATATCAAAAAATAGTCTTCCATATATGTATGAAATGTACTTTAAATAGTCTTTGTGTTAGTACTGGATAATAATTATTAAATGAAGAATACAATGTGTCTTTCCACTGTCCTTTTATTCATGTACAAATAGTTTCAACGCTCAAGCGTCATCATCAGGTACAAATTCATCAAGTCGCAGTCCATGATGATGATGACGCTTGAGCGTTGAAACTATTTGTACGTGAATAAAAGGACATTGGAAAGACTAATTGTATTCTTCATTTTAAAAACATGAACTTCCACAAAGTTGAGCCGGGAACAATTGAATATCTGAAAAATAATCTTTAATTTTTCAGTTTTTTTGCGAAGAATTTACATGCGTTGAAAAATTAGTTGTTCCAGCTAATTGTAATTTTGCTTGCAATATATAGCTAGTTACCAGCTTCAGATATTGAGAGAAAATCACACAGTTGATAAGTTTTGTACTCTACCCATCGGTTTCCACCCACCACAAGGTTTTCCTTCCGAGCAGTAAAACTGGTTTTTGGGGCCGTAAGATGGCGCCGGTGATTTCGCAAACCGCTGTGCCATAGGAGAAAACCGAAACGAAAAACATATCGCCAATTTCACAGCTGGGATTCAAACCCGCGACATTCGGGTTATCCGGATAAAATTTATTCGGCCACAATAACCAGGCAATTCTACACCTTTTACTAATCGTGACTTGGTACTGACAAACGGCTTTTGCGTGTCGAAGAATACACTGTTTTGAGGGAGCTCAGTATTGCAGAACACGACGAACGGGTCCGCGGGAATTTCGCTGACCTCCACCACCTCTCTGACAAAACACTCGAGTCGCTTATGAGTGGTTCCAAGAAGGAGCGGAAGCCTCTCGAGATAGAAAACAGACGAGCTCGAGAGCTAACTCTTGTTGAAGTCGGCGTTAAAAACCTGAAGGAGTATGCGAAGACAGCGCGTCGGGCTATAAATCACTCAGTTATTTCACTGGCCGAGCTATCTGTATCAAACTATCCGAGCTATCGGTTTTTATCCGAGATAAAAAGGAGTCGCTCAGTACTTACTATCAAGCAAATTTACTGGTGCATTGTCGGTTTGCCTCTGACCGACATTGCTCATCTGTAGTTGTATATATTTCCATCAACCACATGATTCGCTCAATTGAAGCTGAATTCGGATGAACCACACAAGTGGAGAAAAAGGACGCTGTTAGTAAAAAATTATCGTTTTTAAATATTTACGTCATTTTAAGTATTGAAAACGCTTTTAACTCTAGCGGCAGCTGTACCAACCCAGGGCCCTGTACGTATTCATAAAGGGCGCCCGCGTATTTTATCCACAGCCACATTAGCTTACATACTTGAAGTTCTAAGCAAAAAGTTGGATGACCTTAGAGCTTGAACAGAACTAGGATATGAAGTTTCCTTTTCGTCTAGTTTACTCCCCCTGTTCAATTTATATTTGCTCTGCCTCGAGTTACAACTGGAAAAAATCCGTTGCCCGGAATTTTTCAATTTCAAATTTCGTTCGTAAGCATTGTCCGATTGGCTAAGAGTGAACAGCTGCACCACGCGCGCGCACACACGACCTTCCTGAGTATGTGCCACTTTACGTTAGCTTTAATTAAAATACAATCGACGGGGAAACCTATTGTTGAGAATCACTAATATCTCCGTTTTATAATCCTCGAAGACTACGCTATTTATTTCTTCAGGATTAATAAAAACCTGTTCAAACTGCTATCGTCTCATCAATTCTCGACCCCTTCAAGTGGCCATAGGAGAAGCCGAGAAGTGGGCGATTATATCTCGGAGCATCTTGCTGATTGCTTTTTAGTTTCTATGGATGCTACTGTCAGGGTTTTTACTACATTAAAATACGAAATTTAGTTCCGGACTGCAATTTATTTTATTTTTATTTAAATCGATTTTTAAAATATTCTGCAAAATGCCGAAGGCTTTAATTATATGGTGGGCATATTAAATTTTTATCGCAGATCAAAAGGAATTGAGAAAAACTGAACACACTTACGTGTAAGTGGTTTGATTCTTTGAGGATCTAAATCAATTTCCACAGTGAATCCGTTCTGATCTGAAAATCAATTTCCCGTTCAAACATTTCACAGCTCAGAAGGCAATTTTACGGTATATTTGAGAAACAAAATAAAGTGTACTTACTTCTATACATATAAAATCAAGACTTTACGCAAAATTAACAATCCTGATAGAGAGAGTTAGTGGATAACATATTGACTATCATACAGTGGTACCAACAATCCACATAAGCATTCCGATTCAACGCGAAAAGTTGTTTAGACCTGATCAATCCCAACCCAAACTAAATGCCATCAATCCATTCGATTATATGCATTTGGACCAATTAGTTTCTGCCATAAATAAATACGTTTTCACTGAGCTCCCAACTAAAACTTGTTTTAGTCGGCAGCTCAGGGGTGCCACGCGTTTTCCCGAAGTAGCAGTCATATTTTTCTGCTCCGGTCACAGTACACGGCTATCTTGCTATCAGATATTTTCCCACATTGCAGCATTTTGGTGTTTGTGAAACTTTCTCCAAGGCAAATCAAACGAATAAGAGTTTTGGGTCACGCGAGTTTGCAATTCCTTGAGAGGAAATCTGAAATGAGATTCAAATTTTGCAGTGAATATTGAAGATCCGTTAACGCGCAGTGATTGTAAGCGCCTGGTTGAACTCCCATTTATCAATTACTGATTTACATATATCAAATTTAGCTGGGTTAAACAGAATCATTTGTTTCCTAGACTAGCAATAATGCCACGTCATCTTAACATTCCATTAAAAGGAAATCAGCAATTACCTTCTGTTGGGCCACGATAAGGATATCAGGGAAGTTGAGACATTGAAAAACAGGATATGCAAACGTTCGACTTCAGAGAGTGAGAGAGCAATGCCCTTTTACGCAGGAAACAAATGAGCGTAGGATGCGAGTAAGAGTCAACAAAAGTTGGGATGAGTAGGAAAACCAAAGCAGGGAATTCTTAAGTGCCTCCGTATTTGATGCACAAGGACATCAATTAATTACACTTCTAACGAACCCGCCCTTAACTCCCGAAATATGCCATTAAACACAAGGAATGATTTGCCACTTTTTGGTATTAACGACATGCGAAATGACATTCACAATATGGGTCAAGTTACTTCTTTTTAATATTCGTTCCTTATCAAATTGTATTCTTTAAAATTTTTTCTACCGCTGTTCTAGCGAAGAAAAGAGTGGTCGAGCGTGATAAGGCCCACCGTATTGTTATGATAGCACCAATCCGGAAGGGGCCTTGACGACTTTTTTTCCTCTTGAGATTTCAGCATGTCCTTCACGGGCAGCGCGGAGATAAAGCGGGAGGGAAATGAATCCGCGTTACTTTTTTATTGCCGGAACTTGAGTTACAGCTCATCCGGAGCCTACACTTCTGAGCTTCGCACACAAAATTCGACTCACATTCTGGAATTACGCGCACGCTTACCAAAAAAATTCACCTACATACCTCAAAGCATTATTCCGAATTTCTATACTTTCATAATTACAAGAAATGTATATCACCGAAATCCTATGTTATGATGTATTAGCGTAACCAAATAATTTAAATCAACTTGGACTAAACTCTTATAAGAGTAATTTTATCGAGGGATTTATTCTGAAGCACAGAATATCCAAGCCCTTTCGAGGCTAATAGAAGAACGGAGGCCATGAAATATTTCGGTTAAAGAATAAAAATTTGCACCCACTCTACGGCGATGTTTCCCAACCTGGGGTGTACGATCCACAGCGATGCAATTTGATTTTTTTGGCGATCAATAAGAATATGGAATTGCTTCCGACACCTCAATATAAATCCAGTAATCAAAGAAAAGGTGTCGGGTAAAATATAGTAATCGAAGAAATCAGATCGCAAAGTATTTTCCTATGCTCGCTTGATCCTTGAAATCATTATTTATATTACCCTTTTTCGGAACATGGTTGTTATTATAACAGAAGGAGCAAAAAAATTTGAGTCGTTTGAGGTGAGGCATGATCAACATATTAGACAGAGAAAGCTCTGCACTCAGTTATTACAGCCTCCCAATGGGAACATAAAACAATAAAGAAAACCACGAAAAAGTAAATGAAGTATAACGTGTTACGTGTGAACGTAGTAACGGGCGAGTGAAGCGGCTAGAAGAGAAGCGAACGGAGTGGAAAGCTGCAGAAAAGCATTATTCCAATTACTACCATTAACGATGAATATATTATAAAAAGGTAAACTTTCACGAAGATCGTCTTTTTGGCGGCGTGATAGCCTTGCATGAGCCACTAACTAGGGGGCACGGGCTAAAATCCGGGTGACTTCCCCCGGTTTCCTCCAAGCTTCGCGATCTCAAGGTGATGATAAACTGCAGTCGTCACAGCGATAGGAACATCATCTCCCAACCCTGATGCGTGAATTTAACAAGCCTGAAGGCTTAGCAGGTTAGGGGAGCCCCACCCTCGCCTATCAAATCAAGCTTTTCATGGTATTTCCGCCATGAACTCCCTCGACTCGATAACCAGCACATTCCTCATAGAACATCGACCTAAAGTCATAAGGGTGCGACTTAACAAGGGCAAGGCGATGTTCCCGGAGTGAGTGTGGTCAGTCGCTGCTATATCAGAGCGTGCTTGAAGGTAGATCACTTCCTATCTCGCGCCAATAAATCGGAGGCTATGACAACAAAATTGAAGGGGAAAAAAATACCGGAAGGAGATATTGAAAGTGGTCCGCCGATATCGAATAAATAAATATATATATAAATGTATATATATATATATGTATATATACATATATATATATATATATATATATATATATATATATATATATATATATATATATATATATATATATATATATATATATATATATACATTCAAACACGAAATCCCGCCAAACGGCGAATAAATACTCATATATACAGAAACATATATAAGGAAAAGGGATAGGAACACGTACAAAGGACCAACACAATAGAGGTGGGGAAGGCGGAATCGAACGGATCACAAGAGTAAAAATATTTCCTCAACCGGGACTCGAACACCGGATCTTTCCACTTGCCGGGCGGATGCTCTTAACCACTTGAGCTATCGAGGATATGTAATTTACCCTGAGATCCGTGGGTCTTATATGTCGCCAAGCGCCCCGATTCTTTAGCCAAGAGATGGCGTCAGGGGGCTGTTTCACCCACCAAAGAAGAAATAGACAATACACAAGAGGAAAGGACAGTGGTTAGAATTCATACAACATCATACAGGAAAAGAACAGTGCGTTTCGTGGCACGCATAGCCAGAAGAAAGAGATGAGCCACATTGGCCAAATACACATTCAAACACGAAATCCCGCCAAACGGCGAATAAATACTCATATATACTATATATATATATATATATATATATATATATATATATATATATATATATATATATATATAGTATATAAACACGTAGCTACAGCTACAGTTACTCCTCATACTTTGATCAAGGTGGCTGAGACCACCGATATATTCCTTTGAGTGAATGTTATTTTCCCCTAAAATGCTTCTATATGTGCTCGTTAATTTTCAACATTCAAAACCACAGAGTGGTGTAATTTCTGTGAAACAGAAAGCTCTTCGGAGAAGCATAAATGTGTAAAAACACTGATATAATTTTTTAAAACTTCGAAGTGTCAAAACGTCATAACTACAAATATGAGTGTCCTTTCTTTGTGTGTCTATGTTTAAAAAAATATATATGTATATACACATAACATATATACATATGTTTGCATTAATTTATTTATTTCTCGATCGTGGCACTTCCAAAAAAAGTCTTTACCGTGCGGCCCACCAAAGGTCTATGCAAAACCTCTACCGCGCAAATTTTTGCTAGTTGAACAAACTTCAATTCATGACGGAAAACGATTCACAAAAATCCAGCCATGCTTCCTCTTCGTCCTCTGTTATCCTACTGGTGTTTTCTCTGGTAAGACCCATGAAATTGCTCCGTGGGCGTCTATAAAATATCCCCGGACGATCAGCGAAGCTAGTGTAAAAGTTTTCCCTCAGACTGAGGCACAATGTTGAGAAAAACCTCATCCAAACGCAAAGAAAAAATGAGTCAGAAAATGTGTTTATTAAATAACCAGAAGCCAGCCAACATCAGTGATCAGCTAAGCCAATGATAGACAGATTTTTTAATTTAATGTGTCAACATGTTTTCATTATAATAATGTTATCATTTAATACTCCTACTTCGCGAAGCTGGAGGTTTTCAGTAAAAGGAAATCTCACAATTCACCCTATAAAATGAGATCTTATGAACACCTCGAGACGCATTCCGGCCAAATTACTTTCCGCACTATTTTCTTTGAAACAATCCAGTACAAGATGTACTACCACGTGTCTCAAAGGAAGGGAAAGTCGGGGGCGCGAAACCTTGTTCCCAACAAGATTAACGTAAAAATGCCTCCGACGTAATTGCACGCAGCGGTTCGTTTTCCCGATGAAATTCATCCCCCGGTTCCGCCAGGAGGAAGAGTTAATCCACCCCCGCGGGCACGCAGAATATCTCATTCCCTCACTCCAAATTCGCGTCTTCGAAGTGAACACGCATGACGCGGCCGAATAGATCCGCCATCCTGTGTCTCCGGCCGCGAGTGGCAGGAGAGATATTTTTTGCGCCGCGAGTCGGAATCGGCCGGAATCCTCCCCCATGCGTGGGAGGATATGTAGGACTACGGGGGAGGTGGAGTGCAGGGGGTAATGGGACGGAGACCCCCTTCCCCGGATACTCACGCACCCCTCCGACTCGACCGCGTGGGCCTCGGAGGCTCTCACGCGAAAGCAAGAGTTAGCAGTCGGGAGGGGGAGAGTGAGAGAGAGAATGCCGAGCGAAATAGAAGCACGTGCGAGACGCGGATACGGCGCGACAGTCGACACGAGGGGGAACCCGCACAAACCACCCCCCCCCATCGCACCGCACGTAATTCTCCCCCTCCCCCCCCTGACCGCGAGAGCCGAGGGCCAGTCAAAGTTTCCGACTCCCCTCTCCGTTCCGTTCTCCCGCGATCCCCTCCATCCCCTGAAATCCCTTCAACACGCACCCGGGAGTGCTCCCCGCGAATCCCCCTCTACCCTCGGTCCCCTTCGGTCTTTCTAAAAGAGGTGGCGACCTGCGGAGAGAGGGTGGGTGGGAGACGAAGGATAGGATGGTCGGTGGAGGATGAGGGAGGTAGCGAGAGAAAATGTTGATCGGAAGAGGATAACTGCAGTAAATGCAACAATAACTGTCGGAATGAGCGAGGAAAAATACTTGTAACATCCATTTTGCCCTAAATATCACACTGTGCTAATATGTGGTAAGTAGATCACAGATCATATAAGAACTATTAATAATACCCTCCAGGCTGTTGATTTTAAGGGCAGGCAGTCGATAAAATTAAAATATTTTAAACCTTTTTTTCTTTTTATTAATGGGAATAAACTGTTACACGTTCAAAATACGAGTATATAGGTTTTAAATTATGTTTTCAGAGCCAGTGACTACTGCAGATAGCTGATTGATGCTGCTTAAAACGTAAATTGGGATCATGAATCAATCCTGTTCACAAAATACAGGTACACCGATTAGCACTCTTTACGAATGCTGACATTACTATCACAACAAGTTTGGCTTTTAACTTACAGAAAAAAAATTAAAATCCTACCTTTTCGCCGTAAGGTTACGTCCCAAAATAATGGAAATAAGCAGGTAAGCACCTGCAGAGGTCTGTTTCCATGGGTACGTTGAAAACTCAATGATGGAGAATGAATGCGACAATGGAAGGCAAAAAGGCCAAATAAAAAAGACAGAAACGGAAATGAATTGGTTGGGATGGTGTGTCGGAGGAAGTGATGTCAGAGAAAGACTCGGAAGGGGAGGGGTTGAAGAGGGACGAAAGGGGGGGGTGGAAGCAGGGGAAGAGAGAGCGAGGCGTGAAGTGCGTGCGTGAGTGGGAAATATTACGCGAAAATTGGCGAGTGGAGCGTGGGTAGAGGTGTGGTGCCGATGAAAGAGTTCAGATCACAGAGAGGTTCGCTCATTGATATTTTGCGATGAGGAATCGACCCCGCCAGGAGTACCGGCCACCATTAACGTTTCTTGCCGCGGACGAGGAAACGCCCCAGCAGCGATCCTTCGCACCATGTGGCGGCGGGAGGGGTGGAAGGGGGTAGGAAGGGGAAAGTGGGGGCAAGGGAGAAAAGATGATAGAACCAATGGATTGAATCGACGTCGACGGCGAACTCTTTAAAAGTCAAGCTTTGCCAAGGATTGTTTTACTGCTAGAGATGTAACGCTGTCATATGGTCGGTTTATTTAAGGAGTTATAATATCCCTAAAATTGAAATAGCAGACATGAGGAAATTGCTTAACATGAGATTCTTCGTCCAAATTGACTGAGTGTATTTATGACCTGGTTGGTTTTAATTATCACAAGTAATAATAAACACACTTCGAATATGTACCGTTTATAAACGGAGACACCATGAATTTGACGTAAACTAGAAGTCATTTGCCATCGTAATTCGCAATTCTTCCTGTGATGAGAGTCTATAATTACTATTCATTCGCGAGCAGGTATTCCTTTCACTCGATTGGGATATTCCCACCAAAATTTCGCCGGAACTTAGCGAGTAAAAATAAATTAAACCACGTTTCCGAAATTCCGCAATAAGTCGCTGCAGTCAATGCATATTGCATCTTCGAATTTTGTGCACTTTACTGGAATCCTTCGCCGCTTAGAAATTCCCCACGACCCAATGCGCCAGGAGGAGAATTGGTACATTTATTAAAAGTAAGCATCCTTGCACTATTTTCACTGACAAGAGAGCCCTTGGAGTCGGCCCTGGTTTCACACCCACGCGGCAGGAAGGATTCTTCCCCTCCCGAGAGGTGGAGTTTTTAGAGCCGATCAAAATATCACCCGACCTTGGCCAAGACTATTTTTTTAAGTCGTATTTTTCTCTATCAAAAGATTCGTTGATCGGAGGGAGAACCTTCCTCCACTTAACGTTTCACACCTCATCTCAGTTGCCGGTGTTCTTCGTGCTTCCTTCGACGAAGGTTTTTTCACCACGTGCTATATTTGAAACGAGCAAATTCAAAATTTTCAAGTACACCGTTGCATTATTTCCCTTTGAAATCGTCACTAGTAGTTTGAATGACTAAGATCACCGATCGAATTTCAATTCACGCTAATTAACAAGGAATAAATAAAACGATCCTTATATATTTTCCTCTGAAAATATTCCGCCGCATAATGTTGCAATTTTCCAAAAGTGGAATTCATACTGTGAACATTCATATTTATCTTACGATTCCATCCTTCTCCATCATTTGACCACATCGGAAAACAAAAATGATTTCCAAAGGATAACTCACCCCATTTCTTCGCTCTCGTTTTGTCACGTTTATGATTCCTCTATGCCCATGGCTGTCATACGTCCTCATTTGCCGGGTAAATAATATCTCCCGCGAGCTGTTTTGTATACATACTCGTATTCATATAAATGGTCGCAATATATCGATTTGAAATAAAATTCACATATTTTCCGCGCTCCAATTCGTGTGCTAATTATTGACAAAATAGTGGCTGTAGTTCTTGAAGTAAAGCCAGCGATTGGATTAACTGGGATACGTAGACTGAATGAGTCTTTATCTACAATATTTTTTTTCTTTCATGCAAAATAATATATTACTTCTCGCATTGTTTTGTGTTTATTAATTATATTTTGAAAGCTAAATTTAAAAATGATAAAAAATCTGTTAGCCGGGTATCGTGTGCCGCTACCGGGCAATTTCAATCTTCAGGCCCTCATGTCCTCAACTGTCCGCAATTTCAGCAAGGTCAAAACATGGCAAACTTATGTCCCATGCTTTAATTTTAATATTGACAAGAGGTAATCGCGATCAGATTTCGGACATCACTGCCCTTATCCAGGAATTAAAGTTGGCATCTTCCCTCAACGATTTGTGGTCCTGCCCAACTAACCAAAGAGCATTGAATATTTTTTAAACTTTCCCTCCTCGTAGCGAGATGAAGAAAGGTATGAGGGAAGAGAGACACGGGTGTGGGAGGGCTTTGTGTCTGTCTCCCTTCGGCGGCGTGGAAGGCGAACGAACGCCTAGGGAGCGACGGAGAGGAGAATTCGAAGAGCGAGGGGGGAGACGAGGAAGACTGGGTGAGTTTCGGAGAGAAATAAACGACGGCGTGCGAGTGTGGAGAAGGAAGGCGGGTGGCAAAAGGGAAGGGATGAGGGAGAGGGGAAAGAGAGTGGGAGGGAGGACCAGGAATGGTTGGCTGTTGACTGCGGGGTGGACGCGGGATAAGCCAGGGACGCGGCTGGCTGCATGGCTTACAAACTCTTGTTCCTTTGCGGCCACGTGGTCTCAAGTGGCCGCCCTCTCTCTCTCTCTCCGGAGACTTGGCGCCTTATCTGGGCGCGCCACCACGCCCTGCCCGTCGGAACCCGGATCTGCGGTCGTTCCGGGAAGACGTGTCCGTAGCTCAAATGGGGAAGGGGTGGTGGGCCCGCGTAATCGGATGAGAGGGAGTGTCCCTACCTCTAGACACCTCAAAAATCAAACGATAATACTTGCGGTAATAGGACAATACAAGCAAATAACTTCGGTACAAATGATATTTATACACTACTTTCGACATTTGGAACAAGGCATCAGATTTCAATGTTACAGAACCCTCTTGTTGAACTTAGCTCTGCTATCTCGCGGAACTTACTGTGTCATTAAATATTGTTGCACATCCTCCAACTACTATATGTACTGTTTCACTTGTTTGAAGTTCGATGGGAAATTACGTTAATTCACCTGTTAACAATATAATTATCACACCACTACAGTGATGGTACGAAGATTCGTCTGATGCGTAAGGAAAGAGCTCACTGCGAACTATACACGAGCAAAAGTCACTAACTCATGATGGGGGGAAGGGAGCAGTTCCTTTTCATCTGCCACTGAAGTTTTTCCGCTCCATGTTTCCCACGTTATGTTCCCAAAAAATAACATGACCTGGGTGAAGCTGAGGGTACCCAGAAGTTTCATCAGGAATCAAACCAAAGTCCGGATAAAAGCCCACAGCTCTAAAGCAACCACGTTGAACAAAAAATATTTAGCTTAACTAACAAATCTCACGATTTTCTTGGGTAAAGTTTTGTTTTTAATTCGAATGAATTATAATGTGGAAGAGCAGGGAGCTGTGGAATTGGAAAAGTCGAAAAGGATGGCGGGAAGTGAGACAAAAAAAGTGATATGAAACTTCTCCTGGAGCAACTCTCGTCCGGAAGGGGGGGGGGGTGGCGAAGGAGAGCATCCGAAGACGGCAGAGCACTTGTTGGGAAGAGGTGCCCGTGAGTACATGCGTGGGAGGGAGAGAAAGAGACGGGGACAGTCGCTGCTGTGATCGCGAACCCATTCCATGCTTTTGGATGCACGCGACAACGAGTTACATATTGCCCTCAGCCACTCGGCGGTGAGAAGAGATGAAAGCCGATGATAAGTTCCATCCGGTGCGATGATTGAGTGTTCCGAGATGGGAACGCTGGGCATACCAATCGAGATACGAAACTACTCGTGGCCTGCTGGTCGCCCATTCGCCCGAAACCGAATCATACGCGCGCGCTTGGTCGCGGGGTCGCTCCTCTTCATTGGACCCCGTGCCCCCGGTACACGCCGCCAGAAAAACTTGAATCCTTCCACCCGCAACCTCCTGTGACGCTCACGAGGCGGAAATCAAGCGAACGACTAGTAATTTTTTAGGAAATTAAATGACATTTTTTCAAAAATTCCAGATGCAGTAAATGATTCGGAAAAGATTCTCGAGTGGTACGATAAATATTCACGCTTCGTCCAACACAAGATTGTTCGATAACCGGCATATGGTCATAGGTGGTCGTTTGCGATGGAAACGGAATAGAATATTGATGGATGGATGCGAAAGAACTTGGCTTATTTAGGATCGAGTCTGATGGTGAAAAAAGTACCATCCCTGAAGCACATGGTTTGATCAAGCGCGACCGATAAACATTCATTCAAACTCACATTTGATGAAGTTCAAGAACTATTGTAGTCGCGATATGCACACATTTTACAAGCGTCACATTTTCCGCAAGTGCCTTGTGTTGTGTTTTAATCATTTTTCAGGGGAGAAGAGAAGAATTTGGAACATTTTATAAAAAATCAAAGCGGAACTTGTGAAACTTCATCTTTACAAAACGATTTTCTCCAGAAAAACACCTCCATGCGTCATAATTTCATTACTACTAAGGACAAACATTATAATTTTAAAAGAGTTTAATGGTTAATGACCCTAAAATAATCCTTTGATTTGACTTGGAACAAAGGGTCAATAATAATATTTGTTCCCAATCCAAAACGAACGCTATTTCCTCGTCTCTCGATTAGGAATGACAATCCACAATGTTGGTTGCACGGGGAAATACGACACTCAACAAACTGCAATGTAGACATTCCTCCTGTTTTTGAAGAGGCTCGTCAAGCTGTTTAATTTCAAATCTAAGCTGTTTCAATCAATTTCAAAGCTGTCAAATTTAAATCGACATGTGAATTTCAAATGGATAAAATATGCCCAAAATGTTCCAAACTGCCTTCCCCACGACTCGTGGACCACATATTCTGTCGTCCGTTGTTAGTAAGCTCAATCGCTCGGAGGGAACACCAGGGGATAAATTAACTCAATTCGGTCAATTAATCTTGGAGGATTCCATGCAAACCGTGGATAGCCTAGCTCGAAAGATCACCATCGGGATAGTTGGTCCATCGAGCCTAACGCAAAGACTGGAGAAAGAGCTGTCACCACTGTTCATATCTGGGGAGAGGTTTTATCAGAATGAGACCAGAGCCGTTCATCCCCAGAAGCAAATTCCCACTTTTTTATTGTTCGAATAATTTTTAATTTTCACCGTGTCTGGTAGGCTTATCACCACACCTACACAGAAAGTTTACAAAAAATAATGATTTATTCTATACTTTCGTCGCCTCATATGGTCCCCGGATTTAAATGCTGACTTCGACGCAGCTTTAAGACAATTCCGTTTTCTAATCGCCCTGACGGCGACGCAGACCACGTAGACAACAAGAGAGTGAGGAGGTCTCATTATGATCCCTTCGCCCTAAATATAGATGTTTCTTCTTCTCCTCTTCCTCCCCGTCGCCATGCCGCTTGCGAGCTTCAGCGAGAGCGAGTTTCTACGAGGAGTCAGTGGCGTTCAGGTGAGGTTGGCGCAAGGGACAGGGCCGCCGCCGTGGATTTCCGACGTGAGCGTGCGGGGTGGCCTCCCCCCCTCTTTCTCTCCGAGAGGGAGCCATACCGTCCCCGCCCGTACTACTTCCTTCCCACTCCCCGCTCCTCCGACGCTCACTCCCGCACCCCCCCCCCCTCGAAAATTTCATTCATTCTTGGAAATTACGGAGCCGAAAGCCAAAAGATAGCGGATTTGTGGTGGCGGCGAATGGGGGAGGGAGGATAGGATGGCAATAAAAAGTCTCAAGGAGGAGTCGAGACTCCTCGCACAGACACAAAGGCGCGAAAGTTGATGACAGCTTCCTAGACACGAGAGAGAGAGGAATCCACTTCAACATGCCCTTAAAGAATTGTCAAAACTCTTTTTAAAAAATACGCTTCGCTTTTACTCAGGGGAACAGGTAGTTAACACGTCCACAAAAATTACACTTGAAAGAGACCCTAATATTTTTGAAAACGCGAATAAACGGGACAAACTCACCAAAGGTGATTAACTCAAAGTTTTGTTTTATAGGGAATTAGTACGGGGGTCCAATTCCTTACCCTGAGCCACCTAGAGGGCCAGGGACCCGTTTTCTCAAAGCTAAGAGAACATATCAATTAACAAGTCCACTGAAAACAATTTAAAATGTAGTTTGAAGCATTCTAAGCAACGCAGTTTCTTCAAAGTAGCCGTAATGTGTTGAAACGCGAGTGACTCACCCACAGCTAGGCACGGCAGGCAACGGGAACGCGAAGTGTCGTATGCCCGCTTTGAAGTTCCGTCACCTCGCATTTTGCCACACGCAAATGCAACCTCCCGACGCGTTGGCACACTACACGTGACGGCAGGTGTTAGAAAGCCACCAAACGCGAAGGAAGTGGCCAAAAACAAACACTTTAATGGGAAGATTAATTTCTCTTAAGCATGATGGGTAGACGTTTTATGCAGCTAGATGTCGCTGTCGGGAATTTTCCAATGGGTTAGAGGACCCTTCGGCAGTCTGCAAGCCGACTCCGCACACTGATCCACGGAGGTTCAAACCTGTGTGGCTCACGGCAGTTGAGATAGTTCCATCAATGCCCAAATTAAACTCTTGCGACTGATGTTTCTACGATAAATGCCGATAGCAGATCCGTGAAATTACCACTGAACGGTAATTGGTGCCAATTGCATTTCGACCTGGATTTTTTACGTAACCTTTTTGATTAACAAAGAGAAAGAATCCCCAATTAATGTTCACATTAAACAATATCACTGGTTTAACCACAATCACAAAACTTTCAAGACGTTATCCGGCGCATTTAATTATTCCATTTATATGGAATAATTAAATAAATACCGGTTTGTATGAAAAGGAGATCGGTTTCCCTACGGGCCCGCGAATGGCACTTTCGCAAGACACCTTACTTAAGAGAAATAATGAGTTGTTCAAGTTTGAAAGGAGAACATATATGCAAAAAATAAAGCCGGTGATTTTGCATCCGTGAATTATATTACTACCGCATAAGGCTGAACGTTGATGGTATTCTTGTTTTCAGGAAAAAAAACCTCCAGGGATGGTGGTCAGCTAGACCAGCCAGATGCGAAATTTTATCTCGTCGACGAAGCTCACGCTGGACCATAAAAGAGATGGTAGGCTAGGGAAGCGAAAACAAGAAACTGGTTATCTTCCGAGGGAGGCGGGAGCGGTGGAATGCAGGAGTTCCTAACCTGCCCATACTATATACTAATGTCTGCGAAAGCTTCCAACGTCAATGTTAAGACGCAGCCAGATTCTGCCGATGAATGATTCATTTCGCAGCGAAAACTAAAAGGGCCTTGGTGAATGGCCGAAGAAAAGTAGTCCACAGCTGCAGGAGGTTCGTCGCCGAGTACATTCTGTCTTTCGTATGGCAACTTATTCAGCTATGGCAATGTGAGAGGGCAAATAATGTGGTGTTATTTCAATAGGCAGTGAAACATAAACATGATTTATCGCAGTCAGTCTCGGGAATATGATCGAACCGGCATGTTGGTGACGAATTGCCCAGAATAAATTGTAGGTTGAAGTAATCGAGAACTACGAAAAAAAAATGAATAAAGTTTAAATTCATTAAAAATGGCGTAATATAGCCTCCACTTATTACTTTTTCATTCTGGATGCATTTTAAGGACCTATATGTTAAATTAACACCAAGATGCTCCTTAGCTTTCAAAAAATATTTGACAGAGACTAATTGCTTCCACGACTGATGACGCAGAAATCCATCTTGAGTCCAAGAAATTTTCCATAAAAATAATAAGATCGCTAATCGCCCTCCAATGTGACATATTGAAACCACTAATACGAGAGGCGAGATATAACAAGTAAAGTTGTATACGAGTGTTTTCCAGACTGGCGTTTAGGATCAACCATGGCGCAACAGGTCGCTGCTAATCATATTCTTTACATTTCATGTAAAATATTTACGAATAAAATTTCAGAATCTACTAAAATCGAGTCACTGTTTGCAATTGAACCTGTGCCTATCACCAATTGAACCAAATCCTCCATCTCATTCGATGACACTGAAAGATCTGCGATAAGATAAGGAAACCTCTGGTGCTGCTTACGAAACATTTCTTCTTTTTACATTATGAAAATTATTTCTGATGGAAATGGAGCGGATGATACAGTACACATTATTGTCAATGATCAAAAAAATATTTTATTCCCATAATCTCGATTTCAAACTGAAATTCCATTTGTTGAAAACTAAATGCCCCGAAATGTATAATGCAAAGAACACAAGAATGGCACAGTTTATTTTTATTGGAAATTGATATGTTTTCTTTTTGGATGACATCTATGATAAGAACGACGTGCGAAACAGCAGTTATTCTTCAGAAAGCGTCAACCAACGAACAATAAAAATTGCACTGCAGCAAATACTAATTACGATTCCGTTTATTTTCTTGACCGCTGATTGCGCATTGGTTGCTCAATACCACATGCTTTCGTGTGGGGTCCGACAATCTCCGCTATGTCTTGATGATTATAATCTTCTTAAAAGCTTAATATAAAACGGAAATATTAATTTCATTTCCGTTATCTACCAAGGCTATAAAATACCCCATGAACGAGACTGTACAATTAGATGCTCGATCGAGATTACAGTTTTAATGAGAATATGCCGCAAACACGAAAAATCAATTCCCGAAATAAAAGCTAAAAGAAACTGATAATGATTTGTCAATAGCGAATCGATGCTAATGATACATCAATAATTGAAACGGATGCGATCGCCTGTGGTCCAATTTCTCTCTCAGCGCGGGAGTTCTAGAGAGGGAAGAGTTGTAAAGTACCAGTCTCATTAAGTGACCTATATAATGAATGCATGCATGATTCATAGACTCATCGCCCAGGAACTGACGAGCATTAGTATACCAAAACAGCACCGCAAACTACCGCTTTGCGTAAATCAAACAACCGACGCATACTTTGCGAGTGGCAACCGTTATACATTTGGGAATATAATACGTCGAGTTTAACCTACGGAAACAGAACCGGCGCCAATTCCACATGCCAATCGACGACGCCCTTGAGTATGGATGATACAAAAATGCTTCCACCCACTCTCAGACGCAGTCCGCGGAGACGATCTCGCGAAATTGAGTAAGGAAACCCGCGAAAAGAAGGCAGACTCGAGTCCGTGCGCACATGGATTGCTTCACGGTGGAACTCGAAAGATGAGAAAAAATATTGAATTGCCGTGACCTTGCACACTGCACCAAAAGAAAATTCCCCGGACACGACATTCTTAACCTCATTACAAATAATAAATACCAGAATCTTAACTGAAAATGTCACCCCGACAACATCGATCACGTTGCATCGAGCCGATGCGATTCGTCGAAAGCGAATCGCATCGACGGTCTAATCCTATTACTTATTTCGTAAATGTCTACGGTTAATCTCTGTCGCCTTCACCTTCGGTCTCCCATCTCACCACGCACAGCCCGTTCGTAATTCCTGAGGCGCAAATGCGTGCTGACCGCACGCATTTACGCCTCACGTATCAATTTACGGAGTCGTCAGCACGCGTAAACAAAAGCACGCCGGAGACAACATTCCACATGCATTGGAATAAAAAGCATTTCATTTCTTCTAAAAGAATTCACAGAAAATAACTCGCGAACGACATAAATACAGCAGCAATCGTTTTTAACTTGCATACTTACATGAATCTGATTGATAGAGTGTATTTGGAATTAGATAGACATTTTTAATTCCACCAGAATCATGAATTTTTCATTTGACCATAAACTTATTGAGTATAACATCAGATATGAAATCACTGCACCTACAAAATCACCGAGAAATAAATTATTACTCTATTAAGAACACGGAAATTAAACTTTGTTAACTCCTTAGACTAGACTACTGGACTAACTCCACAGTTAATCAACTGTGGAGTTACGTATAGTTTCCGTGATTGATAACTTACACCATATCACGCTAGAAAGCATTTCCTCCGATATTGAGAAAAGATTTCTTCCGTGATGAACTTTTTAACTATACACGCTTTTCAAAGCGTGCACGCTGCGAGTTCCCAAGTTTAACTTTAGGATAATGAAGAAATGAACGAAAGTATTCATGGTAGTAGACATGTTTACCTCAAAACCGCAACCTCGGTTCTCTGTAAGTATTTCGCTATCATTAAATTAATACAGATTACTTTTCCCTTTCCTCCGCCAAAACAAAGTCACCACTGAGACCGCCAACTCTTGCGAAAATTACTTCCTGAAAACCTTCCGCACCCTCAGAAAATTCTCAAAGACTATAACCATCGAATCTCTTTATTTCCCAACCAAAACCGCCATTCAGAAGCGACCTGCCACTGGGTATACGTGGAAACCAGATTGCAGGGATATTCACTTCATTTTACCATGGTAAGCATTCATTGAAATCCGTTCACCCTTTAAACAAAAAGGAGGGATACAGAAAAGTGTTCTGGCAGCTTGCGCATGGATGTATGGTGTAATTCCTTAGGAATGAACACTGCAATGAATCGCGAGAGTCTGTACTGAAGTAACAAGTAAAGAAACCATGTGAGACAGCACCAGCAGAGTGAGGGAGGAAAATATACGGTGCTCCTTTCAAAAACCCTCTTACAGAAAGTATCACGGATATGCTATAGTTAGCGAATCGACACTTTGACATGGAGCATGGGACGTTTGGCTGCCAGCCATTAACTACTCGTATGCCACTTTAGAGAATTATGATAGGAGAAAAAGAAAGGCACTTCTTTAAAAAAAATGACTGGTTTTGTAGTGGTGGCTAGCCGAAAGAGGAAAAAAACGAGCAGCTTAAGCTATCGGCACGGGAATCCATTACTCGGGATTTCATTACGTGGGACCCCGATAGTTACTTCGGTGGCAGAGATAAACTTAATTGTCCTTGTGGTTGTTCTAGTTTCTTCGTGATAACGACAGATCCCGACTTACTTTCTCAAATAAGGTTGTAAGATTTACTTGTCTTTACACATTTTGACGATCCTATTGGGATATTTTTTAACTCAATTTAGGGGGTCCCTAAATTCATATTTTCTCATCGTATCCCAAACGCAGTACTTATCAACAGGGAGGAATTACAACCAATTACACCGTCGGCTTATGCGTACCAGCGAGAGGAGTCCCCACGAAGAGAGAAGGGAAAGATCTTTTATTTCAAAGAACCCTGATGCAACAGGATCCGTCAAAATTAGATCCAACTCCGTTTGTCTCTAGTGGTGTCTTGAAACATATATTCTCTCGAAACTGGGAAGCGCGAGGTTTCCGGGTTCACCCACTTCAGCGGAGGGTGCGAAAACAACATCGTCTAAATATATCCCTGGAAACACTAAAGAGGGAATGAATTTTCAAGCTGCCTAGTAACCTTTCTCCAGAAGTTCGCGAAGCATTTCACAAGGAAACTTGGGACATTTTCAAAATTAGACGCTAAAAACATGGAGGCCATTCGCTTAATATTTCACCGAAATAATTGGTCCTCGTTCCATTGCAGAAATGAAACGTAGGATCGCCAAGAAATTTCATTTTGTAAAATCTTGCGTTGTAATTACCCCAGATACTGTTTTGTATTCCTGACGTGTACGATATGAAGGGTTTGGTAGGATGTAGGATAAATGAGATATGTAGATAAATGAGACCATGAACGTACCTCGTATTAGGCACAATTGAGACCATGAACGTACCTCGTATTAGGCACAATTAGAGAAAAATCTAGTTATACAGCAATGAAAATTTTAAACCAAATCCTAGAGTATATAAACAATAAACAAAGTAAATAAACAATATAAAAACTTATTCAGTATAACGTTATAATAAATTACTCGTCACGTAACGGAGAAAATCTTCGAAAACTACTAATAATAAAATACGCTACCTTAAGAGGATTTTCCAAAAATACGTCGGGGGCGGTGAATGAGGATACACTCATAGCTTTCAAGGTGCCAAGGCACCACACACATCCGAGGAGCTCTAGCAAAGTTCTATTTCTTCAGACAAGACGAAATTCATTACAAACGACTTGAAGCTGTATTTCGCTAATTATTCTTGTCTCTATCTGATATCATTAAAAATTATTCGCAGATTTCCTCAAGCCATCGGAGATCCGTGTGGGTAGGGAAGGCTATCATCCTGTCCACGCGACCGCCTTCCCCTCGGAGTGCGCCGACTGACACCCAACCAATTCATGTATGGCATCACTACGTGTTTTTTCGTGAATTACACGCTAAATGCTTGCTGATATTCTCCCAATCAAGTAAATTATCGCGTATTCTGGGTCCCATTAGCCACGTAAATTCGCTTCTCCGGACCGAGCGATCAAGGCCTAAGACCGCAAGGGGTTCCTCGATCGAAGTTGGTGGCATCCATTGTACCTCCATTGCTTCTATGAACTGTGGAATAACACCGGCTCACGCAATCAGGAAGAATGGTATGATGCGATCCACTCGTTCAGAAGGGGGCATCGCTCCAAGGAACACATACCACATTTTGATTCCGGCTGTTTAAATTTCACTGAAGTGCTCCTTCAGCATTCAACCTAACAGCCTACATTTTTTTCTGGTTGCCGACTTCGGAGAGGTCGAGAACCCTTACTATTCGGAAGCTCTTCGATTCGCTTCCTCCTAAGGATAAAAAAAACACCCAAAACATTCACGTTCGGACTATTCCTCTTATCGCCAGTCAGACCGATGGCTTTGACACTCTTTCGCAGTCAACCAGATGACCCTTGACCGATGCCCCCGTTCGAAATCAGGCGGATGGCAGAGATATGGCGCAATTCAAAGGGGAAAAAAGCTTGATTTAGGGTCCACCTGGGACAGCTTCTTTGACTTAATGGTCGCAAAATCCTTCTAGAGTGGTCAGGTAAATGTTTGAAATGGCAATAAACCTTTAAAAACATTTTCCACCTTGCTGAATATTGCGAGACAGGTTTATTATAAAATAGCATTTAGAAAATCATTCCTCATAATGCTTAAGACTTCTTTTAGAGGGCTTGTATATTGACATTTAGTTTTTGGAATCTGACCGTTTGGGGGAGATCGTGGAGATCCAGGAAAAATATCTCTCCGAAATTTTCCATGGATTTCAGCCGCTTACTGACAACAGGAAAAAATCTTGTAGCTTCTCAGGCAATGGAGCCCCAAAGTTATGAAATCTTCGTTTTCGAGAGGACGATAACACGCCTTCCGGAGTATGGCGTCACGTCGATATTCCACTTCGATCAATAGAGGCCGGTTGCTTTTGAAATAACATCAAAAGATAACATTGAAGCGACGAACACAACTTCGTTTCGAGCCTAAACAAGGGCTTGAGATTAGAAGCTTTTGCCTTTCAATTCGATTACGTGATTTATGGTAATTATAAATGTATCTTGTGAAATTCTCGCAGAAGAGAAAGATTTGATGGAATGCTTGCAAAAAATACTGCATTAGTATTTGGATTTGTTGTAATCGCGAATCGTGTGAAGGGAGAATTGGTTGCTGGGACTGGTTTACACTTACATCTGATTGAGATATTCTCTAGCTTTCTCAGGTTTTCCAGGTCGAAAATCACATATTTCCTTAAAATTGAACTTGAGAACACCGCGTCTTCGCTGCTTCCAAATATTGTCATTTGAAATAATCTGCATGTAATCTCTACTTCTTCACAGCCCTGATGCATGAAAATCTAAATGATATTTTGACCATATAGTACGTTACAATATTTTGGTAACAAATATTTAATAAGTACCGTATCTTACGGCATAAGACGCACCCTCATTTCAGTAGGTCACACACCAGAATCAAGTTTTAATAGTCCGCAAGAAAGTACGGGTAATTTATTAGTATTTTTTTAAACACACAATTCCACTCAGCAATTAGAGCACACTCTGTTTTGCTACAATCAGTTGTGATAAAATACGATCAGGTCCATTCTATATCTCCTTCGAACCTCTTTCGACATCGCAGAAGGGATTAACACGATATTCACGTCACATAATAGCGATGAGCAAATTCCCAACCATAGCAAATTATTCAATTGAATTATAAATATTATGATACGTAAGTTTAATGATCTAAATATAATGGATGAAAATAGATAGCACGGACCATCTTGGGTCAAAGATAACATTCAAGATTTAACGTTAAACCATTAATATAATCAGTATTAACCCATAAGGTTCGAACCTTCACATTTAAGACGCGTGGGGTTTTTTCCAACCATAATTTTGGAAAAAAGGTGCGTCTTATATTCTGAAATATACGCATCTTAAAGAATTAATAATTTCCTTCCCCTTTTCCCGAATAAATACCGATTCGACCTTCTCTTATAAAATACGACTTTTTTAACCGTACTCTGTCCCTGAAGACGAGAAAGACATTGAACCTCAAACAGTTTTTTCCAGCGATTTCACACGTATTCCCTCAGGTTTTCCGGTATTCCTTAACCAAATAGATATCCCTGATTTCTCTAGGTTTTGATTTTTTTTAATGTGACAACCCATAGAATTAAATCTATCAGAACGTCAAATGATTCTCCCTATTTCGCGCGGGCGTTGCTATTTGCCGATGTAGCGTGGGTTTTCCATGATTCATCGAGTCATAAGCCAAAGAGAAGAAAGTGTCCGAAGTAAGTACTTCCACCGGAGTCAACCCTGCATCTTCTCAAAGATCTTATTCCGGCTTGCTCTTTCTGTGACTGGGATGACCCCGCCCTGGCTTCTCAATTACCTTCCTTTGTTTCCATTTTTTTCAAAAACCTTGCGGATGCTATACGAACTGAACATTTCGTAATTCCCGATTAAACAATTTTTCCACTAGGCAACAAATACTTCACATTCTCATCGCTCTCGCCGTGGTCTACCTAACAAGGGCATGTCTAGGATGATACCTAAAGCTATTACACATTGCTTTATTTACCCCAGCCAAAGCTCATGTTTGCCCCACAACAATGCCTCCTCCATATCGATTACGACACCTTCCAACTACCTTCATACAGTGCGAAAAGCCTGGCCTCCTTTCCTTCCACTTCCCCGCTGAACAACATTCTTCCCTCTAGCATGACCTTCAGCAACGCAATACCTCTCCATACCCCTGAGTGCCTATTTAGCCAAATAAATAAATAATGAATACCTGTTTCATAGCGAATTCAGATTGAGTGGCCGCAAAAGACGTTAAAACGCGTCGAAACTTAATGGAGGGTGCACTTACGTGAGCGGGTGGAGTGGTTCGGCCGAAGGAAGGACAAGAAGTCAAGATAAAGGACTCGTTAATGGGTCACCAAATCTCCTTAAATTAGGAGTCTATATTTAGGTAGAGGAGTCAAATGTCAATGAAAAAAATATATTTTTTTCTCCCAAACAAATCTGATGATTCGAAGTACAGAGTTCTCGCCTTATCGTGGGTGTGTTTGTGGTACACGATTGATCGTGCCTCGTTAGCCGGCAAGAAATGTTTTCGGAAGTGCAAACGCTCGTTCCCGAAGAAATTCTCCTCAATGCTTGCACCTTTGGGCAAGTGAGCACGCTCGCTCCGTCTTTTTATCGTGTCATTGTGGCATGAGGCAATCACCGCTACGGCACATGGGCTGAGTCGAGCATGTCGGGGATCGGGATTGGTGCGGTCGCTATCGCACTGGCTCCCCACTCTCGGGTTCAAATCCCGGCGGTGTTGAATATTTTTCAGAAGTATCTCGATACCTGCTTGAGGTACTTTGTGGAGGGCACTTTGAGTGAGTACGCCGTCCGTCGGATGGGACGTTAAGCTGCGGACTACTTGGCGCCTTTCTTAAAGAGTAGGCTAATGCCGACGCCGGGTTTCTCTCCACCCTTCATCCTTTCCTGTCCATCTCCTATGGTGCAAACGACCTCAACAGTCGGTCGCCTCCCCTAAATACTACTACTTCTACCGAGCATGTCAAAAGATTGGCATGCCGAGTTGTCAATTTTCACATCGTGGCGCGTATTTCACCGATCGAATTTGTTGTTTCCCACCACAATCGTGGACCCTAAAGGGATAGGTGAGGGTAGAGCTAGTCTAATGCTAAGCCCAACAAGTCGGGTGAAATTCACATATCAGGATTAGAGGGACTAGATTCTGTTCCCTGTGCCGCCTGTAGCTTCCCAGAAAGAACTGGTTTCCGAAAAATAACACTTCGGTGAAGCTGAGATGGGTGAACAGAGTCGTCACCCGGAATCGATCACCCAGGGTCCTTCGGTCAGTGACCCTGCGCTCTAACAACTACAACCGCATCTTAATATTTTATCGAAAATAAATTACGTAAATATGGCATTGGGTGTTGATTGTCGAAAAATCACGAAGTTTCTAAAATGTCTTATTTGAAAGTTCATTGTATTGTAACCGTTCAAATTAGAGCCGAGAATTTATGCGCAAGAGCATCTAATGAGATCTCATGAGCGTAAAATTAACTTGGGTGCTACAAGTGCACATTACATGAGAACAAGACGTCATCACTAACGTCGGCTGCGGCGACCACTTGGACAAGAATCCCAAGGATTTTTCAAGAACTGCGCATTTTACAGAGTGACCTCATCCTCTCCCATGCTAAGACTAGTTGAAGCAGGCGAAGGGATAATAGACAAAATGTTCCTCTGATTTGCCTTCTTGGATGTATCCATGGGGACGCAATGGTTGCTGGGAGGAGGCAAGTGGTAGCGAGGCGGGTGGGAGGTCGGATTTAGAGGAAGAAGGGGAACGCTGGAAGGAAACCCAGAATGGACCTCGGACAATGCTTCAACATAAAAGGAGCCGGGGAGTTATGGGTCTAAATTCCAATTGGAGACGGAGTGGGCACTCCACTATAGAAGTTCTCTTCACACGGCACACCAAAATCAAGGACTGGAATACTACTCGTTAATCTGCCACCGATGGGACATGAACCCGGGTCCTCGGCACGATTAGACACCACCCTCCACCTATCCTAGCGCCTTTGTTCACAATTCTTCCACAATGATTAACCATTATTCGCGGATTTGCATATCTCCGTGCGATCGATGGGAAGTTACGAATGCTTCCAAATGAAACAGCAGGGGGGGGGGGTGCGTGAGACGATCGATTTGAAACCACGAACCACACCTATGTTGATAAAAGTGGGCGGAGACAAAAAGATGGACTTCGGAAAAAAAGTCCGACGCAGATTTTATAACGAGGATCCGTCCCTGATTCGACCGAAAAGAATGAACCCAAACTACATTCGTGACGGGAACTCCTTCGGTAGCATTCTTAAGCGAGAACAAACGTTAGAAGCAACTGCGATACCGAAATATCGTTCATTGTTTGAAAAAACATGAAAAATAAGTTATTCGCGGGGTACAACCCCCCCTCCCCTTACAGTAAAGGAAAAAAATACATAATTTTACTCACACAGGTGATATTATCAGTTTGCGAAAAGTTTATTTATTATTTATTTATACTGCATTAGTCCGAAAACAGCACTTCAACCTTTACATCGGACTTTCAACATTAATATAGCAAATTCCAAAGAAACTTCAAAAAGAAAAAATTTCAGAGTTTAAGAGGACGCCTCGGTAGCTTAAGTGGCTAAAGCACTCGACCGGATATTGAGGGATCTGGGTTCGAGTCCCAGTCAAGGCGAATGATTTTTACGCTCTGAAATTGTTGCATTAATACGACTCGTACACTCAAGCCCTAGGTGGAGGAAAAACCACCTAACATATATATATGTATATAAATATATATATATATATATATATATATATATATATATATATATATATATATATATATATATATATATATATTTTGTGCGTCACCAAAGAGCGTTCCATTTCGAATAAATTTATACATATATCTATATATATGTGTGTGTGTGTGTGTGTCGTATATATATGCATGCAATTGGATCATTACAATTTCAAAACAAATGCCAGACTAGTAGCAGGTAACAGAAAATTTTCCCCTGAATTTTTATAATTTTTCTATTAGTTTTTAGGTGAAAATAGGCATGAGTACTCAGATACCGCAGGGCCAAGAAACAAAGCATTTGTCATATATTTTTGATTTGAGCGGAAGGAAATTATACTCGAGGATAAAGTACACAAACTGAATATGTCCTCATGCATGAATAGAACATAAGCTACCAGATGAACTACGGACTGTGAATGCGTCCTTAAGGCTCAAATATCAGAAATTCAGATGAATTAAGATACGTAAATGAGAGATGTTCACGACTTTCCAGGCAAAAATCAAGAAAGGTATCAACAGCATAGGAGGGCGGAAATGCTTCCGTGTTGAGAAATGGAAAGTTACCTTATAGGGAGTAAGGTTGGAATTTTAATATTATGATTCGATTCTATTCATTTAATAGTTTCAGCAACAGGTGCTACCGTTTTATTAAGCTAATATGAACACATTAGCAGCATCCACCCATCGTAGCCATAGCAAGGAAAGCTTAGCAAATGGAATGATAACTGCCACTCATCGGCTGAGGCCCCTCAGGCGATACTTATCGCTGGCCTAATAACATACATCTCATGCATGGAATTGGAATGAAACGAAATTGATGACTTTTTGATTGGAGCGAAACCGATTTTGAAGTGTTTATATTTAGAAATCATTTGGAATAATACGACGGCTTGAGTAAAGACGTTTTCATACGGATTAAAAAACCACCGCACGTTACCTGAAGGCCGAATTACTACGCCGTGTTATTCCATCTACATCGTCAGATGCCTGAGCAGAAATCATAAACGTGCCTTCGACGTGGGACTCTGGAAAGGATGAAAACAAAAACGCCTTCACATTGGCTTTTTAAGTGAGTGAAAACTCGCTCGCTAACCAACCATAGGGTATTAGAAAAGTATCCTAATTAATTCCAAAGAAACTGCGGGAGATGCCGCAACAGTATACGGGTTCGAATCCCAGTCAAGGCGAATGATTTTTACACTCTGAAATTGTTGCATTATCCTAATTAAGATAATTTGCTAGATATCTCTTTAAATGTGCATGGATCATTCCATTTATTAGAATATCAATACCCAAAAACGAAAATTTAAAACAGTCATGTATATAATTAGTACCACAACTTTTGAGTGCTCTACTAACTTGCACCCAAAAATATATCCAGTACGTTTTTACTTAAGTTTAAAATACTGCTCCTCAAAACACCCAACATCAAAAACCTAAAAATTCCTCTTTTACCAATGTTTCAATCTGTTGTTAATAAGTTAAATGGCAATGATTGTAAGTGATGACGATGGTAACCCCGAAATAGATTTACTCTGTGGTGTTGTTAAAAAATTAAGTACTCTAAATATGTTCGGTGAAACACTAATTTAAGTGGAATACACTTACATTTATTATGCTAAATATCTATTCATTTCCGACGGCAATTCCACGTTATATGTTGTAGTACATTCAGGCTGGAAACACCAAAGGACGTTTCTTATCATGCCACTCACTCTACTCGCGTGTTAGGCTAACAAAAATGCAACGGAGTCCGAAAGTTTAGAATTCAAACGTGCCAGGTTATATACTGTGGGTCGCGGAACTATTCATTCGCCATCGACGCACATGACGGAGAATGCGGCAAACAAGTTGTAGATGGAGAACTGGAATTAAGGCACTCGCTTTGAATAACGTGAATCAGAGTTGGCATATATCGACATTTAAAACTGTCCAGGGAATAGATTTATGGTTTGAGGGAAAGTTTATTGATTCATGTCGCAGGCCTCAACTCTTTCCTTGGCGCCATTGAAAAATACTTGCAAACGTCTTAATCATATACATCACATCGTCACGGGTCTCATATTTACTGAAAACGAGCTCATTCACTGCAACACTCAACTGCATCACCAGAGAAAAATGTGAGGCAATTCGGATAATTCTGTATTTTCAATTCACCGGTGTTTGAATAGCCATATGTAATCTTTATTCAGGGAAGCTGTAGCCCGTCGGGTGAATGGCGGCGCTACTGACGCGGGGGGGCCTGAGTTCAGGGTGATGCCTCTGGGCACCCTCAGCTTTACTCAAGTTATGTTACATTTCGGGTACAAGATCTTCAGGGAAAGGAACCCTGATCTGTGTATTTCGCAACGCCGTAGAGTGCTTAGTATTAGGTGAGCCGCACCCTAGCCTCTCAAAACCAACGTGATTCATGTGGTTACACTTTGAAATAAAGCAACACAAAATTGCGAATAACGATTGACGATTAAATATAAAACAGTCATACGAAGATTTGCTATGCATGCTAATTGCTTCTCTAGTAGCATTTAATTCTCGGATCTAAGCTGCGTTCTCAAAAAGGACAAAGGTGGTTGAACAGGTACTTAAACCCGGTTGCGGATGAGAAAAAAAGAGGAGAATGTGTTTATTTGTAAGATCTGCTAATTTTTTCGTCAAATGTCGTCGGCTATTCGAAGGAAATAGGTTTTTTTCGTGAGGGCTATGGCGCACACAAATAATCATTCGTTCAAATGGCCTTCCAACATTTTATAGGCAGTTTCTCACGAGAAATATACACAATCACCTCTACTTCAGATGAAAATTGACACAAAAACTAAGCAAGAGTGTGGTCTACTTTAGGAAAACCAAACTTCTGGAGCGACCCGGCAATGCTCAACTGGCACAACCAATAAATGAAATTAAACAGTAGCCAGCGTAAAAAGTATCCCGCGATTCGCCAATAGAATGAGACCATCTAAAGGTTTTAGAATGGAATGGTGACACGACCTATGGCATAGTTTCCCATGCTCCATTTTCTGCCCGCCTTTATCGATGACCTATTGGTATATTTGCGAACAACTACGCTACTAAACGTTCCATATGCACAGTTTTGCACAGATGACCAAAATAGCGCCCGCATCCGCCCTAAATCCGCAAGGACTCAGTCTGCACTCGACCCGTGACGGCGAACTTCACCTCGTATCCATTCCGCGGATACTGATTGAGTACTTGATACACACTTCATGCTCCAAAAGAATCCTGCCACGGTACCATTTAGTAACTTATATTTACCTGCTATACATACAAATATATATATATATATATATATATATATATATATAACATTCATTGTCATTACTTCTATTTCTTCCGATGAAGACGGAGTTGAATTCCGCCGAAATGATCAAGAAATAACGTGTGAGTGATCTTTTTATGTGTTCTTATGTTGTTTGTTGCTGTCAAAGTTTGTTATTCAACACTTCCGTGTTACTTCGACGAAATCATATATATATATATATATATATATATATATATATATATATATATATATATAGTACAATACACAGTAACACACAATATAGAAACACAAAAAAAGAACACTCACACGTATTTTCTTGATATTTCGACGGAAACAAGCCGTCTTCCTCTGAAGATATAGAAGTAATGCAAATATATATATATATATAAATTAAAAAAAAATATATATATACAGGTATATATATATATATGATTTATAAATGATATATATATATATATGTATATATGTATATAATATTATTATTAGGTAATCTACCGTTTAAGGTAGGTTTTTGGATGGACGTAATTACAAATTAAATAATTTGTGGCCCCTAGAAAAACACAACATCCTACTCTACATCAGGTCCCTCTTCAGTTCTGAGTACTTTCTTCCTCCCTTCATCCCGTCTAAATATATATTTTTTTTTTAAGTAATCTACCGGTAGTAGTAGTAGTAGTTTTAAGGGGAGGCGACCGACAGCTGAGGTCATTTGCGCCATAGGGGATGGACAGGAAAGGATGAAGGGTGGAGAGAAACCCGGCGTCGGCATTAGCCTGCTCTTTACGAAAGGCGCCAAGGGGTCCGCAGTTTAACGTCCCATCCGACGGACGGCGTACTCACTCTAAGTGCCCTCCACAAAGCACCTCAAGTAGGGATCGAGATACCTCTGAAAAATATTCAACACCGCCGGGATTTGAACCCGCGCCCTCAGGGTGGGAAGCCAATACGTTAGCCCCCGCACCATCTCGATCCCCAAGTAATCTACCGGTTAAGGTAGGTTTTTGGACTGACACAACTACCAAACAAACACCTTATCACTCCCAACAAAACACAAAATCAATCATCCTACTCTATATCAGGTCCCTCTTCATCTCTGAGTACTTCCTTCCTCCCTTCATCCCGTCCAACAACCCTATCCTGTTCCTTCCCTTTCCTCTTTTGCCCAACATTCTACCCTCTATCACAGTCTTCAACATCCTACTGCCGGTCAACACCCCCTTCATCCACTTTTCCTGCCTCCATAGGATTGCTCCCAACAAACCCCTCTCTTCGCCCACCATACCAAGTACTTCCTCATTTGTTTTCTTCTCTGTCCATTTCACCTTCTCCATTCTTCTCCACACCCACATTTCAAAAGCCTCCAATCTACGTCTATCCTCCTGCTTCAATGACCACGTTTCCGCTCCGTACATAGCTACGCTCCATATCAAAGTTTTTACGAGTCTTTTCTTAACATCCTTACTCAAAGTCCCTGTCATCAACTCCCTCCTCCTTGTGAAAGCCTCTTTGCCTAGCGCAATTCTTCTCCTTACGTCCCTACTACTGTGACCGTGTTGGTCCAAAACACTACCGAGATACGTAAACTGTTCTACCTGCTCTAGTTTTTGCCCTCCTATTTTAATGTTAAGCTTGGCCTTTTTCTTTCTGGAAAATCGCATAACCTTTGTTTTATTAATATTGATTCTCATCCCATACCTGTCGCACTGAATTTCCAATTCACTCAGCAATGCCTGCAGCCCCTTGGCTGACTGACAAACTAAAGCTTGGTCATCAGCAAACCTAACTGATTTTACGAATTCCCCGCCCACTTTCATTCCTACCTCGAGTTCTTCCCATGCCTCTTTGATCATTTCTTCTGCGTACAGGTTGAACAGCAACGGTGATAATGGGCAACCCTGCCTTACACCCCTTCCTAACACTGCCCATCCTGACTCCCCGTTTCCCACCCTCACCTGAGCAGTCTGAGACATGTACAGGTTGCGGATTAGCCTCCTATCCCTCCAATCTATTCCTATTTTCTGCAATATACGCATTAGTTTTTTTCCCAATTTACTCTATCAAACGCTTTTTCGAAATCTACGAAACAGGCAAATACCTCCTGGTTGTGTTCTATATTCCTCTCGATTAATAATCTCATTACTGCAATGGCATCACGCGTACCTCTCCCCTTCCTAAACCCAAACTGATCATCCCCTAAGTAATCATTTGCCCTACTCTCTATCCTTTTGTTTATGATCCTGAGAACAACTTTAGCTGCGTGGGATATCAAACTAATTGTCCTATAGTCCTCACATGACGTGGCCTTTACCTTTTTCGGAATAGGAACTAAAACTGATCTCACAAAGTCTTCCGGCCAGATTCCCTCCTCATAAATACTACGGATCAGCCCATATAGCCTCTTCCTCCCACATTTTCCCAAGCATTTCAAAAGTTCCACGGGAATGTTATCTACCCCCACGGCCTTATTTAGTTTCATCTCCCTTAATGCCCTTTCTATCTCATTGTCTAGTATGCCTGGACCTAAGCTATCTTCCTCTACGTCATGTTCCTTTTCAATGTCTAACTTTGTTGGTCTAAGCTCTTTACTATACAGTTCTTCTACATATTCCTTCCATCTCTCTTGGATCTTTCCTGCGTCAACTATTACCTTACCGGCCTTATCTCTAACTGCTATCGTTGATCTCCCTTTCTTACTTCCCGATAAAGATTTAACTATGCTGTAAAGCGCACCGATTTCCCCCTTCCTCTGCAGACTTTCCATATTCTCGCACTGCGTCTTCCACCATGCTTCCTTTGCTTTATTTGTTGCCCGCCTCAATTTATTGTTCAATTCTTTGTAATTCATTTTGCCTAATTCTGTATTTATATTCTTCCATTTTCGCCGCTCATCCATTTTTGTAATCATATCATCCGTGATCCATGGTTTACGAGTCCTTTTAGCGTTAACGGTTCCAATAGTGTCTTTTGCGGCTTTAGACAACCCTTTTTTGATACATTCCCATTTTTCTTCAATAGTACTTAGCTCTTTACCGTCCTCCATGATTTTCTCTACCGCCTGTTTGTATTCCTTTCTTTTCAACCCATTTAATGCTTCTACATTCCATTTTCTAACTCGCCGCCCCTGCCTTATCTTTTT
Source organism: Hetaerina americana (assembly GCF_022747635.1). Classification (NCBI taxonomy): domain Eukaryota; kingdom Metazoa; phylum Arthropoda; class Insecta; order Odonata; family Calopterygidae; genus Hetaerina; species Hetaerina americana. The sequence goes on from NW_027286069.1 coordinate 48,581,821, forward strand.
AAAACGTACGCTGCATTTCATAACAACTAAATTGTGGTCTGAGTCCGCATCCGCTCCCGGGAAGCTGTGGGAATTTATCACACTGTTCCTAAACCTGTGTCTAACCAGGATATAATCTAGCTGATATCTTCCTGAGTCACCTGGCATTTTCCATGTATACCTGCGTCTTTTGTGGTGTCTGAACCAAGTGTTGGTGATAACTAACCCCTGTCTCCTGCAGAACTCAACTGCTTTCTCCCCGCGGTCATTCCTCGTGCCTAAACCGTAGTCCCCCACCTCATCACCATCTCTTCCTTCGCCTACTGTCGCATTCCAATCCCCCATCACTATCAAATGTTTCCCTGCAGGAACACATGCAATCATGTCCTCTAACTGATCGTATATCCTATCGACCTCTTCTTCCTTATGGTTGCTCGGTGGCATGTATACCTGGATAATAACTAAGTTCGTCGGTTCTGCTTTTATCTCCACTAGTAGTATTCTATCCGTTACCTGCTCTATGTTGACTACGCTTCTTCCTACCTCTTCATTTAATACTATGGCAACCCCTCGTTGGCTCTCGTCCCCACCGCTGTATATTATTCTATACTTATCACTCCAGTAATCCCCGCTATCTTTCCATCTCACCTCGCATAGACCTAAAATATCTATATTTCCCCTTTCCATCTCTCGCTTAACATTCTCCAATTTCCCCGTCCTCATCATTGTCCTAACATTCCACGTTCCTATTCTAACTAATTTGGTCTTCTTCTCCTGCGTCTTCTGTCCTGCTGCTGCTGGTTTTCCCTTGCAAGGGTTTCGTGGGATGACGACCGCGGAAGCCTTGCCTCCCCCGCTGCCGGGCACGACACACGGCCGATTGGGCCGAGCCCCGTGGTTGCCAGGACTCAAAATATCTCTATTGTCCATCACATTGTTCTTGGGAATGATAATTGAGGTGGTTTCCCGTTGCCTTCCTCAATAGTGTTTTTAACGTGACACCATCACTTACTGGCCGCCCCACTGGGGTCAGACGCCATTGCAGCCGCCTCACTGAGGAACAGACGCTGCGTGGACTACCTTTCGTCTGGCTCCTAACCTTCGACCTATCTGGCATGGGTGACCCTACCAGGAGCAATTTTTATTACTCCCGCCAGTACAGCTCTAGGGGTCATCGGAACGCACAAGCCCTTCCACCACGTCAAGGTTGTAGTCCGGGGAGGGGTCCAAATATATATATAAATATAAATAAATAAATAAATAAATATATATATATATATATATATATATATATATATATATATATATATATATATACACACACACACACACACATATAAAGGCTTAATTTGATAGGATCTTGCGAAAGGCATATTATGCCCAAAGCTATTACATCAACGTAAAAGTTTATTTATTTCTGACAAAAAGTAATTAGATAATCTTTAAAATTATCATCAACAAGATCATAGGTAATCTATCTATTAAAAGTAGGTTTAGACGGTAACTTACAATAACTATGTACTGTGCATTGCATGAACTTCCTACGGTGTGCCCTTCATTATTTCCTACTTCAGTTTTTCCTGCCGTCTACCTGTCTTCGTTCCGTACAAAAAGCCAATTCATTAGCCTTCCTCTTTCCCACTTGGCTAATGTTCTCTCATTTCATTGCGGTCTTTAATATAAGACTCCTCTCGATATTTCCAACACCCACTTTCTCTACCTTTTACTGATTTCCCCAACAGCTTCACCACTTCTCCTAACATGCTTAAAACTTCACCGTTAAGTCTTCCTCTCTGTTCAATTAATTTTCTCCGTTTAAATAACGCTGAATTTCCATTTAACATTCGTATCGTAATGAGGATAACACATCATCCAGGCTCTAAAATAATCCGCTGCATATTCTCTAAAGACTAAATTGTTGAAATTACTTTTAACTAACCCTGGTGAATAGTCAAATCCGCGACATGAATTTCATCTTGGATAAGTATCGTAATCCGCAAGGGATCCTGCCGACATTATTCACGGCATCCCTTGTTTCACGAAGAGGCTACAAACACGTGGCGATTATGTGAAAATTTATAAAGCTCGAGAAAGTAATCCAAACAGAAACTTAGAGCTGTGATTACTCTTACATACCCTCGCTCAACTGCTACATCGTTACCTTTTGTTTCCCTCTTGTTCCTTTGAGTTTATGGAAAAGAAGCAGCCAAAGAAATAACAAGTACTTGCACGGTCATATTTCTTTCATTAGTAAGGCCAAATATCATCGCAATACATTTCGGACAGCTCTAAGTTGGTGAAAATATTTTTACAAAGTTAAGGTAATTAAAGAGATAGAGATAACATGATTGTTTACGATATTTTTAAAATCTTCACATTTTCAGACATTTTTTTTGTTTTTAAATCAATAAAATAAAGGATACGGAAATATAACTTCCTTTTTTGAAATGCGCTCCAATCAGGCTGTAGAAGTCGTAGCTAGATGAGAGTGGTCTCAATCGAAAGCCGGGGTTCTAAAGTGTTTCCCTCACACCGTTCAGTCGCAATTGCGCGTTGGAACAGTGAGGAGCGTGCATTTGCCGTCGAGGCCTACTTATCTAACGGATGTTCTGAGATTGCAACCCAGCGGGCCTACCGAAATCGCTTCTATGTACCCACAAGTTGGGCCCTGTCCCGGACCGGAAATCAATTTTTACATGGATCACTACGTTCTGACAAACCGCGAGTGCGACAAGACGAAGAACTGGAGTCCCTCGATCCATCAGATCACCTAAGAACATTGAGGCAGTGAGAGACGCCATCTTGCAATGCCCACGGCGTACTAAGGTTGTCTTACTCGTAGTAGCAATATTACTGGACAATCGAAAGGAAATATTGCCGATTGTGCTCGATCCGTGCCAAAAATTTTGGTGTACCGTCGTTAATCTGTGATGCTACACAAAAAACGAGGAACGATTGTTCTCAAATAGCGTCCTGTCATGCAAATTTCCCGTTCTCCTTTTCTACACCCACACATTCAACAAGCTGGCACAGTGTCCGCAATACGAAGGTCAGAGAAGTTAAACATTTCATCTACGACCTATCCACCTCTGCGTAAGGTAATTGCAAGCTGGAAGATAGCGAATTGACAACCGGCTCACTCCTTCTCTGCACGCGAAAGACAAAGGCTGAAAATGACGGTATGTATACAGAAGATCAGAATTAAAAACAGATACAATAGCCCACTACGGATCCAATCATAAGGATGATATTTGAATTCTGTTCGTGTTCCGGATGAAAAGCGCGCAAACGATAAACCAATGACACTTCGCCGCCGGTCAGGTAGCGGCCGATTATTTTTTTTCGCACGTGTTGTGCTGGGGAATGCACGTAGGGCATTTAAATTTCTTGGATGCGACTCAAGAATCCAACTCTGGCTCTCAAACCCCTTTCTTCCTCCCCGGCTCGAACGGAAACCGCGACGGCGATGCTTCAACTTCGACGTATACCACAGGCCAAAGGTAATCCCGAGAAGACTAGAACTGCTGGGCACGACAGAGCTGAGCGAAAGAGGCCCTCCGGGACCGTGGTGCAAAACTAGACTAACCACAGGCATGAACATTCATAGGCTTACCTGTACATTTCACGACGTACGGCGAACGACTTCATGCAATGGTAAATTACATCTAAGGGTCTACAGACCTGTGACTATGCCAAACTGAATCAGCAGAAGATGAATAAAAATTAATGGAATGAGGGAGAACCTTTCCATTTAACGATACATAAAATAGGGTTAGCGCTGTCTCAAGATGGCAGAAAGACGTTACACATAAAAAAATTAATTGATGGGATCACCTCTCTTTTATTTATCGTAAACATAAAATTACTTAATCACCCCTTGCTTTATACGCGATCGGATTTAATTTGCCCCAGAAAATTCCATATTTTAAATACAACCCTGCCTTGAGGACTCCGGACACGTCTTATTCCACATTCTAGAGGCGTAACAGTGCACCACCAATGGCTTATGCTCCCCAGTACATTGGAAATAACCATTCGGATCCCGCTCGGCGCGATTGCCGATGGCCCTGAGATATATTTAGACTTAAAAATTCAAGTCCTGGGACAAGGTCCTCACAGTTCCTAAGTGATTCAAGGTTTCCAGGTGACAAATAAAATGAAATACGGACTCTTTGACTTGAGCAGATCCTATGAGTTTACGTAGGATTCAAGGTCCCACAAAACCTGTTCCCGTGCAACGGTTTCAGAGTACGCTGGAGATACACGCCCCCAGACAACAAGGAGAAATGAAAGTAATTTTGGGCATCCAAAGTGCAAGTGAATACACAAGATAAAGAAATAGATTGGAGCAAAAGAACAGAGAAGCAGAGAACGTTTGCCTTTAGGTTTCGGTTTGAGAAAAAATAAGTAGGATACATATAAAATGTGGACGCCAATTATCCCAACCGATGGAAACAATAAGGGAAATATCATGCAAAATTTTAATATTTCAAATTGCCAACGAATAATCACCCAGATTCTGAACATGCTCAGTATTTCTGCCCATCGATGAAGTTGTCCTTTTCGTGTTTGAGCTGTACGTCAATTTAGAAAGCTCGCCACATCAATATTTATTTGGTTCAATCCTACATATTATTGACTCAATTCTGAGAAATTTTATGCAAAACAGTCCTCTTAGTCCAAGCTAGAAAAATATGTCTTCAAATAGCTTCAACTCAGCATTTAAATAATCTTTGATGCTTGATAAAATGCGTACACCCTTCTCCAAAACATCAGAAGTGAAAAAAAATTTAAAGAATATAGAAGCGAAAGAAAATAATCTTTTGAGGTTATGAAACAAAATAAAATTTATGATATGTAGGTCGGATTTATTTGTCCCGAAAGATATGCCACGGCGTCTTTTCAGAATTGATCTAAAAAAAAGTGTTGACGGCTTGAAAAAATAAAAACGTAGAAAAAATAATTGAAAGTAAAAGTTGAATTGCACAATTCTATCGAAAAAAATATACAAGGACTAAACATGAGAGTAATTTAAGATGAATTAAATCTTATCCTTGCACTGTATGCACGCTTCTCACAAACGCGACTATGGGAAGCAACGCTTGGATTGGGCAATATAGGCGGGACGGTGGTCGACCGCTCTTCTTCTCGTAAATCCATCAGAACACGAGAAAACATCAATCAATATTAATTCGAGTATCGTTTGGACAAGAGGATTAAATGAATTATGCAGGTCATCAACGGCCATCGACGGTGAAGTAGGGACGACCATTAATAACTTGTATAATTAATGCTATTTTCTTCGGCCATAAACCCGAGGTCCTATTTAGAATGGAAGAGATGGGTTAAAGCCGTAACCTTGGTCATCCGTTAATCCAATTACTTTCGCTCCTCCAATCAGCCATGGAAAATTAATCCGACAGAAACATACGGATGCGCGGTTAAAGGATAGTAATTAAAAACCCTTTGAGACAAAATGATCCATTACACGTAAGTGTATGCACATCCATTGATTCCATGTAATACGCACGGAATCCATTACATACGTTATCACTTTCAATTGCAAAATTCCAATAACTTTGAACGTTGGATGAAAAATTGAACTGCCGAAACTATAGGCGAGACCGGAACAATACCTTAGGACCATTAAATTGTCGGTCAGATGCTCTAAAAGTGAGCGTCTTGTTTCTCCGTGTAATTTATCATTTGGGTCTTTTAAGGTGGACGCTTTGAACACATGAATATGCGTTTTGAATATTACGACGCCAGATTCAAGTGGCATGATGAATCAAAAAAGCATGATAGGCGCGAGCACAGCAGTCATTCTGATAAAACCCAAATTCAGATAGGGATTGTGCTGTGCTGAATTATCATCATAGGAGCCATGTCTGTTAAGTGCTGAATTTTTAATATTATAACCGTTCCCGTGCTTATAAATCTACTCAACTAGAATAACTGAAACATTCATGGTCACTACATGGTTTTATCCATAGCAAGGGAACGGAAGACTTCGACCTCACTCATGGCTTACAAAAAATGAGAATATGAAACGTTCGACCAAAATCCGAACGAAAGAAAATTGATAACTAGTTATTTTGTGATCCAATTATCCCAGTGAAAAGACAGAAAATATAAATTTTTTATCAATTAAAACTTTTAGTCCTCACGTTGATTTAACGCGGGGAAACTTCGGAGCCACAGAGATAATAAAAATGTTACCGGGAGCTCAGACCAACGGATGACCGCCCGGACAGTGACACAGGCTGCGGAGGGAACCAAGGGAGGGGATCGCCTTGGATACTTTTTCGGGTGGCGATAAAGAGCTCGTGAATGGCCCATCATGCAGCTGACCTTCAAAGCCATCGCACTTTCATTCCATCGTTGAAAGTGAAAAAATAAGGAATGGCATTTAGATAAAAAACTAGCGTTAGCGTCTAAATATCCTTCACCCATGCGGGAAAATGTTCCTTACTAATGGCCCAGATACGAAACCCTCAGGGGAGTGCCCAGTAACGGGTATAGAAAACATATATGAAAGCAGGGGTTGTTTCAGTACATGAACGAAAGAATGTTATAACCTTTTTCCTTGAAATAAAGTCGAAAATCATGTTGAATTTTAGACTAATCCACTAATATTGTAATATGGAGCCCTAAACACACTCTATACTAGTTTTGATATAGAAAGCCTCTGGGTGGGGGGGAGGAATTTTTGTGTAAGAAAAAAATAATTTTACCACATTTGTTCTCCAAAAAACTGAAATCATGCTATACCTCAACACATATCGCATTAATATATATATATATATATATATATATATATATATATATATATATATATATATATATATATATATATAAAGTCTCACTTGAAGAAGGCCTCTGAGAGGGCCGAAAGGTCGAACAATTTACCGTGTGAGTGTCCTTTTAAATGTTGCTATTCTATTTGTGTTCTATTGTGCCGTCCCATTATATACATATATATATATATATAAAATATATATATATATACACTAAACCGACCTTCGGGTTGATTACTGTTTTTATATATACATATACACCACAACGCACCCGAGAGCAGATACACCTGTAATTTTCTGATTGGGGAACTAAAGGTGCTCAAACTTAGCGCCGGGCATTAAGATAAAATTGATTTTTATTTTATTAAATCCAAAATTAAGTCTTTCCCTCATTGGATCCACAACTACCCTACAATACATCATTTTGTGCTTGGGGAATAAATAGTTTCGGATGCCTGAGGAATATTAATTTTTAATTTTATTAATGCCAAAATATTTCCCAAGGAGGGGGCCACGGACCCCATTTTTAGTCCCGACCTTGACACTAAACATTATTCGTCGTATTTGGGCCTCTTAAGGAGCTCCTACGGGGATAACTGTAGTCCTCTGAAATTCAGAAAAAATATTTCAGGGCAGCACGATGCTGACGGCGGAGGCAATACAGCGAACACACGAATCCGGTCCTGGGAGGCGAGCGTGTTACCAGAGGCGCGGAGGAATACATTTGCAATGCCACGGCGCATGAACGTTCGAAATACATGAAAATTTGTTTCAAACGCACGTAAACACATACACTGACGTCCATATGTTCTACACCCGCGCATGTATTTCGCATCATCCAGCGTCCGCGCTCCCTCGCTCGCCCCTTTTCACTCTCCGTTATTTTTTTCATTTCCATCCTCGCACACTCATTTTTTTGTTTGGCTTTATCACGTTCCTTCCTCCCGGTCTGGAACCAGCTCCAGCCTCGCGCTTACCATGATGCTCTCCGCCAAGGCCTCTTATGTAACCATGCGGTTGTTTCCGTCCCCGTATCACGGTGGATGTGACAAGCGGTCGGCCTGCCTGTCTGCAAGAACGCAAGTGCCTCGTGCAACATTTCGAAAAAATAACGATTTCCAACAGTGCGAGTGTCATAAGGGCTTCCCATGCGACCGAAAGACACCGCGTACCGGTGGCGTTAAAATACAAGCTCAGTCACCACTGGAATACATGGAGGCAGGCATAGGACGCTCGCGATTTAGCGTCCGTTTAACTCTGTCTCTTCTACCACATTCTAGATAATGGATCTAGTTTTCACAACGACGTTACTTGAAATATTTAAATTACGCTTGTGGACCAAAGGATGCCAAGAGGCCTATGAATATGAAACAAATGGCAGGTTTTTCCAACGATTTTCTGCGACGGAATGACTCGGTTAATTACCCTCAAGTTTTAAGAATCACCCGACTCCCGAGATGCCTCCAGCCACAAATCGTTATAAATCTTTCCTTCGAGTGAACCGCTTGCATTAAGGAAAAAAATAGCCGCGGTGCATTTACTTAAACTGATTAATTACGCATCTATAAATCGCACCTGCCACGATTTCTTAATGCACCGATTATTCCTTTCATTCTTGCCATTTTACACGTATTTCGGCGCATGGCACTGCCTCTCGTCCCAAAAACTGTAAAAGAAAATGTGTGTCATAAATCGAGCCATTCTAATGTTTAGTATTGCATTCCATTTCCGACACCGCTTTCTAGGATTGATGAGTGACTGGATTAGAGCTTATTTCGACGATTTTGTAAATAAATTAATCACTTAAAATGTGTGATGTTTTCCTGAATTTCAACATCGCATTACTCCTCGCAGTAAATTTAGAAGTTGCATTTAATTAAAAAACTTTTCATTTTTTCTCTTCGTCCCTCTGTAAATATTGTTGTAGAAACAAACATATATCTTTCCCTAGAGGAAGGTGGTTTGGCCACCGAAAATTCGGAATACGTGGGGGAAAAAATACACACACACACACACACATAAATATATAACAAAGTCAAGAAATATAAACAATAAATTGTTTTAAAATTAAGTTTACAGCAATTTTTAATCGGAAAAAATTGAGTTTGTTGTATCAGTTATAATGTATGCTCTAAATACACTGTTTTTAATTAAAATTGTAAGATTTGCTCATCCTTTCTCTTGTGCATATTACTGAATAGATTGAGGATGAGTTCAACCACCGCATTTCTGGAATATTTTCTGTTTATATTGCACCTCTGCACTGTTGCATATCATAATTCCGTTCCTTTTGCCTGCCCCGAGGGGATTTGTTCCAAGGAATAATGAACACATCATCCATCTATGTGTATTTATCAATCATTAATAACTCCCCTTTCCCTATAGTTAAAAACTTGCTTTTCAAAATTGCCCACTCAAATATATCTTTTTCCTGCGACGTCAAAGAAAAACCGCTGGGAACTCCAACCATGCTAGGTTTCAAGTGTGGTCAGCGAGTGACCACACCACACAAGGGCGTGGACTGGGGTAGGTTCCACCGGAAGACAGAAGGGGCCCACCATCTTCGACACGCATCTCGAGGGCTTGATGGAATGCAGTGAGTTCCAGGCCCTGCCCCACGCTCCCCGAAAGTCACCCATTGGGGGAATTTCCAGCTCTTGAGCTCCCAGCTGCCCGACAGTGCCGGTTGGGTCTCGCCCTCCGAACTTAAGACCTGGAACCTCCAGCGATGCCGAACCGTCAACATATGTGGATCGTTTGTCAACCATTTCGTCCGCACAAAAAAGCACACACACACTTACCCCCCCGCGCCGTTCCCCGAGGCCACCATCGAAGTGAAAGCCTGATTTTAGGTCATGACACGAATTTGTCCTCTTTAATTAACATCCTCGATATTTTCCTATCCATATTGCCTCTCATCCATAACGTCCAAGGATACCTACCTGCCAGGGAAATAAAACAAGCTGTCACCTCCCAGGAATCGAACCCAGACCTTAAGGAGCGAGAAAATATCGCAAGCCAACGATCCCCACCGAAATCCCACGAAGTCAGAACCTGATATCGGATATTTTCTGATCTCAAATTTTTCCCGAGGTTTTTTGCGAGACGGAATAAATCCCCCAAGATTAAGTGATTCTTTGGAATTACTTCCGTGGTAAAAACTTTAACGTTTACTCTCCGCTCATATCATCCTCGCTCAAGGGCGTACTATTAAAATAGTACAGAGTATAATTTTAAGTCGGAGTGATTTGATTCGAGTTCGATACGTGCGAGTACATTTAAAGAATTTGTAGGCCAAAATAAGGAGTAAATAACATTTGTTCCTTCTCCCTGCCCATTAAAGGATTATATTCCTCGCGAGCCTAGATTTTAACGACAGAGCAAGGGGTTTCGCAGGCCATTTGAGGGGTAAACAAACTGACAATTTTCCAGAGTTTCCAAGAAAGGCTGGCCTACCTAACCTCCAGAAAACAAGGCAAGACCACCGAGGAAGCGGCGTGCACGCGTAACTCAAAAAACCACGCGCTGTGTACCCTTGGTGCAGTGTGAGAAAGAATTTGATTTTCAAAATCACCACTACGCTAGTCAAACGCGAGAATGCGAATTAATGATTGCATTATTTCCACATTGAAATACACAAAAATAATACTATGGAAACGTTATAAGCTTGACTTACCGATCCACAATTCTACTCTCTCGACTATGCTTCTCTTCACAGACTGCCTCGTTCAACATGGCCAATGCAGAGATACTGATGAAAATGGATTAGCTATTAGCTGGAAGCAATCATCAGCCTTCATCATTAAATTCAGGACTAATTACATGTACTGTAGCCCGATTACCAAGGTTGCTATGGAAACAAACTTTCTACATGTTGAGATTGACAATTTTCATTTGAGTATAGAATCGTTTCCTCTTTAATTATTTGCATCGTAATGAACTGAATTCCATTTTATAAATTTCTCATTTCTCTAATATGGCCAAACTAATACTTTTATATTACATTATCATTACATAGAGTAACACGTAAAGCATGCTTTGTATTATAGCTATGCATTTGTTTGCATTTAATTGTTCTTACGGAATCACATATTTTAGTTACCGGGCAATTATAAACGTGTGTAGTTTATGTTTCTCGCATCCGGGTGTAATAAACAAATAAATCAATCTGAAAATGTGACTCTATCCTGGCAAGTTTTTGATAGAGTCCAGTTTTTTATCCAGCCCAATGGTAACTGGTGTCAATTAGCAATGATAATTCAGAGGTGAACTATTGGCTTTCCGTATTTCTGAATCCCGGGTCGTCTGCTTCTTGGGTTGTGTCCTGGGCTCCTCATCCCTCACGTCGCGAAAATGTTGACGGGGCAGACTGAGGGAAGGAAAGTTACGAGGTTCCCTCGCGGCCACTCTTCCCCACACCCGGACATTCCCTTCCCCCTTTCGACCGGCGCCGCCGAAGAGGGTACATTCCCCGCACCCTCAATGCCGACGCTCCCCTCCGATCCAGGCGACGACAAGCCGAAATGATTGGTGAAGCGCCCGTGGACATTTTGGTAAGGGGGAGGGGTATCTCCCGCACAAACCACCACGCGGAGCTATATTACTTGGCCAAGGAGAGAGCGGGTCGTTGACTTCGAGACGGATTAGCTTTCAAATACCGCAAGTGTCCCGATCACCCTCCTAACAATGGCTTAACGTTTTAGCTATACTTTGCCCTTTCTGAAAAGCGGGTGTTACAATCTAGGCGGCCTACGTAAAACCGAAAAAATATAAGGCCCGCCATGGAAGAAGGCTCTCAAAGACGATGGACCTTTGTCAATCATTTTATTCATAGATCATTCAACATAGTTCACCCGACGTCGTCTATATCTCGGAGGAGAATTCAGCTAGCGAGTAGCATGCAAATTATGGCAAATAGTGGGTGAATTCAAATTAGCGACAGTGCAAGGCGAATGGAATGGGCCGATTGGAATTGACATGAATTAGAATTAGTTTAAATGTTTAACTTTTTTTGAGGGTGAAGATGATATCTGTCGCATTCTGGAAACCGGGATTCATCAAAGCGATGGGAATAATTTCAATCAATTATGGCGAGGAAATTTGCTCTGGGATAAGTCAATTTGATTTGAGTGATATTCGAACCGGGGATTCCTAATTTTCGACGTTTTATTAACCACTAAGTTTCGAAACTGTTAGTTACATAAGTAGGTAGTCAGATGAGTTAGCACACCCAACAGGCAAGATGGAGATCCGGTTTCGAATCCCGGTCAAGAGAAACCTCGTTTCTTGACGAAATTCCTCGTACTAAAGAATTAAATTCCTGAAGTGCGCATGACCCCTTACAATCTTACGGTATTTCCGTCAGCATCAGTTGCTTCAAATAAGCATTAAACGCTTCATGAAATACAAGTAATTGCACTTTCTTATGCAAGAAGTTTAATGGAGGACTGATAATTTATTAATTATTGCATTCAATTTATGGATTTTTAGAGTTCTAAACGCTTAAGAAAAGGTCCTGAGTAAAATCGGTCCGGATTTACTCGGTTTTAAAGATTTGAGATTCCCTATACGTTGAACAATGGCAGTTAAAACAGAAATCTTGCGATATTATTATTGCAGATGTAACGAAAAGATTCTTTTTTGTCAACGCCCAGCCAGAATGGAGAAAATGAGTCCAAATTACCTCGCAGCAAACATTTATAAATAGAGATTTATGGTTACCTTAAAACCAGCGAATATCGTAAAGCGTCTTCAAGACAGCGAAATGCGGCAACCTTTCACTTAACTACATTGTTCTTATATTGCAATGGCTATCATCGCTTCTCTATCCATGAACGGATTACCTAAAACAACATGGCTTATCAGAAAGTTTCGAACGATATTACAACTAAGTCAAATTTCACGATTATTATTTTTTTTAATTCTGGACACACATTTCAAGGATTAAACTCTCTCCTTAAGAGCCATCACACCCGATGACTACTTCAAAATCTTGAAATACTTGTCCGGATTTAAAAAATATTATTAATTTTGACTTAGTTGTAACATCGTTCCACACTTAAGATGGAACTAAAAAAGTCGAGAATTCTCCGGTAAACTTAATTAGGCATCTATTTCCTCCATACCCCCCGAAACACAATTTATTTTTCTTAAATGTAAAATAGCACGAGAAAAAAATGAATACATAACATCATGATTGAATGGAGCGTTTCTGCGATTTACCTATAAGCGAAAAATGAGTAGAAAGTATAAAATTTACCAAGCGGAGTGGATTAAATTGTTACAATTGCTAAGCGAAACCGTGGAATGGTTGACTGCTGGGAAACTCGGGAGAAAACATTAGAGTACGCGCTCCGCTTAAGACAAAAGAGATTTTCTTTAACGACTTCCCACTAAAACGCAGTGCTGAAGCGAAAACTACGGAGAGGAATCGCTTTTCAGCTAGAGGAACAAAAGCTTTGGAATAGTGAGAAACAGTGGTGGAATGACTGTTTGTCGTCGAATTAGGGGAAAAAATCATCACCAAACCAACGTAAATGGATTCGAGCGGAAGCTGCAGCGTGCTTACGGGAAGAGGGGGGCATTCACCTGGTGGGGGGAGGGCAGGCGCGCGGTAATTTGAAACGCCAGGAGAGGCGCGTAGTGACTCATCAGCGCCGTCAAGGCCTTAGGCTATTATTAAAACAATCATTCAGAGGGCTTCGCATTTTGAAAGTTTAGCCCACGATCGCCGCCGATGCGCCTATCACCGAGGAACAGCATAATTAACCACTCCCAATAGTAATCGATTTTATTTCTTAAGTAAAGCGAATTGGTAAATGATAGGGAGGGGTGCAAATAAATACGTCCTCACCGTTGCGCGAGGTCATGAAATTCAAGAGGCTAGAAGATTGGGATTATAAGTGACGTAGAGCTTCTCCCTCCCATCCACTTCACACCCGCAATCTATGTTTTTCTGTTGCACACATTCCATGATCGAAAAAAACAAATACGGCCGTTGGTTCTTTAGGATTAAAAACGTGAATAATTCGCTGCAACTGAAGCGAAAGACGGTATGCATTTTAGTTATCCTTCCACTTTAGTAGACGAGGACATCAGGAGGCGGATCGGGGACTTGCCGTGGCTTAACAAAATAATACAGTACAACATGCCGAAGGCGGAATCGTTTGGGACCGTGTCATTTTTCCGAAATGTGCAAGTCTTCCATCTTAGACAAGTTGAAGCAATGGAAGGGACGTTTACAAAAATGAAAAAATGATGTTATGGTTTAATTTAACTCAATTTAATTACATAACGTACTTAAAAAATTACAGCCCGAAAAAAAATTGATTTTAAAGGGTTAAAGAGATGGTCTAAACGTTAACTCTAAACTCGGATACACTCGGAAAACAACAAACTCATTTAATATGGACTCCTAACTCGGAACTGAAAATCTGTCTGAAATTTTTTTCTGCCCACCATGGATTCAAATGCAACTTATTCCTAGATACAATGCAAGCTTGAATGCTTTCCACCACCGATTCACCGATTACGTCTTTCAGAAGAGTACGTTCGCAAAGGAAACATTTATTTTATGTTTTACAATCCATCTACTTCCGGCTTTTCCGGCAGGTTTCCATCTTCATCAGTATCCGTCGTAGACAAGTTTTACTGCATCACGTGGTCCGACTATGTAGGGTTAGGTGGAAGAAGGGACTATTAGTCCCAACCTCGCCCAATAAGTCGATAAATAAATATTGTTTTTTTAACTACAGAACTTCGCTTCGCCAATGGGTTAGAAATTTGAAAAAGATTCAATGGTTAAGCGCACTCACGAATTTTTCTTTTGCTGCATTATCCTTATTGTAATTAACGAGCACATCTTTTTTACACTGGGAAAATTAAATCGTTTTTTTCTCAGCGAATTTCTGGGTGGATCATAACTCCTAAAATTGCTACTGAAGGTTTCACTCTAAAGATACATAGGACGGGGTAACACTCGACGAACATTTGCCAATGTCCCCCGCTCGGCAGGCTCACGAACAGTGATTGGAGGATCCCTCCGAGGGAAAACCATAACTAACTGCGTCGGAGATTCATTCCCGTGCATATTTGGTACGGAGTGAATGTCGCCACCCATAGATGCTTCAAGTACAAGAGAGAAGCACTCCGGGTAAGAGAAAGTTACGCGTTAAAATAAAGGGAAAAACGGCTCCGGCATTGGGAGTATTTTATTTGCCCGCGTATAAGCATTCACTTTTGATGTCGCAATGCATGCTGCCATATCTGTCGGTGAAGGGATGAAAACGAAAGACCACTTGAGAGATTGTAAACTCAAATGATACGGAGGACCAGTAAGGTTCGAGCGTTGGGGTTGAAAGGGAAAGGACGAGGGAGACGCGACACTGGGACTCGTAAAAAGGAACCCATACCGCAAACACTGCAGGACTTATGAACGTCCTCTCACTACCCTTGTTTCCCTTCCACCATTAGGATCCACAAAGTGGTAAACATGTTTTCAAGTACAAATGGCCATTTGGTGGAGGTCAATCAACGGGTCAACCTCAATTGACCAACGCCGACATGCGCGCTGCGGCAAAAATGTTTGGTGATGGCAGACGCCCCCTTTCTCACAGTCCATATCACTGACTTTATCCCAGCAGATCGAAAGGTACGTGTATAGCAATGACCTCGTTCATTCTGAAGTCCATAACCCTCACAGTTTTTGTTAAAGGATGTTTAAACGGGATTACTTCCCCAAATTAAGTGCGGAGAAGCACTGGAAAGTGCCGATCTCACTTTAGACGGAATCAGTTCGGAAATTGTTCCATGAAAACTGTCCAACTTCAATTTAAAATAAAATATTTTATGAATAATAATAAACTCAGGGAAGGGATAAATTATTATTTCTATTAAACACTTGCCCCCAATCTCGTTTAATAGATTTTAATGCATTGCAGTGCATGAGGTGGACATGGCAGAGTAAGCGAAAATTATGGAACTTACTCGACGCCATTCGATAAAAAACAAACAATTGAACATCTTATTCCAAAATTCCCTTCAAAATCGCATAGTGGCAACTTGTGAGGCCTGCGGGTGACATCATCGGCGACTAACCAGACGGTGCCGGGTTCGAATCCCATTTCATGCACCGTCTGAGGGTTAACTAACTCAGTTAAAAAAAGCTATCTTGGTCATGTGCACTGCGTTACTTGACCTAAACCGCTGGAGCTTCTTCGAAATTCAATTACTAACACTTTTAATCAGCCCAATGAAGAATTCTTGACGAGCCACCCTCAGTAGTTGGGGAGGTCGGTGTGGGAGTGTCAAAGACTTTCGTTCCCATAGGCTCTGGACGGATGACAATTAACCGTAAAAAAAACAGGGAAAAATTATGCACGTCGCATATGGCATTAAGTCTATCGTTCCTTAATGGACTCGAGCGGGTCATGTTCGGGTTGACAAATGCTTAATGACATGCGGGATGACATCCAATGCAATTGCTCACTACGCTTTATTCTTTCCCGATATGAACGGAATAGATAAACTGCAACCTTGTAATAATTACTTGCGTGCTCCATTGCTGATGAAACCGAATAGGTCAAGTGGAATTGTTGGCATAGGGTATAAGGAATATTGGGTCGTTTGTAATTGTAGTAATAGTACTGGTGCAGTATGAGTGACCAATAAATGAAGGGGACGCCCGTATACGTTGCCATGGAGTCGGCACAGAGATGCCACTGGACTCACTTAGGCAGAGAGAAAGCTGAATTTTAAGGAAATGATTAAGATGGAAAATAAAGGAAAATGACTTCACGATAGACATTCCGTCCCATTGAAACTGAGTGGCATTTCTTATTACTCTCATCTTCTTTCATTCAGAAGCGCTGCTCGCACATTCACTTGCTACTCATTCACGAATTTCATGGAAGCGATCGGTATATTGAGGTATTTGCCGCCTCGAAAAAGCCGTCTTCATTGTAAAATTTATACTACCACACACCTCTTGCTTCTAACGTTTCCACCACACGCATTGCTCTATTTAATATTCCAGAAAATTCAAGATCACTAAAATTACGAAAGAATAGGATTTCGGCTTCGGAAAATAACAGTTCCATCCCGACTCCTACTGGAATCAAGTAGTTCGACCACTACTCCCAGAGTTGTATAGATACAATTGGTTGTTCGAGGCGTGAATTTATGGTATCGATTCATTGTATGATGAAAAACAATAACTTTGTAAATCCAAAGTATTTTCTTTAGAAACGGCCCGAATTTCGACGTTCAACGTCATCATTAGCAACAGGTCACTACAAGCCCAAATGTCATTCGGTATTTGAAAACAATTTCTGAACAAAATATCGACAAGGTATTTCTGATTCGTGTATCCCGACATACCATGCACAACTGCAAATTTTAATGATCAAAGTATTTGAGCCGGGCGGCTAGGAACCAGATTCCAATTCCGACCTTGCAGAAATGATTGTCGACTCCGTCTCCTCAGACTAAGGATCAAATGAAATATCCAGAGTTCCAGAGAAATTTCATCCAGATGTTATTTCCTGTAGTTGTTGAAAGTCGCTGCACATCGGGAGAGACAAAGAACAAACGGTACCTAATTAATATCCTGAATGAATAAAGTTATCCACTACCGTTATTATAGTGAAAGTTTGCAATAACCGCAGTAAACAAATTACTTTAAAGTGCCCACTTTCCACAAATTCCATAATGATTTATGATGATGCGAGACCGATTAGGAGTAAAAATTAAAATTTTTGGAAAAGTAGAACTTACTGCACATTACGGATTTCACATGAAAGCGCTTCAAAATTTGACTGAAGAGAGCCTTAAATGACGACAAGGCGAAGGAAACCAGAAGAGCCCATCGCTAGGCGACTTTTCAACCCCCAACAGCGGCACCGCCTGCTGATAACGTGGGGAGCGCATGCGGAAACGACATTCCCAATCCTTTTACATTGACCACGGGGTCATTCCCCCATCTCTCATTTCAATTAACATTGACCTTCATTATTCCTCTATCATCAGTCACGAGCTTCAGCCGGAGCAACGACCGAAAAGATAGCGCGGTTGTCACTCACTTTCCGAAACAGTCGTGCAAAAACCAAACAAGTTCAGACGGTCCGAAGTCATTTCTGTCTCCTCGACTAAGATGTATGGAAGGGCGACACACTGCAGGGTGGGCAAAGTGGGAGGAAAGTGATGAGCTCGGAAATTGACCCCTCTTTCTCGTGCCAGTAAACCAGAAATATGCGAACACACTCGAATTTTTCAGTCATAGTTGCTAATACAAAAATAGCATTCCTAACTACGTGTAACGATGAATTTCTAATGCCATGAATCATTCCGAGATTAGACGAAGTAGAAAGTAGTGGGAAAAACAAGTAAAGACAAAGCAAAATAATCTCGCATCGTTTTAAATCTGCTTGAATTGTCATTATATAAGGGATGCAGTTTTTCGCAGTACAAGGGGCAAAATCTTCAAGCCGGACGACGGCGGCGACTAGACTTAGGCCTGCCAATTCGTATCCCGCGTGGGGCAGAATCAATCTTGTTATGAAATTAAACTTACTAAACATATTCTAGGAAAGTGGAGCTTTATGGATTTGCACGTCATGTTCCCGTGGAAACTTAACAAAAATCGAATTAATTTAACCAAATCCAAATGTGAATCGGTAACATGTAGTTGGGCATCGCCTGTATGGCTTGCGTAACTCTTATCACCTCTGATTCATATTTAACATCAAAGAAGTTATTTCCAATGTCATTTGGACGAATCTGCTCCTTTTGAATAAAATACCCTAGAAATAAAACTACGGCGAACTCATATAACACTTTTGAGTCACAATGCATTCGTAGAAAAAAGTAAGCGATGATAATTCTTAATAGAACGTTTCCATTTACATTTCCATAATCGCACGCGGCACACTAATGATATAACCCCCTTATGAACTTTGAATCCCCTTTTGATTGAACCCCTTGTAACCTGACTCGGAGTGTTACGCACCTCATTCATATACCATAAAATGTTTCTGAAATAACTTGTATGAATATCTGCAAATCGAAAACAATATAGTGTTGGCGATTTTGTTTGCAAATGTCTTACCATTTATTAATACATGTCCCGTCGTGCTTGGAATTTCTCGGCGCTTGTCTCAACTCTCACTTCAGCGACGCAAGCTGCCTTCAGATTGACCCGAAGGTGTTTTAATCGCCGTCGACATAAAGGAATCATTCATGGCACCGGCCTGCGCATTGGCACTTCAGAAGATGAGTGCATGGCTGGCGAGTCTATTAGACTCGTCTAGCCGCCGTGATTACCACGCACATTGGCATAGGGGTGTGATTACTGTCTTAACTTCACTAGTGATGGATTCTTAACCCCTTAAAATGGGATGCAGCGTGTACGTGCGGCTATGTTGAGACGATTTTAAATAAATGCTAGAAATAAAAAATACACTTGCAAAAGTTGAAGACATTAACCTTTATTCTGAAGAATTATTAAGGAGAGTTTACCGTTATTTTACTAAATACTCTGTCCGTGCGTTCAAATAATCCATTCTTTAACTCCACTTATTACCCCCCTTCATTTCGTTGAACATGTATGTATACTCTTTTCCTCCTTCTACCTCACTTACCAAACATTCTTCCGTCTATCACGGTCTCAAAGATTCCATCGTCAATCAAAGTGCAAAGCATTCTGGCTTATGACAGTATTTCCCAGCAACTTTTTTTTTACCCTATCATGCCTAGCATTTCTTATTTTTTCTACCTTTCTATTTTATTTTTCCCCTCTTCTCCACAATCACATCTCAAAAGCTTCCAAACTATGCTTAACTAAATTCTTCAACGACGAATTTTCCAAACCACATAAGTATTACACTTCAATTCAAAGTTTTTTTCTAATCTTTTCTTTACGTCAAGGTCATTGTCATCAGTTCCCTCCTCTTCGTACCATAAGAGCCTCTTTGCCAAACGCAATTCTCTTTTGATGCCCTCACTACTTTGCCCCTCTCATATAAAACATTTCCTGCGCAGGTGAACGATTTCACATGATCTAAAAACATGCCCTCGCACCTTTAACGTTTATCTTAGCCCTCCATACTTTGTTTTCCTTCCATTGGTTTTCATACCATACCATCACACTACCTCTGAGGGAAGTAAAATTTACCGACGGTTTCTCCAGCAATGCGAATCATTCTGCACGCTGATAATGTACTCTATGAATTACTTATCTCTTTTCTTTGTTTTCGCTTCAATGAACAACATGGGGTCGGGGCGAAATGAGTACTGTTTTTTTTAGATACTCCCTCCATCGCGTCTCGGTGATCGATCGAGCCCCCTGCTCACTTCGATATCTGAATCGTTTGACTGACTGACGCACTGCCCACGGGTGTCAACACCCTTGGCCTGACAGATGCGGAGGCTTCCCCAAAGGAGACTGAGCACGACTTCCGGCACGACGATGTCTTGCGGAGTGAATTGCGGGAGCCTGGGACGGGATTAATCATCTTCAGGGCATTGAAAGACGTGACGTGTTGGCCCGCGGGAATGGAAGGGACATGCGACCGGAACCCAGCGGCTACCGCGTGAACAGCGTAGACGGAGAAAAACCGCAACGTGAAAAATGGGGAAAAGAAACATCCCAAGAGATGTGAATGATCCTCTGGGGGGGAAGGGTCATTCGCGACGAGTTGGAGGGATGCAATGCGACGAGAGGTGAGAAGCCACCCCGTGACGGCGGCGGCCACTCCTCGCCCCAAACGACGATGGTGGGCGTGCGAATATTATCCGGTGATCGAAAGAATGGGCCTAAAGTGATTCCGCGCGACATGCCGACGAAAAGGAGGAGGTTGAAAGGTGACTGGAAGAGACTCGGTCGTAATTTTGCCTTCCCCCCTCTCGCTCTTCATCCCTCTCTCGCGACTTCAGTCGGACACGATCATAATTTATGCCGAGACAAAAGATCCCCAGGCGATACCGGATCCAAAACTTATGTGCCCTCTATCTATGCACAATCACACGGCGCAGATGAATAGTGCATTTCTTAAACGATAACCGAGAAGAAATGCGAGTAAACACGTAAGGTGCACGAGCGCTATGTTGTAACTACACTTCAAACAAAATTGCACCGTTACGTTACGCAGGACGCGTCCAATGCGACAGAATGGTGCTTCGTCATTCCTTAAATTCAACATAAAAATGAAGAAAACAACTATAATTGGGCAGCACGGACCATCAGATAAAATCTACTCAAACATAACTACGCCATACATGGCTCGTATTGTATTTAAAGCGATGCAGAGTCGAGCGTGGATTCCTGCGTGGCCGCACGTGCCATTGCAATGTGTTCGTTTTTTAAGAGGAGCGAACATCAGATATTATGACGGATGAAACGAATATTCTTCAAAGATGGCAAGAATCTACTAACCAAAGTAAATTAGCATGTTTATGGTTGATAATTACTGCTTAGTAGATACCTCTACATGCACGTTTAATTTTGTTGGCACATACAGACTATAAACCATGGGTATTGTAAATATTCTAAGTGACATAATTGGAGCAAATACATCTAAATGATTTTGCTGCTGTTGTTCAAAAGTGCATCGACACCGACAAAAACAGCACGAAAATTTGCGGAACAGGAGGACAGCCCTTCCTTTACTTGCCGTTGGAAAGGTAAGCGAACGGCACCTGATCAGCCTCTCTTGTTCGAATAAAACTCAAACACATGCATTACACTGCTTCTATATTCCAATTTTGTTTCAAAGGTTCACTCATTGAATAAGTATTACGTTGCGATCATAGTATTTGTAATTATTGAAACGTGAAATTATTTCTTTGGTGGGAGATTTTCTTTTCAATATGTACTCAAAGCGAGGGATTCATGGTCTGCTGAGCGCAGATAATTTACTTCATCAACATACGGAAACACTACAGGGCAGGCTGGCAGTTTTAAAATGATATGTCATGACAGTTTGAGCCCTAGATTTCTTGTGCACAGGCACGTGCTATGCTTGGGCGCCTTTGTTGACCAAATCATAAATTAAAAATTCCGAAAATACATTCGAAGCGGAGAAAAACGAAGGTTTTCCTGTTCCATTATGCAAGTCAATAATTATTAATGTCATGGAACCTCGTGATTGGTCATTAGGGTGTGCTATTTTTACAATTTCAAGCGCGCGGCAGACAAATTCCATGCAGGGATTTGAAAACGGGAAGAAAGAAAATTTTGAAGCAGAATGAGGGGGTGTTTTCTTTTCAAAAGTCCAGTGCGGGGCAGCATGCTAAATATTTTAATTGCCCGTGTTCCCAAATCATTTGCACCTATTTTTCTGTCTGCAAATGCAATAGCCCGCCACCCGTGGCGAGTGGCAGGTGTTAAGGAAAACAGTTCTAAATATATGGTATTACGTATAAATGGTATATAACGTATTAAATATTTATAAAATGCAGGGATCTCATTGGATGGGGGTATGAGGCTTCGAGGAGATTTAATGATTTTAATGGCATCATTAATCTCGACTGGAACACGGATGCATCAAAATTTCAATCCACAACGTGAGAGAAATAAATGATAAACCTCCAATGTTCGAACGGCGACATCAACAACATCCATTCAAACTTACATGCTTTGGACGACGCCTCTGACACGCCGTCCGCTTCCAGTCTCTCCTGAAGAACTGCATAGATAATGCTGTATGAATTCATTACACCGAAAACAATGCCGTTGGTGAGGAAGCTGGCGGTGAGGACCAGCCACGCTCTGGCGCCCCCGTCCATGGGAGGACGGTGAACAGGAGGCGGTCGCGACGCCGGGTTGGACCCTTTTGCCAGCACATTTACCTCCGTCTTGGTGGCCAAGGACTCCTTATCCTCCTTCGCAGCATCCCTTGATATGAGGGTGGACGATGCATCTTTTGGCTCCACGTCTTCCCGAGACTCTTGCCCTGGGGTATCCGCTCCACCTGCCATTAGGAAATACGCTGGCAATGCACCTGCGTGAAAGCCGTAAACTCTCCTCAGCCGTACTGGGGAAGGTTTCACCGCGAAAATACGTTATATGCGAGCGTCCGCTCTCCCTCTTAGCACCGGGTCTATTCTCCGTATCTCTCCACCACTCTACTCTAAGGTTCTCGAGCGTAGGAGACGTCGCGAGGAGCGGAGTGAATATGGTATAGGGAAGTGGGGGGTATAAAAGAAGCAGTCTGAACGTGGAAGGAGGGGAGAGAGGGGAGTGAATGAAGAATTGTAGGGAAAGAGGAACGCCGCCTCTTTACCATCATGGACATTAAGCCCCGGAAAATATGATTTTCGAACCTACTT
Organism: Hetaerina americana; assembly: GCF_022747635.1. NCBI lineage: Eukaryota > Metazoa > Arthropoda > Insecta > Odonata > Calopterygidae > Hetaerina > Hetaerina americana. Next base: position 48,604,920 of record NW_027286069.1, read on the forward strand.
AAAACCTTAAGTTTGTAGAATATGAGACTAATATTTTCATTTGTAGATTTACTAAGCTCCAATTACACAGAGCAGCCTTGATTTTTCAATTGACTAATCTTTGACAGCAAACTTACCTATTTTATCCAGGCAAAAAAGAATGTCGAGGCACAAGAGAAAATGAATTAGAAATATTTTTCCTGCCTACTGTGATCCATCATAATTAATCATCTAGGTTGACCCATGGTAGAATTCTACATCTCAAATAAACTACAGCAAATGTAGAACACCAGCTTCTTTGTGAAGGGTTTAGATTTGAAGGCGATTCAACCAATAAAATATTGTTTTAAGGATTATTTGCATGCGAATATAGTCACAATTATATTTTTCAATGCACCTCATTTCTAATTTTTACAATTACGAGTAATGAATCGGTTGCCACCTCCGGATCATGAATCATCGCTGATAAACATTCAGAATCATAAAATGCACATTCAAGTATAAAATTACAATCAATACTCTAGAACTGTAAACAATTCATCCATTTTGTTAATGCAGCTATGAAATCATTACATTGTAGTCGGCTTTAAGGAACTAATTAAAAATACTCATTGTCATTTTATCAAATTAAGAAGAATTGGATCTTACCAGCAGAAGATGAGAAGCGACACTCATTGCTACAGGAGTAATATCATTAAATCACATATAAATTCACATAATTTATATTTACAACCACAAATGCCTTTCATATTTTAATTGTACTGCGCATTTCATTTCGTCCTTTCCTTCATACAGCTCTAAATACTGGCTGGAAAATCCGACAATACAATCAACCCGGCAGTTTCCAGTTTCTGCCGTCACTGAGCGCTAAAGTCTTATGGGCCAACTTGCTGGAGCAACTACGAAATGGTACAAATACGCTGAAGAAATAAAATGGTGAAAACTATTACACTTTATGCTTTTGAGGGGAAATGCAGTGCCTGAATGATAAATAAATAATTTCAATAGCAATAAATTACTGAAATTGATATAGAAGAAACTTTGTATTGCAACAGATATCCATGTTCATAATTACTTAAGAGACAAAAGCTTAATGTCGTTGCCACAAAATAATTGATGGCATAATATTTAGTCAATTCCCGATAAATATAAAATTCTAGATTGCAGCACAAATGAGCCTTGATTGAAAGACTGTTGGAGTCTATTACAAGCCAATAAATTGGTTCTACTATTTGTAGAATGAAGTTTTTGCAGCATAAAGAATTTATAGTTGGTGAAAGTGTGATTCTATGGCAAAAGGGACAGACTGTGTCAGGGCTGTATTTAAGTAGAAATTATGAAGGGTTAAACTTACAAAAAGTAATCTATATTGCTGTTAAGTAATATAATGACTTATTAATTTCACATGAGGACTAATTCCTTTGGTTGTAAGCCTACTCCATTCATGTTAACTGTGATTTAAAATGTTGAAGGGAAAATATTATTATGAAGTCTACATTTTGACCATGAAAGCTCAAGGAAGGAATGAAGAGCCCAATTCATTAGCCATTGTAAGATTATTTCAAGTAATAGAATGATTTTATCCTATAATTTAAAATATTTTATTTTACATATCTGGGTCAACAACAGTTGATAATGTTTTTTCCATGGAGGGCTCTGAGCATAACCTAAAACTACAAACAAATCCTTAGTACATGAATTATGACTATAGTGAACAACAGATCAATTGAAATTTTATTTTAGTAGAGAATGATGTGACCTTTTTTCTTTTTTTTCACCTACCTTCTATACGCTCTACCTATTTCCACCAACCTATTAAACATATATATACTATCACTTTAAAAGAGAAAAGATAAACTCAACAGCTTCAATATTCTCATGAAAACAAAAATACTAGAGTACTTTTCCATATTTGTTAATTGGTGTTTCAATACGAAGAGGAAAGGTTATTCAGAGGAGATATAAGCAATGTAAGTGGAGTTTATAACTTTATTCTTGTGGGTGTTAAAATGGTGAAATTGAAGTTTCAGCAAAAATTAATAAGAAAATATCTTTATTTATACAAATTATATACTTTAAATGTACAATTGTAATCCATTAATTTCTAATTATCTTTCACAGTGCTCGGTAAAAGTCCTCCGAATACTTCAGATGGAACAGCCTTTTGCTGAACTGGAAGATCTCCTGAAACAATGAAAATTACAAATGTATTAAGATATATATTGTACATAATCTCCAATAAAATTTAACAAGTTATCTACCAATACAAAGGTTGTCCTAAGACATGAGAAAAGTATTACCATCAGAAACAAATATAGAGTGAGTTGCAAAGGGAATACAGACCTTCACCCTCTGTATCAGGTATGATAGCTAAATTATTTTACTTATTTAGTCAGGCTTAAAAATCAAAATTTCTGCAAGGAGAATTATTCACGTATAAAGTGAATTCAGATTCCAGTCTGGCAAATAAGAAAATTAAAACATGGGAAATTCATTTTGTGGTTTATATCAGAGTCATGGTAGTCCAAGGGTAGAGCACTGGACTACTGACCCAGGGGGCCAAGTTCGATTCTCGGGGAAGCCTCTCTGGGTACTTGCAGCTCCACTCAAGCTGTGATTTTTCAAGAGGCAAATTTTCCTGGGAAACCATAACCGGCATAAGGAAAGGAACAGGCCCCCTACCCTGATGTGTGAATATCACACACCGTTGGGCTTAGTACTGGGTGAACTCTATCATCACCTACCAAACTGGCCTTCAGGTTGATTACGGTGTTTATGGGTTTTAATTAAAATAATACATCAGTAATGTATTTTTGGAAATTTTAATCAAAACACTAGAGTAGCAAGAGAATTCTTTTGAGTTGAAACAAAGAAAAACTTGCAGAATAAGTATTTGGTTAAACACTGGAGCAAAACGATATTTTAGCTTCATTATGGGAGGAGAATTGCTGCATCCAGACCTGGATGGAGATACGAGTCTATCTCAATGCCATAAAAAGATATTTCTTTTCAAAAAAACTCATTCGTAAGATAGTGGCACAATTCACAGTAAAATTTCTCAAATCCAAAGGAATCAATATGTTGTATTAAATAAGAATAAACAATTACTCAAGTTGAACTCTGAATCATGCGCAAAACCTTCAATTTCAAATTTAAAGTAACTTTTCAGAGCAAAGGATTCCAAAACGATCATTTTTGCCCTTATGCTCCATCCACAATGGGAATCAAGAAGCAGCCACTTTTTCTTGTGAGCAGGTTGAGACCACAATAATCTCAAGGGAATGCTTGTTTCTTTGCCGAAAAAAATAATGATCATGGCAATATACTATAAATGTTTTGAAATAAATACAATTTTTCAGTTTGAAGTTGAAAAAAGCACATACAGGATTTGGAAAAGGCATTGGCCAACAGGAGGCCTCTCAACTTTGCAGATTATTTTATTAAATTGACATTTTAAGGAGTCAATGAAGAAAACAAGGATTTTTTACTGTGTGAAATATGAAACATGGAATGAAAGTCAATTCCTAAAAACGAAGAGAGTGACCATAGTATGTGTAACAGCATTCAAGAGGAAAGGGAGTAGCAAGATAGAGAAGAAAGTCGTGTATGCTGGAAAGGAGACTTATTTCCTTACTTTCATCACCAGATTCTTCTCCTTCTTCATCCTGAGCACTCTCATCATCTGACTCTTCCTCATCATCCTCATCAATGTTTATCTCGTCAGGATTAACCACTCGGTTGGTCTCTTTCCCATCTCTGCCTTGCTCATGAGTTTCCCCACGAACAAACATAATGCTACTTCCTCCAGCTGCAGCTGCTTTAGGTTTTGCTGCAAAGTAATAGAACTGATTAACTATGATGAAGCCAGATATTAACATATGTATTGGGACTAATGTAAAGTTCCAGAAAATTGAAAACAACCACTTAAGTTGCAAGTACAAATGACTATATGTATTGGCATTATTGGAAAAAGAAATAATATGCATATCAAAGAATAATAATACAGCTGAAACAACAAGGAGGTTCTATAACAGCTAATAAGTAGAATGAAATGAAAAATGTAAACTGCTAACAACTCCAGATACGAGTGTCATGAAATAATTAGCATCTACGTTCAAATTGTGAAGAATCAGCCAAAATGTGGCGGAAATGTGCATTTTTTTGGCCGGCCCACAAAACTTCTTCTGTCCATTAATAATCATGAGCCATACATATGTAAGAATTATGCAATAAAATGATTCAAACATACCAAGAAGTTTGTCTAATTTGCACTTCCCACCTTATCACTCACAGATTAGTAAAATTAGAGACAAAATCATCAAGTATGATAGCACACCTAAATGGTTCAGTCCTCAGTAATATGAAATTGGCCACACATGTTTAAAAAATATGCATTACATAACATGCACTATTCACACATCATAACCACACCAACAGAAGTAATTTAATAAAAATTAGACTACACTACCGTAAATAAAAAATGCTCTATGGTAAACCTTTCATATCGACTAACAAAATGAAATTATTTGAAATAAACAAGGAGGAAACCTACCCTCCAAAGTAGAGAGTCAATATCTTACCGTGCAAGTTATTTTAAACATGAACATGGGGCACAACTGAGGAATTAATATACTATATTAGCATTAGAATTTCACATTGTCTAGGGGCTTTTGGCATTGACACTTCAATCATACCTCGGGATGAGGTGTCCATTTCATGGCCATGAGCGCCAGGTCCACCACCCCCAGCATTAATAGTTGCCGCCGCCATCGCTTGAGCTTCTAACATTCTCATTCCATCTTTAGCACCAGGGGCCAAATCTGCCACTGTGCCTGACACTTGCCCGGCTGCTGACAACATCTGGGCAGACATCATATTTACCTAGAGGTGAACAACAGCCTTCTCATTAGGATTCTTAGACCAAGTAGCCATCATCTAAATGATTTTTCATTAACCTACTTCAACAGAACCATAACAACTGTCTCACGCTGGAAATTATGCATACATGAACAAAAGGATTCAAAACATCAATGTTTCTCACACATTAATACAGACTAATACGTTCAAGAAGGCATTCTGATGTTCATTAGAAATTGTTTAATGTGTTCCAATGCTTTGGTATGTTTCAACATTAAATCAATTATAGAAAATCATTGTAAATAAGTGAAACTTATAAGCCCGTGGGATGAAATGAATCAGTGACTTTCATGCTTGTGTGCTAAAATGTCACCTGCCAGATAGGCATGCTCAATACATGAGAATGAGAGCAAGACCAACATTTATCACAATGATTAATGAGGACCTAAACATCTTTTTTTTGAGATTTACACTAAAACAGCCCATAAAACAATAATATCATAATATTCAGCATCATTCAAACTTCATAGCCACTTACAAGGCCATATCACTGTAATTTCATCAATGATCACCACTTCAGGGGCCACTGTGATTGATTTCATCGGTCATTTCGCAAATATTCTTTGGCCAGCAGGAAAATATACATCCCCACAGTAACACAAAAAAATATGAGAAGAATCCCTTATAGTAAAAACTGAATAGCTTCAGGCGTGATGTGGTGGAAGTCGAACATAATGAATAACTGACCGTAGCACTTTTCCACTTGATTAATGTTATTATACAAATTTTATCAAGTGGAAAAATGTTACGATCAGTTATCCCTTAAAGTAAGTCTCACCTGAGTGTTGTATGTTGCTTGGACACTTCGCTTGATTCTAAGCATTTCCCTCATGGTGTCCTCATTGCCGTGGCGAACTTCAAATTCTTTCCATGTTTGCCAAAATTCAGGAGCAACCTTGAATATTTAAACCACAATTCATTGAGCCAATTGTAACACAGTACAAAATAAGAGGACAAAAATCTATCATTATAACAAAATCCGTAATTGTAGTAGTAGTAGTCGTAGCATTGAGGAGAGGCGACCGACAGCCGAGGTCATTTGCGCCATAGGGGATGGACAGGAAAGGATGAAGGGTGGAGAGAAACCCGACATCGGCATTAGCCTACTCTTTACGAAAGGCGCCAAGGAGTCCGTAGCTTAACATCCCATCCGACAGACAGCGTACGCACTCAAAGTGCCCTCCACAAAGCACCTCAAGTAGGGACCGAGATACCACTGAAAAATATTCAACACCGCCGGGATATGAACCCGGGCCTTCTGGGTGGGAAGCCAGTACGTTAGCTCCCGCACCATCTCGATCCCCATCCATAATCATAATTCAAAATTTTTATTTATGCACTTGCACATAGTCACTCTCATCACTGCTTTTATTACAAATAAACGTAATGCAAACGTGCATTAATCCCATTTTCATTCTCTTTTAATAAAAAAATTAAGATTTCATTGCAGAACAAAATTCACAGTTTGAAAAACTAGCGACAATGAATAGGATATATGTATATCATTACCCTTGGGTCACATATCTGTGAGCAGTGGGCATAGATGGCACGTGCCCGGTCCACTTCTCCCAGTTTGGTTTCCATTTGGGCAAACCGCACACACATTTCTCTCGCATGCTCTTCCACCAGGATTTCAATTGCCTGCTCATATATTTGACGAGTTCTAGCCACACCATAAATTTCTGCTGCTTTTTTAATGTATATGTTGAACAGCTGTCAAAATGAAAGAGAAAACCATGTTACAAAGATGCAGACTTATGGGAAATTTACTAAACAAGTTAACTCACATAATATATAGTTAAATAAATTGAATGGCCGATAAAACTCATTTCAGTTAAATCAGAATTAACATTCAACCTAATCCTCATATTAATTTAACAAAAATATTTTTACTCCCCAAAAAAAAAATATTTCAAAAAGGCCCATTTCTCCAATAATAAGTGCATAATTTTGGATTCTGAAGAATAGTTACATTTCTCTGAATAAGTTGATAGTGCCTTGGTGAAGCTGAAGTCTGATTCTTTCACCTGTTTGCATCCCATTTATACCAACCTGAAATTATTTTCCTGAGGATCTCATTTCATGTAAAATATTAACTGTTAATGAGGTGAAATAAATGTCAAGTTTATTCTGATAAAATAAATGTGTTATGTTAAAATTCCAACACATGAATGAACTAATGAGCTTAGAATCGCTACAAAAATTAACATCTTGATTTAATTATGTTTATCACATTAAGGTCTGCAAAACTGATGAAGAGTTGAAAAATGAAATCACAGAGTGTTCACCCATTTGCAAAAGAAAGCATAAAACTTATAGATGGCTTGATTTCCAAGATAGGCATTTCGACGATTTGGGACAGTTAAATGATGAAATTTTATAATGTATCAACATCAAAGGAGAGTCAGAACTTCTGGAAATATTCCTTGACAGCTCACCTCAAATTGTTCTTCAGGAAGGACAGCCTTAGTTGCTCGCTCATATACTGCCATAGCATGCCTAGCAAGGCCATGTTCCTCCTCAAGCTTCGCATACAGCAAGTAGAGAGCTGTAGGAAAAAAAATGCATTTATAAACTGCCCAAAATTCAAAGTGAGAGTGCATTTTCATCAAAGGTTGAGAATGTTGACAGTGAACAGTCTAATGAACATGCAGATAAATTTTTATTCCTAATCTACTCCAATTAGTCTTTGGATATTGTTGCACAACTTATAAATTTAAAGATGGCCACAAATGAGTTAAACATGCTCTCTGTGTTCTTCAAGTAAAAAAATGTTTCTCCAGCCAACTGGATGCTAAAAATACAACTATATATTGAAAATTTACATCACCATAATATTGCCTGAAACATTTTTAACAGTTTTAATCACAAATTCAGAGCCAACAATATATTAAAATTGTAGTCACATGGTAAAAAAGAAACTTTTGGAAATTTTTACCAGTGTATATAGGGCACCTATTGGCAAAGTTTTTCTTCAGGTTTCTTTAATTGGCTAATACCCTTCTGACAACCATTCACTTAACCTTCATCCATTTGGGCTGGATTAGCATCCTGAATATGCACATCGGTGCATTATCTTAACTGGGGAAAAATTTATTTTGAAATAATTATCACGTTGAACCTTTTTCTTAAGTAACGTAATTAACATCACTAAAAAGATGACTCCCAAAGGCAATCCTAAACTCACCTCCCCTCCATATTTTAACAGGTAAGAAAACAAATAAATCGTTATTTACAAGAAGCACGCCCTAATGGACCCCATTGAATTATGTGATACTATAAATCTGTTTTTTCCACTGTAGTCCAGGATTTGGCCAAGAGTATTCCACCATGCACTCACAAAAATCTCTATCTTCCTCTCAGTAGACCTGAGTTTTGAAACTTAAGACTTGGCCTTGCCTGATGTAAGCAAGGGGATAGGGAGGAAGTTTGTTGGTTATACCCACAACAGTGTTATAATATTCAACATTTAATCTATTTTTTTACTGTAACTTTTCAATTAGTGACCCATTCTTAAAATTGAGAATTTTGCTTAACCCTTTAAATGTGTCGGGCCTTTTGCATCTCGGGCAAAAAGCACGGCGGGCCAATATATCAGCCTGAACCTAAGCTTTTGTCCAAGATTAGTAGACTAAAACAATATTTTGTAAGGCAATGCAAAATTCATTAACAAATCCTATCTAATTTAGTCAAACAATAAAAAAAAACTGCAAATGGATATCTTTAAAAATAATTTCAAAATATTTTTTCCCTCAGATGACACATTTGATTAAATTACCGTCTGCACTTTTAGCTAGAACCACTGGCAGGATGCAGCACTGAGAGGGTTAACTATCATAACCACACTTTCCCCCTTCTTCTTGCTTTCCTTGCGAAATGACAGAAATGATGAGGACAATTTTGAAGAGGACCTAAGAATTAGTTGTTACAGAACTACAGTTTAAAGACAAGTTAAAAAAAGATCGATACAGGAATGTATTACCGTATTACCATCTTTTTAACCATTACAATGGTCCACATCTCCAATTGATCACTATTAACAATTGCAATAGTTATATCCTCTTTTAAGACACGAGTACATTTTCTGCTCTGTCCTCACTGATTTCTTTTACTTGCGTCTAGTATGTATACAACATATGCAACATAAATAAGTTTATGTTTTTTCTTATACAAGCTGATTCAAGGTTTTTAGTAGAAACTGTTTTTTCCTGCTTTTGCAGAACATATGCATTGTAGACATCAAATAGTTACTTCTTTTAGTTTACTCTTTCATGCCAACATACTGAACAATTTTTTCACAGTTCTATTGCAGCTCATAACTCTTATAGAATTCCTAAGAATATAATAAATTTCATATAATTCATAAACATAAAATCAATACCATACTCTCTACTATACTGACTTAATGGATATTTTTGGTAACATTATTTTCATTTACCTTTGGCAAATTTGGCAGGACAATGTTCCAAACACTGTTCAAATAAATCACGGGCCCTCTCAAGTTTGGCACCTCCATAGCGATTTAAGAATTTCGTAAGGTAAGTATTCCAGATGTCATATACATTTGGCCATCTGAAGAGTGCAATGCCTTTCTCATAAGCCTTCATGAAAAATAAATGGAAAATTAGACAATGGAAAACATTCTGCTGGCCACTTTCAATAAACAATAGAGACTGAAATCTCAAATTTACATCTTTATTTATGCACAATTATTGATGTTTATTTAAATTAAGGTTAAGGAAAAATATTATCACTGCTTATAAAAGGTTATAAAAGGTACATCAGAATTAAGGAAATGGAAAAATTACTTACTCGAAAAGCTTCTTCGTAGTACTTATGCTCTTCAAGAAATAATCCATAATTGATAATAATCTGAGGAGTTGCTATCTTCAAATCAATTATACGATCATAAACAGCTTTACATGACTGTAAAATAAAAGGGAACAAAATTTCAGAATAATAGAATATTATTTATTATTAGTAGCTATCGATTAGCGGCATGTTATCAATGGGCCCATGAAAATTATTACAAACTATAAATGTGTACAACTCATAAGTTTCAGTGGTCCACAAGAGCCTAAAGAATAACTGAATATTTACTTTTAAGCTGAGGTGTTCATTTCAGTTGTATTCCAATAATTAATTTGAAATGTACTTTACATGAGCCGATCAGGACGGCGAAAGAAATATCAAAAAAATTAATAACATCAACAGAGAAGATAACTATATGCATTAATTCATGGAAGATGGCTTTCACTAATAAGAAAAGCAACCATTTGGAGTAATCCCAACTGAAGGAGAAGCTGATAATAAGAGAAAAATGCATCAACAGAACTTCTGATCTAAAGAAGCTGACTGGAATCCGTGTGAAATAGCCATGAAACAGGATGAACAAAGGAGATCAATCACAGTGTATACCATCATCTTGAGCTGCTTCATTATCTATAAATGGCTTTACCATTGGAAGAGGTCTTCTGAACTAAAGTAAAACATTATGCACATTGCTGTATTTATTTAAACAACCCCACTCACAACAATATAACCATTTTCTTTCTTTCTTTTGCAACATCATTTTAAATGTTTACATCAAAAGAACAAAAATGGATATCTAGCCACAAAAAATTTTGCCAAGACCATTTGTGAAGATTTCCAATACACTAATCCTGCAACTACCAGATTCAACCTAAGCCCTATCACAGGGCATGGAAGACATTTTTCACAGCCTTTGCTTTCATCAAAAACTTGATATTTTGGTTAACTTTTTGACACCCTATTTTGGCATCTGATTAAGATTTTTTTACTATACTTAGAGCCATGAAAAGAGGAGTAGACCGCTGATTCTTTTAACTCTTGAGAAGATCAGAATAACTTGCTTATTATACTCTCATTATTCAGTTAGAACAAATTAAAGTTATGGGATTTAACAGGCTTTCTAAAAGACTTTCTGCAAAAAAAGATACAAATTTGTAGCCATAATTACATAGTCGGTTAACAACCTCAATACGAATAATACAGAAAAGATCCTACCAGATAATTAATATATGCATTTAATATTACATCTTATAATTAAATATCTCATGTAAGTCCACTACAAATTACCTTGAAGGTACCAAAGCTCTCTTCTAAATCAGCATACATGGACCACACTTTCAAAGATTTATACAATCGGGCTTGCACTGTCTCTGTTTCATCATGATAAGCAACTTTTCGTGGAGGAGGAGCCGTTGCTCTCTGCATCAGTCGAACAGCCTCTTCATAGTTCCTGTCAAAATGCAAACATTGTCATTATTCTAGTGTGATCTTCAAATTTCATTGTCCCCAAAGGCACTTTCAGTTTTACCAGTATAAAAAATTTGGTCAATTAAGTAATAGATGAGATGATTCATGACATTCAGGGTTATTTGTATAGGATTCCAGGGATCGGATAATATGACATTCGCTCATGGAATGTTTTGACAAAAGGTGCCCAGATCATACAATTTCATTAGCCACCCCACAGGTGGAATTGTGTATTTGAAGTAATCTCTACAGAGTTTACAGGGATTGGAATGCCATTGAAAAATTAGCCATAATTAGGTATAGAACTGTCTTCTCCATTTGGGACCATTAGCTGTCAGTTTGACTTTCACAATGAAAAAAAGGAAAAAAAATTTACTACTCTTTCATTGAAAATTTCACAAGAAATGTATAGAAATGAACCCTATTGCAGTAAATACTCTAAGAAATCCAGAGAACACTTCATTTTTTTAATTTTCCCAAGTTACTTTCATTCAATGAATACAATATGACAAAATATGCTATAAAATTGCATCAAAACAGACTTACTCATTACGAATTTCCATTTCTGCCCACTGGCACCAGATGGAAGCTAGGTCATCAACCTTCTGATATGTTACATGAGTGGCTTTCTCTAAAACTATGCGGGCATCTTCAATTTGACCATTGTCTTCGTAAAAGCGTGCGAATGCTGCCCAAAGGGAATGAAGCTTACCAATAGCCAATTTGGGATCTACAGTCTGCACTGCTTCCGTATACGTGTTAATTATCTGCAATGATTAAGAATTTATCGTCAAAGTAATTGAAATATTTGGAGAAAAACTTAGGCATTTTAATTATATAATAATTTCATTAAGAGTTTTCGTAACCCACTCCACATCTACTTGATGAAGATGATGGATCCGATACCTACCTCATGAGGCTTTCCGTGAAACAACTTGACACGTTTATGCCACTCATGTACGTTGTGAGGATTTTGTCGAAGAAGAACTGAATTGAGAAGAAGCAATCTCCTTTCCATCAAGTGCTCAAACCTCGCCAACCTCAACTCTAACTCTACTTCATCTGAAACCAATGGAAATAAATTCATTAGCACAGAAATTGTTTCATACATAATTCAGGTATAGTGTTGCAGTAATTAATTTATCACATGACTTGGTTTATAGTGAACAATTACTTTATTAGGAGCAGGTAAAAGCATTGGAATACATTATTTGTGTACATAGCAATTGAAACAGGTGATATTTCAAGAATGATGCTCGCTGATCAAGTGCATAAGCAACATGTGACCTTTAAATTGTCACCGTCGATGTTATATCACATGTACGACATTTGTTGGTTAACTTATTTTTGATTAGAGGCATGTGCTGGCATTGCAAAGTAAAGAAGAAAAGTCTCTTATCCACTCATGTGATGATGCATTCCATAATTATAGCCAAAGGTACCACGCTCCTCAAATAATTATGCCATAAATGAGATTGCAAGCTGGGGGCATCTGAGGTTTCAGTCGGGTGCACCACAATTGAAGCAGATAAAAAAATATGTCTTCCAACTTTTTAAACCTTACATTTCAATCTAACAAGCCAACAGGCTGTGAAAGGAAAGCAAAAATTCAATATGAATCATACTTTATTTTTAATAATTACCTTCTTCAGTGGAAATGGGTTTTGCAGACACCTCCTCCATGCGCCGAGTTAGGCTTAGTTCCTCAAACTGAGCATAGGCATCGAAAACTTGCGTGAAATCTCTCACCGTGGTGACTGTCTGTATAGCTTCCTCATAAATGTCTCTTGCCTATGAAATAAAAACCACATCATTTCAATTCATTTAAGACAGCTTTGAAACATACTACAATTAGCATGAGAGGAGCGAAATATCAAGAGATATTAAACACTCCATTACATAAAGAGTAACTTTAGGCTACATCGACAATAATATGTGATTGACGCATTAAAGAAGTATATTTTCAATAAATTAGACATCACTTACTCGTTCAAAGAGACCACTGCGAACATAATAATCAGCCAAGGAATTCCACAGGTGACCCAACTGGTCAGTATAGCGCCGTAGGCCGCCTCTAATAATTGCATCTACACATAAGGACCTAAACAAAACGTTTCACTTTTTATCAGTACGAAGTCGCCACTTTACTTCATGCGTAAACTACTTAAATAAATATCCCTGAACTACATCATCCCAAACTTTTTTTGTTAGTTCACACATAGATACATAAATAAGAGAGCAAGTACATATTAAGGATGTTCGAAGATATTGAAAGAGTCAGGTCATGAGATAAATGAAGGGGGGGGTGGTTTTCAAACACATTAAGACTTCCATTATTGAAATAGAAAGAAAGACTCATACTTTTCCACAGATTTTATTATACGGCACAAACTCAAACCTCGCCAAGGGTACGCATGTGCCGTATAATAAAATCTGTGGAAAAGTACGAGTCTTTCTTTCTATTTCAATTATGGATATCAATTACTTCCACGAAGTGAAGCCTGAAACAATAGAATATATACATTAAGACTTCTCCGCAGCATTGAAAATCAACAGGCTTACCTGACTTTATCAGGATTTTTGGAAATGAGTTCACACAATTCATTCCATAGCTGATGGTTAGATTTCCCATGCTTGGATACAAACTCTTCACGATTAACAATTGATGCCAGTTTCACAGCAGCTTCATCAAGCCGGCCAATGGAAATTAAGTATTCTATATAATCTTCAGCATCCTCTGGGCAGAGCTATAAAAATAGAAAAATAGGGAATTTCCATGAGTGAGCACATTGAACATGACAACTATAAGAAAAAATGTAGAATTGTAGGCCAAGTTTGTGTTCAACAGGTGAGAGGTTAAGGCTCACCTTGCACTTGAACAAATAGTCTGCGAAATAAATAATTCTTTTAGGAGGATCCTTGATAAAGCTGGTATGGCATCACAGAAAGACTTAAGGCCCTTGTTTAGGACAATGATGTCTATCTACCAACCAACATGAGCTCATTACTTCGTGGCCAACAACTGAGTGTTGATGAGAACTTTCCCTTATTTTTGAGGGAATATTTACAGAACTATCAGAGGCAAAATGCTTAAGCAGATGAATGGCATGTACAGCTTTGCCATTAGTTATTCCTACACAGAGAGCAAACAAGCATGGGCATCAAAGAAGTCTCGCATACTTACACTTTGCATTAGACAACAGAAAAAATGCATATAAAAGACCATAACATCTTATAACAACTCAGATATGTACAAAATAGAATGAGGTCCAGCTAGTTCTCAGTCATTCTTAAAGTCAGACCATTCTTAAAATAATTAAAGGGAGTTAATTCATCTCATTTTAAGAATTTATAAATGTTTACAATTACAAACGTATTTATTCAACAGATTCAGGTGAGATGTACAGGAAAGTCACCATTATAAGAAAAAAAACTGCACTTTTCCACAGATTTATTTATAACGTACAGTGCGTTTGAGTTCATCGAGCCATCTTCAGGTACAAGACAAGATGCAACTTGTGATACATCATATTTATTCCTGTTTGAGGTTTTTCTCTACCCCCCCAGGGTCCCCTTCCACAAACAGGTATAAATATGATTTATCAATAGTTGAAATTTGTCTTGCACCTGAAGATGGTTCGATGAACTGAAACGCGTGGTACATTACAAATTAATCTGAGGAAAAGTGCAAATTTGTTTTTCTCCGAGTCAGAGTTAATTCTATGCAAATGCATTCCCACCATGTTCTACATGTATGCATTAAATTTCTACCATGTTCATACAGGGATATAATGATTTCTGTATAATCATTCTTTGTTAATTCAGTGAGTGAATTACACCTATATACAGAGGTTGGGGCTCACTCGTACAGTTTGCAGGAAAAAATGGTAATTGCACATTGGTGGTGTGCATTTGGTGGATAGGCCAGACACCGATCAATAAAAAGCAGAATTTTCCTGTTAAGAAAGCCCATTTTAGGTACCTGAGCACAAAGCTGATCTTCAATTAATTGGTAGGATAATAAGAGGTCACCCATGCTTTGGGATTTGGTGCATGCCAATTTGGCAATGCTTTTACATGATTGAAGCCCCAAGGACTCTTTGATTTACCAACCACTAGTGGCTGAAACCGATCTGAGGCCGACAGTGGCTGAATGCCCTCACTTCCATCTGCATTTGTGATTAATAAGACAGTAAAAGACCCTGTCCCAACTGCATTGAACATCTATTGAGGTATAGCCTTTTAGAAGTTTATTCAATTCTAACAACTTCCACCAAGTTGCAGTCTCGACGTCAACACTTCTGATTCCACCACACAGCCTTGTATACAGGGTTGTGCTTATTTTTATACCTGTCCAACCAACCATCAAATGCAGCAAAGTCTTTGATTTCCAATCTTGGGGTGATGTGCAATTTTTTTCCTATTGTGATGATGCCATTCATGTGGATGTTTGAAGATCTAGCACATTCTTATCATCTTGATTCTAGCAAAACCAATCTTTCAGTAATCCTTCAATTTTTTATACTTGGAATTTTTTATATATTTTCTCATTTTAGACAAATGCCCACACTGATTAGCATGTTTTGGAAACGAATTATGATTTTTCACTATTATATTCAATGAAGAGTCCAGAAATCTTAGACGTTTCACAAGATCAATACGAGCTTCATCATGAAAATCAACATGTTTCAAATGTATTGCTTTGTAGGATAGAGTTGCGGGGAAGTCCCTATAATGGCAGCTATTACCCACAGTCTCTTTTGTTCTACATTCTGCAAAAGGACTATTTACGGGGACATCCCATCTGATCAGCTAGCATTCAGGGTATCTGAAAGCAATGCTTTCGCTTCCTCATTTACTTTATTTAAGAGCTCACCTCAGTAAGCTAAAATAGGTCATGGAAAATACTGCTTAATACATAGAGGATATAGAAATAATACGTACAAATAATTATGACCATTTCAAGTGTTAAAACGGCCACTAATGAAAAACATGTAACATTAACCTTTGTGCAAAGCATTACCACTCTTACCTTCAGATACCTGCGAAACACACGGACAGCAGTTTCATGCGAGTGATGAGAACGAACAAATTCCAGGTACAGGGGCCAAATTCGATGATGCTGTGTCACTGGAAGAGCCCGGAGAGAGCGATCAAACACCTGGCGGGTCCGTGTGACCCTTTTCTGATCAACAAGAAGCTGACAATAGTCCAGCCAAATTCGGGGCATCTATAATTATCAATGCAGAAATTTAAGGATAAATTTTCTCTATAAATGCTAAAAAATTGTACACACATGACATATTTTGTTTTTCTATTGAAATTCTGCACACCTTAACATTTTCTGTTTTAGATCACTGTACATGAAATTAATAAGGCCAATTCTAGAATATTACTTTTTGAAATCATTATTTGAAAAATATGGTGACTCTTGAGGGAGTTCAAAATATAATTTTAACATTAGTTTCATTTAAATTACATCAAGTCTGAGAGAAAAACCAACATTATGGCTTGTAGAATAGACATATATTACCTCTCAATAAATAAATGGGTATACTAATCCTACATTTTATTCTAAACAACTATGTTAGATGCGACGCAATTTTCAAATATTTTCTTCATACTCAAGATGTCAACATTAATTCAACACATCTTGTAGAAGTGACAATCAGGAACATATTCACTACCAATTCTTTAACTTATGAGAGATTATAATTTCCATTGTAACAGAAACGTTTTTTTTTATCATTTCCACCAAAGGCTTTCAAAAATGTTGTAAATAAACAAGAATTTGGGATACATCAATATATAGTTGTTTTTCAAATATGGTTCATTTTAACTGAGTCATCTTTAAAAATATTTCTCTTTCATGATTTGTATCTGAATTCAGTGTAAAAGAGCTCTTTAGTATGTCAGTAAATGTCATTATAATATGCTGAAAGTATAATTACCTTGTGCATGAAAACCAAGGCTCTCTCAAATGCGTTGTTAACATCTTCATACGAAGGATCGGTGATACAACGTCCTTTGATCTGTCGCCTACGCAACTTCAGATAATTGTACCACAGCTTGTAACTAAAAACAAAATAAATATTAATAATCATTAAAGTCAACTATAAAGATTCAAATCTAGTGGCTATAATTAAAATAATGCAATGATTGACACGAACATTTTGCCTTTCATTCTCCATACTTTTAACCAATGTATTTCACCCGACCCATCCAACAGTACCCTAGAATGCAATGCTTTCTTTGGCCGTTTTAATTTTAAAAGAAGAACTTATGAAAAGAAGATTTTAAGAACTTCAAGGAAAAAATAACATGAAAGAGGAAAAAATTTAACCAATCTTGATGAGATATCAATTGAAAAATATATGTTAGGAGAATTTACGTGAAGTAAAGGAAAGCAGATGAAGAATAATGGGCTGGAAATCACTGCATACGCTAATAAGCCCGAGCGATTGAAGGCAGAGGATACAAAGACTATGGAATGCACGTTTCGTATAATCTTCATAACAAAAACGACAACCGGGAACAGATTACCAATGTTCACTTTGTCTACATGAACTAAAAAACCAATAAATAGGAGCACCTTGCCGGTAATCAAGTAACTCAACTCGAAGGCCTAAATAGATGACGCCTGTTCAGGAAGTCATAATCACGCCGAACACCCAAACATTAATGGAATTCTTTAACAATCAATTACCTTCCAGGCAGTTCCTTTAACGCGCGTTCATAAATTATATTTATGACTTGTTTAGGG
Organism: Hetaerina americana; assembly: GCF_022747635.1. Taxonomy (NCBI): domain Eukaryota; kingdom Metazoa; phylum Arthropoda; class Insecta; order Odonata; family Calopterygidae; genus Hetaerina; species Hetaerina americana. Next base: position 48,622,858 of record NW_027286069.1, read on the forward strand.
GCATCTTTTTTGTGTTCAATATATCGAAGCCAATGTTTCACCGAAAATGGATTCCGGAGGATTTCTTCTTCGTAAGGTAAATCTTCTTCATCCTGAGAAATTTCCGGGGAAATTACAATTATTCAATGACCGGTATGAATAAACCAACACTAAGATGAATGATACTTACAAAAACAATCTCTATTTCACCTTTAACTTCAATATTTGTCGGCATTGTTTACTGGATGAATTACCACAATGATTTCAAGTGGCCGTCGATTTCGACGAATTACGACTGTCATATATCTTGTGAAGTTTGACCAACAGATAAGTGATAACTCTATTGGTGCCGAGTAGAAATAGAAATTTGACTAAAAATACCACCAACAACTATGAATTAACGTTCTATCAATATAAAAGACTCAATGCCATAATTAAAAAATGAAATGCAATTGTGCCCTATCCTCTGGAGAAGGCTGAATTTTACCCGCGAAGCTAGTAAAATACTCATTTACAGGGATAGCGACAATTGGAATATATTTCTATCTCAACGGAGTGCGATTTAAAAAAGAAGTTCAGGAACACCAACGAAAATTTAGTCTGCATCTATTATGATGAATTAATGTTGAATTCCTTTTTATTGAAGCAAGTAAAAAAGCCTAGCGAAGTAAATACCGTGGAGTTGTACATGCCGCTTCCCAGAAAATACTATGAAGTTAGCCGTAATCGAAATAACTCGAGATTAATCCACTACGCTTTTGATCATTTTTATGTCTGGATAGAGGGGTGAAGTTGTTTCAAACCAGATGTAAAACTAACTGCGGTATCAAGGTCAGGTATCCGAAGATAAGTTGCGAAAATTCTCATAAAAACTGCGATGGCTGCCGTGTACAGGAAAGTTATTTCAACTCTAGACAAATTTGTCCCTCCAAAGTTGCAACCATTATGGGTTCATCCTGCTGGTGCGTTCTTTAATTTCTTCTTCGTCTTGGCTAATTTATTGCTGGCTTAATTCAAGGATGTATTTTCTATGTCGTCCATCCAAATATATTTACAAATGCTTCATGAATATTCACAGGCCCAAAGACGGTGTTTTTCTGGGCTCCAGTTTTTAAATGGGTAAGCTATTTCAGAATTTCAGCCGCATCGCACGAATGAGGCTGGAAAGCTTTGTCCAATTTAAATCAATTTTGTAAGCTTTTAAAGGCGTAATTCCTGTGACACGTAGGCTCTTTTGAATTTGCAGTGCTCATAGACGTTTTTTGAGGTACAATACTTAGGATTTTTTTATTAATGTAATGCAAGGAATATTGACAGTTGTTTGTATTCTTTCTGAAGTTCATTTGATATACTGATCTCTGTAGCAATACACCTGAACTAAACAACTGTGCTGGGTTTGTCACTATAGTTCATTGCTATAGCCTCGAAGCCTTTTATTCATATTTCATATATTCTTTCTGAGCCTCTTATTCTTTGTTTTTCTTGAAGAAGTTAGATTTATCTAAATTTTATTTATCACGTTGTCTACCTGGAGTAAAAATGGTTCCCTATATATTATCAACATTATCTAACTTTGGCAAGCCCACTGGAGTGCTTCCTTGGTATATACGCGAGGGTCTGAGTACACTGCAGTGTCGCCGAAGTATGCATTATTTAAACTTTAATTTTTATCAATGCTTGATCATATACTTCAGCACTGTATATATATTGCATAAAATAAGGAGTAAAAGATAATGAATTGAATAATGCGAATTAATAGAGGGATGGGTAGGGATAGGTTATACATGTTGGGCGGAATGAATGAAGGGAGGGAGGAAAGATGCAGATTTGAAGAGAGATTTACTCTATTGTCGTATGTTAGGTCGTGGTTGTATTTTTTGTTAGGAGAGGTTAGTAAATGCATTTTATATGCATGTAATTGACTGCACCCATCCTAAACCGGCCTTAACCGGTAGAATAATAATACTATTAATTATAGCTATAATGTGCTTTTATCCTACACTTAGTTGAAAAGGCGTATCTACTTTACTTTTGTTTGAAAGCAAAAACTTCTGAAAAAGATTGTTCCTGTGCATTCTTGTAAAATCTTGAGAAAATATTCTTGTATATCTGAACATTCAAGTTCAATGTTCAATCTTTTCTTCAATAGATATTCCCTATAAATGTGTGGGCCAATGATAGAAGAGATCTGATTAAAGTAGTGTAAATTCCATTCATAAGTAAGTTTAAAACGTCCAGTAGGGAAGCATATTCACGATGAATATCACAAAACGTTCAGTGTGCGAGATGACCTGAATAATAAGGTTAAATCAAAAAGACTTTTGAAATATTTGTGTAGACTTTAAGTTTGAAATCCAGAATATTTCTCATTACGATTTCATATTAAATGATTTTCAAGTATGTAGAAAACTGATTCATTTTAATTCTTGTGTGTCATCAGGGGGTATGGTAGCCCAGTGGGTAGAACACTGGGCTACTGACTGGAGAGCTTGGGTAATGATTATTCATGGTGATGCCTCTGGGTGCCCTCAGCTTTACCCACGCTGTGTGATTTTTAGATACCAGGTTTTCCTGGGAGATCACAGGGAATTGGATTGCCCCCATCACCCTGATGTGTCAATTTCTCATGCTGTTGGGCTTGGTATTAGGTGAGCTCTATCCTCATTTATCAATTCAATCTTTGGGATGATTACTGTGGTAGTTTGTGAGTTGATATCTATTCTCAGGGCAGCTGTGGAAGTTAAATTCTTTCACAGTTTTCCCACGTGGATCATGTATTTATTTCCTCTGGGAATGAAGTGCATTTTAGTTTTGGTCTAAAGTAACTCACTTAGTGGTTTATCTAATTTAGGCATGTTACTGTTAAGAAATTATGCCTATCATCTATTGGTTGAATAGAGATTTTACTTAATAGTGCCATAAAATAGCTGCCTTGATTCGTTTTTAAGGTATGCACTCTAGAATTTTTCATTACAGTACCAATCAGAGACCCTGTTCCAGTCATATTCTCCAGCACAGAGGTGGTAGTCTCTGGATATACCACTGCTTTTTCTTATCCGTTTTTATTGTGATAGTATGAGAACAAAATTAATGTATAATGGCATTATTTCAATGCAATTGATGCAAAATGATCACAAGTATTGTGTGTTTGCAATCAATCTGCTTAATATCAGGGTGTAACTGCCTTAATGTTTACAGAAGCATGATACTAGTTTAAATTTAATTTAGTTATTTAATGCTTATAATCATGTTCTGTTTTTTTTACAATAGGGCCTGGTGATAGCAGGTCTAGGTGATCTTACACGACCAGCTGAGAAACTAAGTATACCTCAATCAGGAGCCCTGGCAGCCACGGGGGTGATCTGGTCTCGCTATTCACTGGTCATTATTCCAAAAAATTGGGGATTATTCAGTGTTAATGTATTTGTTGCTATCACTGGCTCATATCAGCTCTCCCGGGCAGTAAAGTAAGTACATGAACATGTAATTGTGATGACTTGTTCAAAATAGACCTTAATACATACCCCTCAATTCTGAAAATGCAATTTTACCTATTACAGGTATCAGATGAATCTGAAAAAGGAAGATAAAAGCTCATCAGAACCAGAATTGATTGCTTTAGATAAGAAATGAAATCGTTGGTGCTGGTGATTAATGGATAATGGTCATGTTGCTTCTCTTGAAATTTTTTTTTTCATAATTTAGAACCACCTTTAGTCAGGGTTGTGGAGCTGAGATTTGTATATTAGTGTGACACAAACTCCTCATTTTTCATCAGAAGTTTCATTATCATATAGTTTGTCAGAATACTCTAATTCATGTATGTAGTTACTCCTTGTTTGGATATTTTTACAGTTATATTTTTAATACAAGTGCATATTATGCATTGGCATACAATTGAAGATGCAGTCTGAGTGCATTGTCTTAGTTCTACATTTGTATTGTAAATACAAAAGCATTGAAAATATATCCATTTGAGATGCAATATTTGAAACATAATAGTTACACTGATTGAATGAATGGTCTTATATGGAGTACCAAAATTCCTTTGACTTTTTTTCCCACAACCGTCCTTATAACATTTATGCACCTTCACTGGCCACTTGATTGGACATTGCCAGAGTTTTGAAATAGCTTGTTTGAAAAATGAGCTTGAAGAAAAGCCTTTGAGCATACTCTCTAAACCATCAGAGAGTAACACATCTGAGAAAAGATAATTTAAATAGGCTCTTTCCTAACACTTACTTCCCATATCCGAGGCAGGTGGACTATGCATAACTAATTTTAAAAGAAGCTGATTCATTCTTTCTCCAATTCATTGTCAATACTTCTCTATTTCATACATATAATAATTTCCCATTTTTTAATTACCTATGATGATACCAGGCCGAGTACAATGGGTTTATCACATATCTGTGACCTTCCTGCTTGAATAGTGATAATGAAACTAATTATGATGAATTTCTTGCATTGACTTCTTTTTTTCCCATGTTGAGAAAATGTTTATCCCTGAAAATGGATTTGGGTTTTTGCCTGTTTTTAATGAAACTGTGGAGTCATGCATGAGCAGGCATATTTGTACAATTACTGAACAACTAAATGTATGCAGTATCATACAGATCTAACATGTTTGTATATCTTTTAGTAAACCTCTCTCTCAGGAATGTTGTACTGTTTTTGTAAAAGTTGCAATTGTAAAAAAAATTGCAGCAAAGTGTTTCCCGGCATCAAGTGATTAGTCCTCTCAAACTGATTTTTCATGCACAAACCTTGTAATATCGGTAATTCTGTTGTGATAATGAGTGATATTCATTACATTATGATATTTTAAGTGCGATGTAGGTGAACTTTGATCACCTTTGTTAGAATTGCAGTTCCTCTTCCATCATAATTAATAGGGTTCAATTTAGAATTTTCCTAGGTCAAATAATTTTAATTATTAGGAAGTCTCTTAATATGTACATCCATTATCTCAGAATGTAATGAATTAATACTCCTAGGAATCTTCAATTTGACCCTTATAAAAAATTAAATTATTTTTATGAAATTCAAAATCAAATGAGGAAAGTCTTAGGAACAAAACCTACAATACTCTGAAAATGTTGCAAAAAAGGGCGTATAAATTGTGAATAAGGACATGTGCTCCCACCTAATCATTGAACAATAAAAATATTAATGGAGTGATAATCTACCACCAAATGGCAATCTTGAAACAATTTCAACAAAGTATCAATTACACTGGGATGCAGGCAGTTAAACTGGTAAGGAATATTTGTAGAAATCTATTTTGGTTTTAAGTCCCACGACTTCCTATTGTGATTGGGAAAAACTTCCTGGAGGGGACAAAAATAATTAGTGAAGGGAGGCTAACTATAATCATAACATAGGCAACAAATGTTCACATCTAGCATAATTTGACTGCATGTATGTACAAATATAGTAATAGTAGGATTTACCTATTTTATAATCATTATTAAAAGGAGTGAAGATGACATATTCTAAGTGTTCTAGCATACTGAAAGTTTTAATCAACAAAACCGGACCACCTGGTAATTGCAATAGAAACTTTGTGTACTCAGTTTGAGGATACATTCTGCTGTACTAGACAAAGTTGTTTTGCCTGTAGGCACTGGATGTTTGATTTGTATGTTATTAGAAAGTTGTTGAATTAGATGTTTATCCTTGTTATAAAATTTGTATTATAACAATAATAAATACACTTATTTTTGCTTTAAGCTGGCAGTTTTTTATTTTTGTCACATACACCAAGTGTATCACATTAATGTGTTTCAACACTTTACATTGCTACTTGAGAACTAAGTTTTACCAACTGTAACTGAAGCAAAAATGGATTGACCTCAGCTCCAGCTCACATGAAAATGAATATCAATTGGGTTAAATTTCATAAATACATTTTTTAGAATTTTTGTATCTTTATGCTCACAGGTCATTGTTTTCACTAATGTCAAAGTATCATCCAATTTTGATAGTCATCTTAATGTATGAATATCAGGCACTCAAGACTTCTGTGCTTTATATATTAAAGAATATTGGGGAAAAGCTATACAGTGAGTTGTCTACTTTTATTTACAAACATCCACACAGTTATAAATGAAAACCAGAATGAATCTCTTGTTTAGGAAAAAGTGATTCTTCTTATTAAACTGCTCACTTGCTCCCGTGACCTATTTTGAATATAAGTAAGTGGAGCAATATTTGTGTTTCTTGTTACAAATGAGAAGTAGAAAAAAATAATACGTACTTGTACAGAATTTAGCATAATGCATACAAGCTAACATTTTGTGGGCACATTTCTTCAATATAAAAATTATTTCTCTTCAAAAGGAAAATATATGTTCGTCTAAAAATAAAGAAATTTCAAATAAATCCTTCAGATAGTAGTTACAGATAATATCTCCAAACTTAGAATACTGTCATGAAAGACTGATTAAAAAGTACTCCTGCAAAATATAAAACAGAATCTCTCTTCCCAATATACAAAAGTTATTCATGCTATCTACTTCCTGACCAAACAAACATTTCTTCCCAAATATGACACATACAAAGACAAAACAGAGTTATGAGTGACAATCAACCATGTCTTGTGCATGTGAATTGTTCTGATAACACAGCACATATTCAGGAACACAGTTTGAAGATGGAAGTTCATGACATTTTTACATCAATGCTGAAAAATTATCTAGTTAACAATCTTGTTACAGAAAATGTACAGTTTTGAAATATTTTATATTTAATCTGGTTTATATACATTTTTAACCTACCATCCATATTTGTCTATCATAAATACCTTTAAAGATAAATAGTTAACCTCATGTCAGAGCAGACAGTATAATACAATATATAGTTTTCTCAATTTGTTAACTTCTAAGTCAACAATATTGGATTCCACCTACCAATGATTACCATACAAGTATTACGAATGGAAGGATCATAAGTGGTTTTGATAAAAATAAAAGTTAAATAGACAACACCAATAATTAATCTTCATGGTTAATATTGGAATGCAACATGTAAAAAATATCACTCAAAGAAAAACTTCATATATGCAATTTTTGATGGAAAGTTAATTTATTCCATCAAGTCAACAGCCAAGGACAGATGATAGGAATAATGAATGAAAAATAACAATTTTTTACATCATATTCATTCTCTTTTTTTTACTTTTCCCATAACATATCTCCCCTCAACTATATGACATATATCGTTCATGATTATAATGAGGTCTTCCAATCAGGAGCAACTGCACTGGGAGTGACCAGCTTTCACTTGTAGTCATCTTCATCTTCTGCATCAAGCATTTCCTGGATTTCATCTTCTAGATCATGATCATTGCTCTTGTGTTGGCCACCAACCTTGCCATCGACAATCTCAAATTCTTGAAGCTCTGCTTGGAGTTCCTTTTCCCAATCTTCCTCTCCTGCTGCATTGCCATCCATGAAGGGAAGAGGAACAACCCGCATGCCGGTGGTGATAAGGAGAATGGAGAAAAGGAGAGGATTGGAGTTGGTGAATGAGGATTGAGAGAAAGAGAGAAAAATCGGAACTTATGTGAAAAAGAGGCCAACTAAAATAAACATGTGTTTCAAAGGGTGTAATGAAAGGGTCAGGATGGGTGGTGGGGGAGTGTGCACTGTCTGTCTGCCATGAGATGGGATATGGTGAGACTTGGGCTTTGAATGCAGAGTACACAGAAGTTGTTCAAATGAAACAGTGGTGGTTGAGGAACTTAAAAGAAGGGCTAAGATTAGTGAAATATACGTGCTGAAGATGAGGGGGGTGGAAGTGGTTTGGTTAAGTAACGCTACATTATACAGGAACTTCCGGCAAGAGATTATTTGGGGATCTTATTTTTTGGGAATACTGCTCCAGTGCCTCATTCAGCGCATAGATATTATTATGAGTTATATGGTGGAGTTGTCTCAGTATCAAAGACGACAGAGTCATATAGCTTCAATATTCCTTTCCTTGTAGAACTGTAATCTAATCATCAAAACTAAGTTTGGCTTCCATTTCCTACTAACTTCTCCTGTACTGCACAGTGCCAAAGTATTGTCTTAAATGTTGATTAATATCCTGACAAGATCAACCATTACTCCACTATATGTGTTTCTAGTAATCCTAGTATATCAGGCTTTTAGCTTCAACCCCATTTCCTAAAATGTATGAGAATCAAATACAGTATTTCAATTTCAAGGTTAATATTTACATTGAGAAAAGTGACCAAGTAGTTCATTTTTTTGGAATCAAGAAATGCTTTTTATTAGTGTTTCAATAGTCATGCAATTTTTTTCAAATTATTCATTCGTATCCACAATGCAAAGACCATGTGCTTCACATGTAACACATTCCAGTAAATATCTGTTGGGTACAGATTAATGAAAAAACAATTTAACTTCGAATAAAAATCAAGAAAACATGCATTAGGGATTTTGGTGACGTTAGTAATAAAAGTCTCAATGCTGGGAAGAAAGCTTCAAAGAGGTATTGCAAAACATCAGGGTAACAAGTGGTGTAATTAGAAAAAAGGCAGGTGATTTTATGATGGTTAAGGGTACAATAGGTAAGGAAATGGGTTAGTTGAACTAGGAAGGAAAAGGGAGGTAAAAAGGGGGCTGAGAGGAGAAGCCTTGTATATGCTCCGGTGTGCTTTTGTTTGCTTGTTCTTCTTTAGGCTGTTAGAGAAAGGGAGGAGCCACGAAAAGAGAAGAAGTTATTTGAAAAATCAACCACCAACCTTTTAGCTTAAAAATGGAGTACCAGTGCACAATCTTGAGGTTAAGCAGAATTAAAAAACAATGCTAAGGTATGTGTGATTACATTTCAGGATGCCGTGACGTAATTCTTGAGATTATGAGGACAAAATGTCTATTAGTCTGCCATTAAACACTGTTGACATTGTTAATTTTTAAGTACACACAGAATCTAGGCTAAGTACAATTAACTAGTTGTACCACCAGAAAATTGAAGAACAATAGTAAAATATTGAGCACATGCAACTGTTTATGAATTAGAACTTCAAAATAGGAATCAACAATTGGTCATTTACTTCATGAAGATATTATTTTTAAAAGTAACCTCAAACATTAAGTTGTCTAGAAATTTTGGAGGCTTAAATTGTATCAACTTGAGAAATGGATGGCTAGCCGGATTCAAAATATATTTATCAATGCCATGTAAGGTAAATGACATGGAAAAATTCCTGGTTCACAATGTTTCACACATGCAATGAACTCTCATATTACCAATAGGAAATAGACACACGCGTTAACTTAGCGGAAATGTGTTAAATCCATAATAATGAAATCAAAACTTGTTTCAAACTAATGCTTACAAGACTATCAGGTGACACTTGGTGTCATTTTATTGTCTGAGTATTGCAAATGAGTCTGATTATCTTTCATATTATTGTGAATACTTGCAAACATTTTGATTTCATTCATATTATTTATTATGAAAACAACACAATGAAAAAAGGATTAATAAAATAAGTAATTTAATGAGACAACAGGAAAAATCAAAATGGCAAATGCTAAAATTAAATCCATAGCACTACAAATTAATTGGCTAACAGTGCATTTAACTTGATCCAAAATTGTTTTGCCAGAATTGGCGAAGCTTTAGCTATTGGACTCATTAAAAATCATTGCGCCAATATGCCAACACATTCAGCCATGAGACAGCCAGATGTTCCAAATATTTCATTAAGATTATTTAGAAAATTTAGCATATATTTCCAAGCCATGATATGAGCCACAGGTGATACTACTCTCATTATTTTTTGTACTTAACCTTCTCATCTGGTGTACATTACAGCCCTTCAAAAAATATCACCTTGGAGATTTAACTTTTGATTTCAAACAGACCCATTCAGAAATTCAAGGTGAAAATGAAGGAAATTCTACTATAAATTCATATTATCAAAACGATCATCAAGATATAAATTAAACTGGTTGAATCCTCATGGCCTATAGTTTATTTCAAGGCCAACACAACACTTTTGTTTCTTAAAAAAGAATGACTTCTAGAAGTTGACCTCTGACTTCAAAGTGGTACCAGCACTAAAATTTTAAGCAGTGAGTTATTAAAACATTTAGGTCATCTCAAAAGAAAATTATACTTTACAACTCTCAGGGGCACAGTTTCATTTTGGTGTTTATCATGGGATTTCAACTTACATCTTCAGTCATGCAGAAAATTTTAATCATTTTTAAAAATCTTATATCACAGGAAACAAAAGATTGGCATATGTTACAATTTTATAAATTACAAAATACCTCATGATAAAACAAAGCTAGATGATGGACTGAGATGGTATGGTATGACAACATTAAATATGACACAATACAAATATTACCACAATTGAATGGAAATAAGAAGCACAGCAAAAGGTCACTCAAAAGAATATTCAAATGTGATAAAAATGAGCAAGTTAACAATACAAAATACAGAAAACTCCAGCAACATGAAATATGAATCCACTTGGGAAGAATGTAATTATCCCATACACCTTTCCAGAAAAGCACTTTTAAGCTATTTCATGGTCAAACACCTGGGAAGATGAATTTAATGAATCATAAGCATTTATATTACATACTTGGGGACAGGAATATTAATCCATTCATTTAACTTTGTCCCACATGGAATGTTGTGTGAAAATTCCTCTGCACCAAAAATAAAATTATGAAGTTAGCCAGGCAAAGAAAATGTTTGAATAAAATTGCTTAAACTGAAATAAAAGCTCATCGAAAGCACGGAACATAGGATGTAGTGACAGGTTAATAAATTAATGGAGACAATTACCATCAATAAAACAAGGTGATGGAATAATATTAAAATAAAATTGTCACCAATTAGTGCTATTATCTCATGGGTAACTTATACCAACCAAATATACTATGAAAAGGCAATCTTAAATAACTGACTTTTCCATTGATGGTGATATTTCTGGAAGAGTAAGGTCCTATTATTATTTAAGCGCTTGATTGTACAAGCATCTTTCTGAGAAGGATAACTGCACACAAAATAATATAATCAGTATATAAAAAAAGAATTAGCCAACCAGCAGCTCATGAGTCTCATGCTCAATTATCGCTCATTTTAGAGAGTAAAAAAAAGTTCATTTGAAATGTATTCGATGTTCAAAAGAAGTTTGCTCATAACATATAAGCTTAATGTCATCTGACTAAATATGGAAGTAAACACCAAAGACATATTGTACATAGTATGCACTTATTATTTTTTGTATGTGAAATTATAGTGACCAAGCAATTGGTTATATGTTTAAAACCACATGCACACTAAGCCATCCATATACTCCAGTAGGAAGGAATTTCCTTTACGTAGGAAATAGAAGTCATGTTCGCTAGAATGTTAATTCCTAAACTGTAAGAACCGGTCTTCTATCATAAACATTCATTATGCACTAATGTATTTAATATCAGTTTTTTCATTTTTCTGCTGCTCAGCACCTTACTTATGTACATAGTGTTCATTTAATGAAATTATTTTTACCAGCATTTTGAAAAGAAAAATTTTTAATAGACTTTAGACAGATATGATAGCAACAATTTATGCAAGCCTTTTCTAACACTCCTACTTCCTACTCCTAAAAATTTCATAAATGTTATAACCTATTGAATTTTGATTCTCATGAATAGGTCTTATATTATGTGACCATGATTTGTCTTTCTGCAATCACATTTCCATTTTACCAACAGCATTTGGCCACCCTCGATAGTGTGTGCAAGCATTCACCAAATATTTATAGACATGGGAGTATCAGCAAAGAAATTGGGAAAGAGCAAACAAATTTTCATGGATAAAAATTTAGCCAAAAACAAGAACAAATAAAAAAATTGTCTGATATTAATTCATAATAGCAATTGTAATTCTGAAACATCATCTGGATAAAATGAGCCCAGAATTATCATAATATTCAGCACAAAGAGTATCTTATCATGGAGTAAAAAACCTGCATCAGATTTACAAATTTTAAACACTTTCACTTATCAAACTTGAAATCATAACCAGAAGTTTTATTTCTGGGGGAATAATAATTCCAGAGGAATCAAAGGACAGATAAAGATCTCTCGTCTCCTATTAACACACTATTTCTCCCAATATACTCCCCATCCCCCATAGCATCTAAAGCTGAGTTTTTGACAAAAGTTTGAACTTCATAAAATACTCTGCATTTAATTTTCAAAAGATGTTGCCAGCTAAAAAAATCAATGCACTACAAACTCCATTGGCTGCTATTTTTTCAGTTTTTTTATGCTCATAGAAATAAACTAGCTATAAAATATTTTATGACTTGATTTAAAGCAAATTCTGACTAGGCCATTTGGGTATAGGAAAAATTACTTCATAAATCACCCAGCATGATGTCTAAAAGAAATATTAATCATAATAAATCACTATTTTTGGAATGAAACCCACATGTGCAAACGCATAAGCATAGATTATGTTTTACAAATTAAGAGGGCGGAATACTTGAATGAACTTCCTTAAGCAACAAGAAAAATATATTACAGTATGAAATATTCTGGAGACTTTGAATGACTTAAGAACTGTACATTAATGTTAATGCCCTTGAAATATCTGTTTGAACAACTATAAGACAAAACAATGAGAACTGTTCACATCCATTAGAAGCTTTTCAACTGTGTGCATACAAGATCATAAATTAATGGTCACAACATTAAATAAGAGCTACTGTAGTTTTGTTCTTTAAATTTTTTTCAAACTCCTGCTTTGCATACACGAGCATACTTCAACAGAATGGATATAAATAATAGTTAATACAACATATATACCAAGATTTCATCTATAATATTAAAATCAAGCAGGAATATTTGGTATTAACTGTACTTCCTGCTGGTTTTAATACTTTTGATTGCTTATTTTATAGAGCATTAAGTCCTCCCCCCTTTACTTTTCTTACCAATATTTACAATAAAGAGGGAGGGGGAGTCTGTACAGGGATATAGGATGCTCATTTGACAACTTGTACATAGCATTATCTATACACATTTGACGACTAAAATAACATTTAACATGATTTACTATAGTAAACATGGAAGTGGCAAAATAACTTTATATTAACCTCACTTACTAAAAATATACCCCATGCCATGTGGCTGCCGCAAGGATTGAAGGGTAAAATCGAACTGAATGAATTTATGAGGGTTAGAAACCACTCTCGTTGATAACATGAGACACCTTTAGCAATTATGAAGACAATGTAAAGAAGCATGTGATACAGACTACATAAAACAGAATTCTGCTTAAGCGTGCAATCCATAGTTAATGCAGCACCTTCACCAAATGTGATATATAACATTGCCGTTAAAAACCTGAGAAAGGGAGTATTATTCAATGCTTGCATTAAAAAAAAAGTTCATTAAATATCTAAATAGGAGTTTGCTGCAATATTTTACCTTGGGAAATGCCATTAAATTCATATGTAAAAACATAAGAAATTAGTGCATTACTCATGGAAATAACTGTACAATAACACAAAATAGCTTGCTTGCTAAGATGTTGACTGAACTTAAATTGAAATAAGTGTAACTTGATTAGTTGAGGTGGGCTTCATAGTAGCCTGCTATATTCTATAAAACTGAATACAAATTTGCAACAATGTATCTGCTCATGGATAGCTTAAAGCTTATAATGGTAGAAACATTAGTAGCTCAAAAATAGGGAAGCGCCTGACACCATTTAGAAGAAGTTAAGACCATGGGCCAGTCATGAGGGCAAATACTTAAACTATTTTTAAAACCAGCAATAATCTCCCTGTACTATCGACAATGGGAATCACTACTACTCTACTCAGCCAGGTAAGACATCCTCATCATCCACAGATTTGGGGTATGGGAAATAAAGGAAAATGCACCTTCAAGGTTGAATCTACAATTACTCAGATAGGACTTTTAATGATGCATGATTGCTGACTGTGAACAGATTGTACTGGCATTTCTTTAGCATTTATTAAATACATTTTTGCAAAATTGTTTTAATTGTAATTTTGCAGCACACCCATGATTCTTCTTACGCTAACTCATATTAGCTAATAGTTCAAGCTCTAATTAAATTCTTGTTATACAGCTCAAAATAGTAAGTATTTAGACTCACATTTCACAGGTTTTTAATGTGAAGCGGCATGCCATCAAAGCAAAAACACGAAAAATACAAAACAGGCTCCCCGAAAGATCTACTTCAGTAATGTTTAATATTTTATATATATATATATATATATGTATTTATACATACATATACATATATATATACACACATATATACATATACATATATACACACATATATATATATACACACACATATACATATATATATATATACATATATATATACACACATATATACATATATATATACACACATATATACATATATATATACACACATATATACATATATATATACACACATATATACATATATATATACACACATATATACATATATATATACACACATATATACATATATATATATATATATATATATATATACATATATATATTGTATGCATGTGTGTGGGCGTTGAAAACAAGTAAAATATCTTGGAAAAAGCCATAACCATAATGCCAAATTTTTGTAGGAAACCAACACTCCAATTTGCAGTATTCAATTCAATCCCTTTCTTGTGTTAACTCATTTTAAGCCCAAAACCTCACTCAGAATATTGAATAACAAAGCAATAATTACCAAGCTCTTTTAAACAATAATTCTTTGGATACATTTATTTCCAATTCACCACATCAAATTTTCAAAATTATCATGGGAGCATTGGATAAGAGTTTAAACCCACATCAAAAAGATGTGTTGGCTTCCTTAATCATGCATGTTTTCATTGAATTAAATTTGAAGACAGCTAATTACTCATTGGTTGTGTTACAACAAAATAAAGTGAGTGAATACATCAATTCCTAGTGCTGAAAAAGTGATTTCATTACACTTTCATTTCTTGATTTTTTTCTTCCTTGATTATATTAACGCATAAGCAGCATCACACTGACTTACCTTAGGCAGATTTTATATGTTTATCCTGAATTTATGGCATCAATAGTGAAATATGCACACTTTGTAAGTGGTCATTGCAATTGGAAACGAAGATGAGATTCAGGATGAATTCGCAAGTTTTGTGATAATATTGTGTTTTGTGTAAGGTTGCAGGCAAGACATTGCAACTCCGTATTACACACCTGATATTAAGCTTCAGTTGTCACCATGCAAAACAATTCTGTTTTTAAGTTTACCTTCTTATAATTAATTACAAGGAAGCAGCCAGAGGAACAGAGACAATTTTTATAGAAATGCTTTTCATTGTATCACATGGACTAAGTAGAAATTAATAAAATGGGACCGTAGTGTTGATTTTTCTCCTAATATGCAATTTTATTTTATGTCAATTTCAAAATACCAACACATTTTATGCTAGAACTTTGACCAAATATTTGGAGTCCAATTCTCAAAAGATACAAGTCCTCTAAAATTAATCAATTGTATTATAAAAACTTACTAAGTCACATACAGACATAGGCATACCTAAGATAAAAATTATGTATTTTCATCTAAATATTCTGTAAAACTAAACTACCTTATGTGCAAATAACAGTAAAACTGACGAGCTGGACCATCATTATGTTTTGCCAAATTCCATGACCACACATTCATATCCCTCATATCTCTGACTTAAGTCGTGTACTTTGAGAAATGTTATAATGGATAAGCTAACAAACTATTTGCTAATTTTTTTATGAGGTTTACTGGCTGTTCGAATGCCTCCTGAAATGTTGCTGTGTTGGTTTGTAAGCAGGTTTAACATGATTTTAACCACCATATCTATTCATATTCATGCTTGGTTAAATATTTAAATGAATATGAAATTTTAAGAATAGAATTTGGGTGTATTTCCCTCCAGATTGATCCTACTTGCCACTCTCCATGCATCTTAGCTAAGGGATGACACCAAATAACAGCTTCAAACTTTATATTTCAAAGGAACTTAAGAGTTTCAGTAGTTGATGCAATAAACTAACTTAATAGGATCTCATCATCACATTTTAATTACTTCTGTTTATTTAACATTAGCATTATTTCAATAGATTGATATGCGGCTAAAAGTGAATGTACACTTGAAATAAATCGGTCGCCACAAATGAATAAATTATCTGAGAAGAGAACTGAAAAACACCAGAAAAGAAGGGCTGCATATTTGCATGCCTACATATAAAACTGTGCAAGTGGGCATAAAAGCACACAAACATCATCAATGAAATGAAATAGTTTAAAAAGTTAAGGGATCATTCCTCTCAAGTAAAAACTATAACCACTCGCTTTGAAACTAGTTCCAACACCTTTTAATATGAAAGTGCTGAGCCATTGTTGAGGCAGATAAAAATGGCAAATGAACGGTATAATTTATTTCAATTTTGACATTTGGCCTCTCACAGTCAGCAAAGTCTATTTAACTAAGATATCCCTTAAACCACAAGTTTGACCAAATTCTTTGATGATTCTATCTTATTAATAAAATGAAAGAATAAATGCCTATAGTTATTTCAAAAATGCAGCTCCAGTTATGCTACAGCTGTGCAACTAATTTGTAAATTAACAGCATTATTTAAAACTTCCCACCAACATCCTTTGGAATGCAAACATAATTAATAATGGCTCTCAAGACTTTCGACAGAATTTACGTCCATTTTTGGGAATAAATACTGGATGCAGGAGCCAAAAATAATAATGAAATTTTGCACTATTTTCATAAGAGCTAAGGGCATAGTTTCATTTAAAGTAAATAAAATAATTATCTCTTATATAAAAAATCAGAGGGATTAAAAGATATATGAAATTAATTTTGGGGGATTAGGGTAATGTCAGACTCTAAAATGCTGTAGCCTCCCGCAAATCGATATATATTTTAGTGTATGTATCCTACATTTTTTCCGATTCCACTTTGCTCTTTTAAGATTTTCGTCATTGTCTACCTCTTGGAAAGTAAAATCCCAGCTTTAATAGTACTTGCCACAGCTCAGCTTTGTAACTGAGAAATTCTGAACAAGGTTAACTAGAATGAAGTAGATGTTGTTATTTTCCTTCCATGTGTTATTAATTCTCCTCCAAATGTTAATGACAATTTCAATTTGTACTAAAAAATTGGGGGAGTGAAAGGAAACTGTCATAAAAGATACTCTAGTTAGAATGATAGGGCTAAGCAAATATATTTAATAGCATTTACATTACAATTAACTAAAACAACAAATTAAGAATGCATAGTAGAAAACCTGATTTTAATCAACAAAATGAACATGAATCCTTATTAAAATTGAAAACGTGAAAGAATAAAAAATGTTATCCTCCTTATAAACCATAAGAAAAATATATTATAACAAATAAATAAAATAAAATTTCAATTTTTCAGCTTTGCTTCCAAATTTAATAAACAATATGAAAACAATGTAAATAGATCGCTAATTAAAAAATGCCATAAAAATAATCCAACATTAATGTGCTATTAAGTACTCAAATGTAAAATATGATTAAAATTTTTACAACGCATACTTCTAATTAGAAGACATTTTCTTCCTAAATATTCATCCTTTGGCATACCTTAAGGTATGAACTATGACAGACTGACACTCCTAGTTTAGATAACACACAATTTAAATTATTCTGTATCCTATTCAGACAAATTTATGTTGGTTATTATAAAATCAGCAAATGAGCTTCTACTAATATTTTTGCTTCTGTCAGCTATGAAAATGTTTTAGCACCATCTAATCAATGAATTTTAAACTGTTTATTATCCCAGAATATATAGATGCTTGAAATGAATAGAAAATTGAGGAGTATATAAACATAAAAAAAACTATGATAACAAGATATAGGCATTCATCATGTGGAGAGACTGAGAGACATCCAGAGTACATAATGGATATGTTTGTTGCTTCCGATGAAAGGGTTAAATATCAACAAAATAGTAATTTTATATCGGACTTCATCAAGTATTAGACCTTTCAAGGAGTGGTTGACCATATTTTATGCGCAAATTGTGTGGTGAGGCAAGCATGGATGGATGTTTCCGGGTAAATTTTTTTGGATGTGAGTAGATAAGATGTTATTAAAGTGGTTGAATGCCTTTGCATGATAAAGAAGGCATTAGAAAGTATTAAGGCACAAGACTTTTACAAGGGATGTTTTACAAAGATAATCTTGGCAGAAAAAAGCTATTTTGTCCTATGAAATGATTGGTGTTGAGTAAAAGGAGCTACTGAACAAATGTCACAACACAAATACATACATTAAAAATAAACCAATAGCAAGGCACTGTCTCCTGCAGAACTGCATAAATAATTATGCACATAATGCATTATCAATTATTTTTTCCAAAATGTATTACTATGTTCCATAAGGATGACTTCCATAATAAATTTTTTCCAATTTCCTTCAAATTTTTTCATTAATTCTTCGTCTGCTAGTTTATATTAACCAATGAAATGAGCATTTAATTTGAACAACCATCATACTTATTGAGTTACCTGAGCAGAGGCTCAAAAATGGCTTTTTGTCATTTCCACCAAAGTTCTCTTTAAATTGCCAGCAGTAAATATGACCATGCTGATTTGAACACATTAGAATATGTTCTGGTGTAAACATGCTTCGAGTTATGTGGTTTTAAATTTAGGTGAACATTTTTGGGACAAACCATGCAAGTTGGAGACTTACTCTACAGAAAAACTGGAAGACATTTTGTTTCCTTATGTTCTCTTATCATCTTACATACTGAAGGCTCCCTTGTCCCCATTCCCCACTGTGCACAACACTTCCAAACATATGACCTTTCATGCTCCCTTGACAATCCCATCATCAGGCTTATGTAACACTAAAAAAGTACACTGCAAAAGTTACAATAAAAAGTGTAATTTGTATAATCAAAATGGACAAATTGCTATTTGAATGTAATAGCTTCTAGAGAATAGCAATTGATTCCAGTCTCTTGCATGCAACATGATAAATATATATTTCATGGATGCCAAACATAAGTCTTTAGGGGATATAACATATATACCCTGGTAAACATATAAAAGTGCTACCAGAACTATTCCTGTGGCTAACCAGCGAATCTCTTATCACCTATGGAAATACAAGTACATGAGTCCGAGTGCTGCATACCAAATAATCTCTCCCTAAGTCTTCCAATTCCCTCATTTTGAAAGATTAAAAAAATTCTTTTTTCTTAGGTTTTTAATTTCCTTAAATATAAGGCCATAAACGATAACTTGGAGCATTTTTTGTGTACCTATTACATAAGAAAGGTTCCAAGGGCATTATAATTTTAAACTACAAGTGAGAACTTAACTAACACATATTTCCATAAAAATAAAAATTAGGTATAGCATCATGGAGTTAAAAATGCACTTATTTACCGTTGAAATGTATATTACAGTCACAGCATTATACTATCACAGCTTTTAGTTAAACGATATCAATAAAAGAACATAATGCATCAAATATCAAATTAAAAATGCAAATAACTTAGCTGGTTATGCGAAAATTAAAGTCTCTTAGTGTGAATCCTCACAATGTAATTCATGGACACCCACCATGTGGTCCTTCAGTCACTCCAGAGGACTTATCCTCATCCTTGGTCTTCTTTTGACTCAACCCAAGTTTCTCCACATTCTGTCTTACCTCCTCTATCTCATGTGGCGCATGGCCAGGGATTGTGTCAGATACAAACTCTGAATGTGTCAGCTGATGGTGTACAACTACATTTCCTACCCCTAAATTACTTTCAATGGCTAATTGGAGATATATGCCACCATTCAAAACATGAAAAGAAATAAAAAAATGAACAAAATCAATAACTTTGAGAATCAAAGATAAAACAAAAACAAATTATAAAACCAGATGTGGTCTACTTAAACACAGAGCTTAGTAAAAAATAAATGGAGCAAGGAGAAAAATACATCAAGAAAATGGAACAAAACAACAATACATAAGAAAATAGAACAAAAAACACCATCTTCACATATAATTCCCATTAAAAATCAACAAATGAAAAATGAAAAGAAATTATATTTATGTAATTAACTACCAAATAATTTCAATTTTTAAAATAAATAATCATCAATATAAAAGGGGAGATTCGACTGACTAAACTTCAGCATACCTGCAAGAAACATGCTTGCATGTTAAAACCTCAATAAATGCCCAGACATTTATAGATGAGCATTATTAACAAACGATTTATGTACGGCAGTGATGCCATTCACTAAGACAAAAATAATCTCAACTTCATTAAAATATAAGGTAGATTGAAGTAAATGATTCTTGAAGAAAAATTATTTCCAAAATCAGCGGTTCACCCATCACACAAACAAAGGAAACTGAAAATTTAATGCACTCTTAGAATAATTTTTTGTCATTACACACTGTCCACTGCAGTGTATAATTTGTGGAAAATAGAGAATGATTCAGCTATCGGGTAGAAGGAATTTCTTTTAGAATTGTAAATTACTATAGTGCCCTAGATACATACTTAGAAAAAGTATACGATGACAAAATATTTCAGTCTACATGCTATGAATATTGTCAACATTCCAAAAAAAGGTAGAAAGGTAGGTAGAGTGTGATATCAATGATGGGCCTTAGAGAGTGTGCTAAACAATGTGGGAACACTGATCTGACACCTTCAAGTCAATCATCTAAAAACTGATCTAATGAGGGATCTCATGGTGTGGTTATCCTTTGTGGAGAAAAATATTTTTATTCATGGAATTTGACCACTTAAGTTATATTTTGGATGCACACAGGTTGAACAACAACAAATTTCTTTGCTTTAAATAATGAACATAGCATAATACCTGGTCCTACAATAAACCTTTCTATTCCACATATTTTCTTCCTTCCTTCAATCCGTTCAACGTGACATCTTTTCCTTCACCTTCCTTGGTTACCTAACATTTGCTTATCAATTACTGTCTTCAATATCCCATTACCAATCAAATGTTTCAGAATCTATTATTCCTGCCTCCTTTGGATTTCTACCAACAATCCTCTCACTTTCCCCATATGCCTAACACTTTCACATTTGTTTTCCTTTTGGCCAATTTTCCCTTTTTCATCCTTCTCCACACTCACATTCCTAAAGTCTACATTCTATGCTTATTATCTTGCTCCAACAGCCATTTTTCCAGCTGTAAAAAAACAGTTAACATCCATACACAGAGTCCCCTGATATCAATTCCCTCCTCCTTATGAATGCTTCTTTGGCTAAAGTAATTATTTTTGTATGTCCCGACTACTTTAAACATCTTTGTTTATGAAAATAAAAAGTAGCATGGCTGACTATTAAAGATGCTGAGGGTTATTTATGGAATTTCCAAGTAGTAACCAAATCATTTCAAAATACCATAAACACTCTGTTCATTTTACACATCATGAATAGCAAATTATCACATTTGGCAATTATAATGGATAAATTTGAGGCCTAACTTCCTAATTGAGCATGATGATCTTGTGCAGGGTGAATAGTGAGTGCCATTGTATAATAGCTTTGTTCCAATTTTTGCTAGTGCATGAAAGCAACTTTTTGGTGTTCCTAATCCCAAGTCAATAGAACCCAGAAATCTCATGATGAGGCCCTGAAGTAAACATGTGTCCTCACATCAATTTTTAAATTTTAACATTAAAAAAATTGAAGCATAAACAGAATGCAACCTAATTGTACAGCTAGTCAACAGTGTGGAGATATTACTCTTATGGAATGTTACTAACTCGAGAGGGGAACTTAAAAATAGAAACTAATTGAAAATTGAAATTCTTAGCTCAAAAATAAGTTTAATTAAATGTAGCATCATTTAACTTATTCCCATTGATCATACAAAATATTTTTACCATGATTACGAAAAACTAACACAAGTAAAAATATATTAGCTCATTACTAAAGATGAAATTGAGGGAATAGCATCGAGGAGCATGTAAAAAAAATTAAGTTTTATCAACAAACTGCACAAAAGGGAAAATTCGTGAATATTTTCCTTTATCACCAAAGTTACAAATAACTTTGTCCATTTTTATACTTCTGGAATGAAAAGTTCATGGAAAAATTAGTATCATATTAAGCAGCTGATAGTAAAAACCTATAAAGAATATTAAATTATTTTTACCAATAATTTTTTTTTGTTTTTAAGGGTGTGAAATTTATGGATTACATATCTTAATAATAAATTGGATACAATTTATTATTAAGATATGTAATCCATAGATATATCAATAAAAAGTATCACATTTTTTAAGGGGGCATAATTTGTGTATCATAAATTTAAAAAATAATTTGTAGCTCAGCACCAAAGCACATTAAGGGGATACTTCATAAATGGGAACTTCACTTGGTATTCTTTTCCTTTAAATAAATGCAAGGAATTCCATGGGATGAAAAACATTAGCCCTCAGATAAGACACAAACAGATATGAGATACTTAAAAAAAAATATACATACATATAATTCATTCTACTGACCTCATGCAGTATTCAAAATCTGCAAACAGTACAGCATTGAATGCATCAATATTGCATTAATCAAAGGATATTTATAACAGGAGTCCACACAGGAGACACTACTTAGAAAAACACACAAGTAACATGTATAAATAGGGAACAGAATCTAACCTGCACCATCAGGACCTGATTCTGAAGCTCCCCTAGAAAGAGTACCAGCATTTCCTTCTTCATCCATTGACTTTAGCTCACTGGACTGCCTGATCAGGCCAACTCGATAAAAGTAGTTACGCCAAAAATTCTCTTCACTTATTCTATAAAATATAAGGACATGACCAAGAACTATAATAGAAGACAACATTAAATGAAAATCATCAGACAGCACTATTATTCTTTAATCACCATTAGGATAAAGTATAAAACAGTATTGTGGCTATTTTATGCTCTAATGTAAAAATAAACCTGAAAATCTCTCATTTTGTAACAAACAAAATAAAACATTTCATAAACACTGTAATGAACAATAAATGAACCTGTGAATTCACAATTTCATGATTACAACAGGAATACACAAATGAAATTCTTGCATATTAGGGAAAGGAGTGGCCCTTGAAAACGGGGCCATGCCTTTGTAGAGAAGAGGCTAGAGCTCGGTAAATGTGTCTTGCAATTTACCGAAACCAGGGTATTTGGACATGTTACGCATGCCCCTGCCCAAAAAAAGCCAAAATTATCCAAAATATGGTTCCTTTCCTGATTCTCCCCAAAGTGGCATGATTTCTAGTCACTAATTGATAATTGCCAGAGGTAGGCTGACCAGGAAGATTTGGGCCCACTGGTGCATTTAGTTGGCATTGTGTGTTATCTACGCAGTGCTTTTGACTCCATAAATCCACACTATTATGGAGTTAGTCACAGCCCCTTGGGTCCTTCCTTTGAATGTCTTACACTTGTTTGAAGAGATAATTCAATTCATGGCAAAAATAGTATTGTTTATCCATTAACAGAACTAAATCATATATACGTAGTCTGTGCAAAATGTGAGAACTGGTGCAATCTGGCGGCGACTATAGCCTACTAGCGGCGCCAGTTGCCTGAGACCCAATGAGCCATCTGTGCTTGGCGGATAGTCGAGCTGTGTGTATGGTGCCAGTTATGTTAGTTTCTGTTGTCATTGTTTTGTTAGTCAAAAATGGAAATTGACGAAATCACAGAGCAATGACTCAACATTTTGGGGAAGTGCGGTTAAAGTTATCAAGAAATTACTGAAATATTGACAGCTGTTTACGGTGATAATGCTCTGAAGACAACATCAGTTTTCAAGTGAATTAAGCATTTTAAATATGGCCAACAAGATGATGCAAGGCCTGAACAACCATCAACTGGCTGTGTAGATTACAACATTGATTGTGAGCGGTCCCTTGTCCTTATTGATCGTCGAAAAACTGCCCACATGATAGCTGATGAACTGCACTTAGGAATATCAACAATGCAGACTATTTTAACCGAACATGATGGATGGATCCTTCATCATGATAACACACCTGCACATTTAGCATTGATTGTTCGCCAGTTTCTGGAAAAAATTCAATCACCATCCCTGACCGTCCTCTTTATTTGCCAGATCTCCCCCCTGCAACTTTTTCCTATTCCCAAAATACACCAATGTGATGACGGGACATAACTGGGAAGATGTGGACACAATAAAGCACGAAGCGACGAGAAAACTAAATAGCCTAACTGCCGAGGACTTCCAAGGGGACTTTAAACAGTGGAAAAGAAGATGGAATAAGTGCATAGCAACGAATGGAGAGTACTTGGAAGGGGAAAAAATCAATTTAGACTAATTTTTGCAAAATACAGATTTTACGGCCTCAGTTCACATATTTATTGGACAGAGTAGTACATATGCTTGTGTAAAGTGTGCCAGCAATTTATGACTCTCATGTGGTAAGGCATGAAGTAGAAAAGCACCAGTAGTTAATACGGAAGGCAAGTGACTCCCTAGGTAATTTTCATCATTTCAAGGACAAGGTGGGCAAACTGTATGAGTGGGATGTTCAGGAAATGGAAGAAGGGTGAAGAGAAACCCAGCTTTGGCACTGGCCTACTTTTAACGAAAAGCACCAAGAGGTTCATGATTAACCTTCCCATCTGAAGGATAGAGCCCTCAACTTCAAGTGCTCTCCACTCAGCACCAAAGTAGGGATTTGGATGCCTATGAAAAATTCTGCCACTGCCAGGATTCAGACCTAGACCCTTGGGATGGCAAATCAGTACACTAGTCACCAAAACAAATTGAACTCTCCCCATAAACACACTTAAGTTCATCATTTAATCATGTTCTCTTTTGCAAGGAAATGTTTTCATTATGCTTTCACTAAAGGGATATATTATCCATTTTAAAAATTATATGTTATATTATAAGACTTGATGTAGCTCCTTCATTCCAACATTCTCCATAATAATACATTTCTGATGGAAAACTGTAACAGAATAATATGCAGATATACATAGCAAATTTCTGTATCCATTAACACCATACCTATCATTTATCATCTAAGAGCAATAATACTGATTTCCTTTAGTATGAATTATAAATATTTTCCATATCAAGAAATAAACCCTTTAAGATTGTTTTTTTATTTCATACTTCAAAGGAATATATTTTCTCTGTATTATACTATGAATACAGTGATTCGAGAAATTATGTATTATGAAAACCAAAGATTTATCTATAACTTGTTTACACCCACAATTTACTGTTTATAATTTATACTTTTACTTCCATTAATAATTATATCATGGTAACAGATAGAAACAAAGGTTTTTTTTGGTAAATCACAAATAGGAATATCTTACCAAAAAGAGCAATGAGCATATTGTAGATTGAAAACCGAGGCCAGAATATGAATCCAATGGATTACCACGTGCTCACCTAGACAAAATTCAGGACAACTGCCATTATATGAATTAATTCATGCCTGATTCCTTTGGTCTGCTTTTAACTTTAGTCAGTCAGCCACCTGAGTCAGACAGATTAGATAGCCCAGAAAAGGGAAATTCAAGCGACCTGAGATGTTATTTTGGTCACGATAAAATACAGAGCTGTGCATTTTATCTGTGCAAATCCAAATGCAGAGACTGTGCATTGAAAATTAATTGTAATGTGATTGGACTAACCAATTTTTAAGATATATCATATTGCTGATCCGACAACATTTCTTCCATTATTCAAACTTTCATTTATTCCCCATTATTTCCATTATATGTGTTCATACAACTCTATAGTATTGAATTTAATGTAAACATTCATTTAAGAAATTTCATTCTTCAATTCAAGGCATACTGCATCCAAAAAGTTATCAGAAATAGCCAGTGCAACAGCAATTTTGTGTAGCACAAATCCTCAAAGTAAATATCAACTATTACCTGGACACAAGGCAATTTTTTATCAATTCAGTAACTTCCGCATTGTATCCGATTCTAAAAATTTATAACACGGAGGATATAATGTATTCCATATAAAACTTCCCTGTAATATACTAGAACAATGTATAGAAATGACTAATTTTATTAAAAACACCTTTCAATATTCATCATTTAGTTTCCCATTACCCCATAAATCAAATAAATCGGCCTGCTTCCTCCATGAGCTTAAGTGTGATTGGTCAGCATGTCTCATTTCTTTTTCTAGCTATGCGTGCCTTTAAATGCACTGTACCTACTTTTTAAGACATACGACTGCTTTCCCTGTTATCCTTCTCTCTTGTATTAGACCATTTCTCAGACAACATTAGTTTTTATTTTATTAACTTTATTGTGGAAATGTTAAGTTTCTTTTTACCCTCATAACATTAGTTTTGTGATACGTTTCATTAAAAAAACAAAATCCTTAAAACTTAATATTGTCATGCACAAAATCTAGATGTTAAAGCCATTTTAATGCAGATATTCTTTAGATGAAACTAAATTTGCTAAATAATATGAATTGCATACCTTCAAAGAACACAGAAAAATAATTTCCAGATGCAAATAAATTTTGATAAAAAAATTAATTATTTGCAGTAGCATAGGAAGAATATTAATATTTTCTTCGAAGCTCCTGCAACTTCAATTAACACTAATATTATATTAAAATAATTGCTGGTTACTTACACTTTTGGAACAAGCTCAAAACGCATTTGTTGGAGGTTTGGATCTTGAGCAAGTGTAGCTTGAGCCACAGGCATGAAGGACTCCAAGTCAAACTGAAATTCTACACCTGCTGGAGGACTTCGTACAAAATTTCGTCGGTCCTAAAATAATTTTAATAACAATATGTTATCAGAGTCATTGAAATAATCACAATTCCATTCCTTAAATGAAAAAAAAGCAAGCTAAACATGGCATTTGTTACTACTGAAATGAGGAAGAACCCAAAACCTGTACATGTCATAAATTGGGAAAAATATTCCAATATTATTTTTTCAAATTAATCATTTTAAAAAAATTCTTAAGGTAAAGAAATACAATTTTTATCCAGTTGATCAAGCAATATATGAGTTTATGAGTTAAACTCGATAAGTAAAACAGGGAAAATTAAGTCATTATCAGCTTAAATGTTTAGATTGATTACCAATACAGTATTCCCATGAAGAGCAGGAGAAAAAAGAAGTTTGAAGAAACATTAACAGTTAAAAAGTGTTAAATCACAAAGAAGATGATAAAAGCTTTTTGGAAATGTACATGCCAAGATATAATAGCCTCTTACAGATAAATAATGGATTGCATAGTGGATTGAAAGAAACAAAACATAGTGGGTGATGCAAATATGAAGGTATGAAGAAATGAAAAGGCTTATCAAGGAGGGCAAGGGTAGCTAAGAGACAGCAATTTGACCCACAACTGCTGCTGATGACCCACATATATTTGTTCTTTCCAATATTGGCACATTAATATTAGCTAAGCATTCACCAACTCAAACACACACTAGCATTGCATGAGAATTTCTAAATATTCTCATGTTTCCAAATATAATACATGGATGTTCCTCTGACAGGAAATAATATTGAGTATCCTCAGAAAACTGGTCTCCATTTCATACAATTTTGACAACTACATTTGAGGTAACTTCCATTTTTTGCTATACATATACACACATATACTCTTACTCTCCTTAAAGAATGCTGAAGTGTGATGACACCATATGTAATAGTGGGATGGCATAAGTATGACACACACATTGGCCAAGCCACCAAAAATTCTATACTCATCCTAGTCTCTCTTTTTGCACGTTCCATATTTTCTTTTCTTGTGCATGTCACCCCTGTGACATCCAACTTTTAAACATCATATTGCGAGTTTTTTCAATGCTATAGAGGTAGAGGATAACCTGAAAGAACTCTCACAATCTTTCCAGTAATTAAATGCTATAATTCCCTATACATATTTAGTCCCGCTCTTTCTTTTCCTTCATTTAAAGATTGCCCATTGAATATCCAATAAGTGAAGATAATGGAAAAATACGCAGTCACTTAAGGCAACCAACCTGGTATGCATAAAAAACAGGATGATTATCAAGGCCAATAAACTTAATACCCTGAAGGAGGTCAACTCACCCAGCTGGTGATTAAACAATGCATTCATTTTTGTTATTTCAATCAGCAGGAGTAGGAATAGGCAAGAGTGAAGAGGAACAAAATTCATGGATGGCCAGCAAATGGCTGATAAGAAACACTCACTGTGGATAAGGAGAGTATTTGCTCCTTGAGGGCCTCTTCATTGGGGTATCCAACCCATGGGGCTGGGGTTGTGCCATCTGATATTCCTTCTCCCCCACCAGCACGCTGCTTTTCCTTGATAAATGCTTCCTGCTCTCGGTTGAACTCACCAAGGATGCTCTGGAAACAATTCAAGATAAATCATGCTTCAGGATCCAATGTGAACAGTTTTTGCTGAGATAATTAGAGGACTAAATTTCCCTACTACTCCAAAGACTAAAGTTTCTCTACAGTATGATTTACTTTGACTTAGAAGATGCGTGTCTTTTCCCTGGATGCAGATATTTTATCGAAACAAAGAAATTTTGGGTCCCTACCAAGAGTCATGTTGACTAATTAAGGTCAATTTTACCTTTGCTCCCCATGAATATGGCTAAGAAAGTTGAATGAGACCTTAGAAATGGAACTTATAGTATGGTTCTTATGATTACCATCACACTGTACATTAGAATCTCAAGAGGGTATTTTCACATCCTGAAAATGGCAGAAACAGCACATGGAAGTTAGAAAAATTCACCATTGCAAACCTAGATATAGAAAAATTATCTTGACAGCATGTCTCACATAAAGTTTACAAGTACTTAAAAGATTCTAAGTTAAAAAAATCACATGGCATTTATCTGAGTAATCAATTTGTTTATATAATTACAATTTTGTAAATTTTCTCTGAAGATAGAAAAATTGGTGAATTAATACAAGAGTTTGAGAAATGCATTGCATTTACCTTGTTAAACATTAAATTATGAAGCTGTCGCAAGTATGCGACATGGTTCTCCCTTCCTGGCTCCTCCGACTACCCACCCCAAGCAATCAACGACGCACTGTTGCAGGTGTACAACAATAGTATTCCTCCCTGGTTTTCCCCAAAACTCCCAAGCAACCAACGACAATGTTTCCAAGCGATCAACAACAATAGTATTCCTCCCCAGGGTTTTTCCCCAAAACTCCCACGTGACCAACAACAATGCTCCTAAGTTGGGTATAAAAGCCCTGATCGCGGGGCGAAAAGCAGTCAGTGGTTATCTGGCGGTGACCGGTAGGGCACGAAGCTTCGGCAGTGTTGCGCTTGTCGCGACAGCGTGTCCTATTCTTGACTCATCTTGGACGAGGGCTCCGCCCAGGTTACGTTCGTCGTGACCGCGTCCAACCTGCCTACACCCTTTCCCAGGTAAGGGTCAGTAGGTTATCTGGTGGTGACCGGTAGGGCACGATGCTTCGGCTATGTTGCGCTTGTCGCGACAGCGTGTCCTATTTTCTGACTCAACTTTGGACGAGGGCTCTGCCCAGGTTATGCGTGTCGTGACTGCGTCCGCCCTGCCATACCCCCTTCCTGACGGACGCGCGTTGGTGTACTGAGGGTCTAGCCATCCATAAATTGCGTATAACTTTGTAAATGGTGCATTTCAACTGTATTTTGTATAATAAACGATTGTTTGGGTAAGACTCGGTGTAGTATCTCTGACTTTCCCCGATACCCTTTGTGTCGCACCATTAGGAACGCCCCTTGCGACAAAGCCATACTGCAGTGATACTCCAGCCAATGCTTTTATATGGTATAAAATGGAAACTTAAGTATTTGTTATGCATAAATACAACTAAGGGAAATAGATAAGAAGGCAGCTTAACCATTCTTATCATCCTATTAAGATCATCAGGAAACTATTTTAATCATAATTAACATTTATTGACTGCTTAAAAAGCCTTTAAAATAAGCATAGAGCTTTCTTCTGTAATTTTAAAAATCCTATGAACATTTTCCGTTTGTGATCGGGTTCCAAAAGTGGTTTACTTCAAATCAAATTTCAATTAACATTTTACCATAGTACTATGGACTAGGGTCGCATTAAAATAATCGAACCCCGCGCAACTTATTCAAAGATGGAAGTGATGGGAATGCGAAAATATCGTATCTGCGCGGCGAATGTGCAACCCGCAACGCTCACGCACATATCGTGATCGTCATGCGAATGAATACTTTTGTCTAGAGAAGTCCTTAAGATGACCTTCCGCCCTGCCCTATGAGCTCCCTTGACGGTCGATTCTACAATATATGTCGATCCGCAACCACGTAAAAAAAATCAGAATCCCGAGCACAATGCGATTCATGCCCCCCTCCCTCTATCCTCCCCTAGCCAGTAATTCCTCATCGGTGGCGCTCACGTCACCGGATGGCAGGAGCTGGGGTTGATTACACTCACCCTCCAATCACAATCGACGGGACCGTCGACTGCGAGGGTACGACGCATGCACCTTGGCCGGGCACCCTTTGCCCCGACTCAGTACAACCAGGCACGACGGCGCATCACGTGGTGCGAAAACGGAAATACCAAGGCGAGCTGCATTTATTACGAGGACGACAGTTTGAAATATCCTTAGGCCAATTATGAGCCAATTTTTTTCAATTCTGCGAAGGTTTCACTGTTTGTTTCACCTTTAGGATATCACAAGAATCGGGAGTCTTACTATATATTCGATAGTTTGAATCGGAAATTTTTTCTGGCGATCCCGTCATTTTTTTAAATACTGAATGCCGTTTTAAGGGACATTCAAATAATCTGTGGCGTTTTAGAGTCTGGTAAGCACTTGCGATACGCTTTAAACTGTTCATGGTTTCAGGCTTCCCTTCGTGGAGGTTTTAATTTTATTGATACATACGTGATCCGACCGGATCGACAAGCACACTTTCAATACCGTCAATCAGATTTGATTCAGTTTAACATGCCAGGTCGAAAAATTGAACCTAAGGGGAGCAGGGCGGTCACTTGTTTCACCCTTGGTGGGGGTGGTTCATGCTTTAAAATGAGATACACTCCTGTCCGATCCATAACTTAATCGAAAGAAGGAAAAGTAAATATCACAGAAACAATATGCACGAGTACAAAGCATGAGAGGCTGGTGGTTCGTAATAATGTCAAGTTTTCATATGAGGACGTTGTGGTAGCCAAGCAGATGTGTATAATATTGACTCGTTGCCATCTCCTATGCAATTTACGACTCTTCGCATATTTAACGGAAGAGTAATATATATATTCAACGCCATCAACGCAAGCGAGGGTATTTATATCGTATTTAAACGCCTTGGGCGTGTCAAAAATGTTGGTTGAGGTAGAGTTCCTTCTCTCATTTATCCCCATGCCGATGACCAGATCAACATATGGACCACGCACATTACTCATCTTTCTGCGAAATAAGCGCAACTGGCATTTACACTCTACCAATTACATTCCTGCACTTAATTTATTTTTATAATCGATGGAAGGGAGCATAAGCACTAGGGATTTGGGAAAACTAAGAACGTTCTATTTAATTTTTTCCATTGTCGTACAATAATTTTGGCAGAGCATTACTCGCGTAATGTGAATTTTTCAGACATGAGCGACCATCATTCGCCGCATTCAACTCACTGACTAAGGAATAACTGAAGACTTAAGATGAAAATGACGCACCATGAGTACTTCATACGCCGAATTGTTCGATTGTTAAATTAAAGCAGCCCCCTGGAGACTCGCATCGATAAAAAACTTCCCGGTTTTGAATGAAAATATCTAACGATCTGTAACCATGGAAAAAATGCACGTCTAATCCGACTGGTGGTGCCCCATGTCATGAAACGGTACATACTTTTTACAACATGGAAAACGTCAACACTATAACGAACTCAGGATTCGGGCCAGATTCCCGAAACTGCATCTCCTGATTGTCGAAAAAACATAATACATACTAACAAGATGAAATGAGAAGCAACGCAATGAGAACAATGGAAGCGGATACTGTCTTTGCTAACATATAGTATTCGTAAAATTCATTTCCCTGGAGGATTGACGAAAATGCATGACCGCAAAAGGGTAAGTGCTCAATGAAATAATCGGATCGATCCCCATTCATGTTCATAAAAGAGCTTGAATAATGTCGATTCTATTCTCGAAAACAACAAAAATCGATAGCGAACTCAAAAATCGAATATAATAGAGAAAACAAAAATCCTTTAAACCACGACGAAATGATGGGGATCGGTGAAACCTCTGATTCAATCACGTAGCCACAGAAGAAACAAGACTTGATGGAGAACACGTGGAGGCAACTGTAACCGGATTTAATGCAAACAGACGTCTGAGGTAATATCCCATCGCCATTCGGTAAAGAAAAAAAATCCATCGCAGGACACCAAATCACGCAAGACTTTCAGGTTGACCGGTGAGACCATTAACTACCGGAATAACCCAACTGACGAGGTAAATAACACATTTAAAAACTCTTGGATTAAATCAGTTATCGTGCCCTCAAACCAGTGCATTTATATCCGACAACACAAACCAACGAAATAGTTTGGCGGCTTAACATTGGGGAACATATGCAAACCCAAGAATGGAGCCCAGGATCTTGAGATAAGAAGCCACGGATCCATTCTCATCATCGGACACGAGCACTTGAATATGACGGACTGAGGATCTTAAATCATCGAATCTCCTCCTTAAGAAGCGCACTTCCTTCATTCACAAAAGAACCCGCCCGAGGTGGGAATCGATGCAGGGGGAGCAAATAATAAAATTCTCGTTACGGCTGCACGCAACAGAGCCGAATCCAGAGAGCTCTTTGCTCCGGGATCACAGCGAAGTGGAACGAAAAAATTTAAAAACGGAGGCTGAAACCTCAACAATTTTAGGCAGAAACTGAAACCCTAACCCTCGAATAAAGGTCGCGTGAACTGCTATGAAACAATTCCCCCCTAATTGTGCTTCGTAAACCAAGCCTCGCCCTGACAGCTACCCGAATACAATTCCAGTGAGAATAAGGTCGGGCGGTCCTCGTTAATCACATCCGTTACTCAACCTGCAGGCCACCATCAATCCGACAACAGGACCCAACTTTGACAAGCACTAGCGAACCAATCTTCAAAATAAAAGGTGATCGTTTCGAATACTCTGGCGAATCGTTAAGGCCTTGCATCACATTAGCTAAAAGACAATGATACAAGGTTTCGTCTAATGACACATTGGGTGACCATTCTCGAGTGAATACTACCGGACCTAGGCTAATTTATGTTTTTTATGGAAATTCCCGGAAAAAACCCAACTGAAAGCACGGCGGCGATAGGTGGGGATTGTCGGCGAGCAAAGGCTATTATCATTCAAGTATCAAAAATATCCACCACTACGTTCCGAGACTATTACGACTATTAGACAAGAAATATAAAATTATCAGTCGCTAAAAATGCCAAAGAGTGAACAGGTCTACAGATATGAATTGCAGGAGCTTCAAAAGGGACATCTCTGTGATACAAATAGGATCACGATCGTAACAGGAAGGCAAACAAACGAAATAATTAATGTTTTTGATACAAGGTGAGCACCAGCGGTTGAATATTTCATCGCCATGACAGTAAAGGCATAAGAAACGTTTCTCGGGATGCATGGAGAGGAAAGGGAGACGAAATTATCGTAATATCGATGAAGGAGACGGATATAATTCATAAAGATTAAGATCCAATTTCCCTCCGTTGGCCAGCTCCAAAATTCCTCATCAGTCATGTCACGCGGGATTAATTCGAAAACTGTCGGAGTGAGTTTATTCGCTGGAAAACAAAAGCGTGGCCGTACACTCGCGGCAAAAGAAAAAAAAAACTACAATCGATGACAGAAAATAAGAGAATCCACAGTCCACCCATTGGAAAATACTAACGAACGAACTCGAAGAGGAATCAGAAGTGGGGAAAGGGGGAGGGGAGGGGGTGAATCGCTCTTTCGTTACGATAACCTCTGTAACCCGAAAAAAAGAGCTCCACGTATAGATCCCTCTCCACACGGGTTCATCCTCGATTCTGTCGCTAGGGCAAGGGATCCGACTTCAGATTCCCCAACGATACTACGCCCATAAAGCAAAAGAAGACGCGCGACAGGGTGTTAAACCACGGTCGTTTATCCTTTTAAAACCTCGAAAATACGATTCTAGTGGCGAGGAACACCAACCGTGCGAGTGCTTCTCAGTGGGGTGCGCGTGGCCACGGAGGGCATGTCCGCGAGGGTTGAGTTACGGACTCACATTTTGAATTGTTATTATATGCGTTGAAGAAATTGAAATCTGATGGGTGATGTCCGCATCGCCAAAATTAGCCTGCTTACACAGCAAGCGCTCAAGCATATGAACATGCAATAATTAAACTTATTGCTCTCTAACATTCACAATATCTGTGCCTTCACATTGCTTAGACACACGAATGCTTTCGGAAGAAGGCGATGAAATGTAATTAAATTGAAATATATTTATACGTCGCACAAATTCATTTTGCACTAATAAATAGTCATGAGCAGGCGCCTGAAAAGAAAAAAACTGATAGGAAATATTTGTCCCTTTAAAGGTGTAATTAACTTATAAGCGTCAACAAGCTAGCTGCGGAATATCAAAATACACGTACCGAAAAAGTAATGAGAAAGCAGAGGATCTGTAATCCTACTGGAAAAATTGCTGGCAACTAATGTAGAGGGCAAAATATTAATACAATTTTTCTTACACCCCACTCGTAAACACTTTCTTTCGGCATTGGCACTTCGACGCTAAGGACATTAAATTTCCTCGGGACCTTGCCGTATAATCAAATTTTGTGCTCATAAACATCGTAATTTCCTTCTTAGGTTTGCAACATTGAACGCGCTGGTGATTTACGAAATGAAGGTGTCTCCGTGTACTGTGGAGTGAATTCATCAAAAATGGCCATTTCCGGAGTTCTCCGAAGACACCTTCGGAAACCATTGTCATTCGCGGGGGAGGGACGCTGGGTGTATCCAGAGGGGGAAGCAGAACCGAAACACAAACTTATTTCAAATGGAAAAAGAAGGAATGTTTCTCTGCATGACTTTTCGTAACATTTATAAAAAGGAAAGGGAATTAAACGCATTGAAAATAGAGACAAACACAGAATTGTATATATTTTGGAAAATTAAAAACATGGTACAACAAGCTTATAATAATTATGCTACACTGTCACGAAACAATAATAAACTCGAATAGCTAATGGCTCGACAATCGCAAAAGGCAACACTTTTTGCAAGAGATTAAGTGACAAAAGCAATGGCTGGGTTCTATTCCCGATTGCTGGAAACTATCAGCAGTAATCTACCGGTCAAAGATAGGATTTTAAGGGCAAAAGAAATTAAAATAGACGCTGTGATGGTTACCTTCGCTGTAGTCAACGGAGAACAAATTTACATCTGCGAACGCTTAGATCTCGAGTACATAAATCTAGAAAAGTAAGAGAGTACATTTTTATGCAACATCAAACAACGCGACAGAGCGAAAAAATGGGAATGCAAAGTATTTTGATTAGAGACGGAGGGTTTTGATAAGAGGGGAGGATGTTAGGCAGGGAAGAAAATAGACATGTTGGAGGGAACTAAGGGAGGGAAATAAATAAGGGTTTATTGGTAGTGCAGGGTGTCACGTTGCGTCTTTGTTGGCTGAGGTTTAGAGTTGCAGCAGCGGTTAGTTCGAGTGTTCATCCAAAATCCTACCTTATATGGTAGACTTAACTAATTAGCAATAATAAATAGCATGAAGGTACTGATTAACAATAGTAAATTATATTTTACAGGGGCATTCATCGCTCACATTTATGAAACGTGAAGCAAAAAACAAGCAGATCTTGAGGGCCACAACTTCTCGAAAGAGATGGGAGAGTGGCCTTTCATTTAAACAGTAACCCGCGGAGGCACTTGACAACCGGGAACAATACTTTCCGAAAAATGCCGGATTACGGAGTTTCCAATTCAGTATGAACCTCGCCTGCGTCCTTTTATGACGCGGACTCTCATCCACGCCATGTACTCCCCCCCCCCCGCCCCCTCCTCCACCTCGACTCGGATCGAAACCGTTTCTCCCAACGTGGCCAATAACATCGAACAACTTCCGAAGAAAAGTTGTATGCGCGTGGAGTAATACAATCATAAACCTTGAGAGAGATGTTCTGAAGAAACCCCGCGCATGTCGAGCTATCTTAATAGCACGCATTCCGTTTACGGACTCGAGGTCATGGCTGCCTGAAAACCCTATTGGGGCCAACATTTTGGAACACGCTTCGAGGAGTACGAAAAAACCCACTGACAATTAGCGTACGATAGCAAGCCTTAACCACCCAGCCATTAATACGCAGTTTAGTCCCACCTTCAAAACAACATTTTTCCAGGCGAGGGTTATCTCCTCCTTCCCTGATCACACAAAAAATTCGCAACATCGGTACGAAACACAGTGATATTTTAAATAGCCGTTTATAAAAACTAACACTTAAAACTTTGTTTCGGAAAAAACTTTACTAGGGATTCCACCGAACGAGGAAATTGCGAATTTTACTTTGAATCAGATAATAATAAACATTTAATAATCGGGAGCAATGCGCATTATGGGCCTAAGGTTGAAAAACTGGGAACGCTGCAGGGAAATCTATTATTTAAAGGTGAAAAATCAGTTACGGTCATCGAGCAAAAAATATGGAGTCCTGAAATCGCCAAAATGGCCCCGCGCCGAGAGTACTTTTACGTCCGTGGACCTTATGACGCATTATCGGCCACTATTTGCACGCGCTCGCCTACCGAATGATTCCGCGAAGGGAGGAGGCCCGAGTCCGGAGAGAGTGAAAAATTGAAGAGCTTAAAAGTCTAGTGGCAATCGATAAAACCTGAAACAATATTTTCTCGCACAAAATATGGCAATAAGCATCAGGAGGGGACCTATGAGTTGCGGCACACAAATCGTATCAAAAGAGATCAAGGCAAACAAAAGAGGTCAGGTAAGAACGCACAAAAATAACTACACAGGGGAGAGCATATGCTTTTTGTCAGGTTATGGTATCTCATTCGATAAAAACTTAACATGCGGTTGGCAACAGGTAAATGACCATGGTTTCTCGGTGTCAGCAGAAAACAGATATTTTCAGGATAATCACGCAAGGAGGGTGACATTTGGGAAGACAAATGCAGGGATATCTCACGTCATTGGAGAACACTTCTCGAGAAAGCGATGAGTATTTATGATCTGCTGCTAGCAGTATAATTATATTTGATATCAAAGCAGGCAAACGGAAAAAAAATTACATTATTATTCTTCTTAAAATTTACTTTGGAACCAATCTCTTCGATCCTTGAGACCGCTTTGCAAGCGAACCATCTCGTCTCCCTATATCGTCAGCGGTTTCCCAAAAATTTGCAAAACCACGAAAACAGCATAGCTAGGGTTAAGCGGATACACCAAGCAAAAATAATACATCATAACGCGCTTGATGTCCTTGCGAGGTTACGTATATAATTTCACTGCCCCGCATTCTTTTGAGAAATACATTTCCGCTTAATCTGCTTCTGCAGCATAAGTCTTAACTTTTCGTTCCAACTTACAAATAGCTATATATTTCGTCATAATTTAACTCTTTAAACCATGCAATCTCTGCAAGGTATGTAAACTACTTTTATTAATTCCCACCGCAAGAGAAGATTTCGTTAGCCTCCCGCGAAGCAAAGCGACTGAGATAGGCAATAAGATTAAGGAGAAGGGTAGACGAAGTAATATAAAACAAATAAATAACAAAACACAGGAATAAATTCTGATGTTAGATTCGAACCCACAGGATCAATTAACCTACATATTTAAATAGACGACACACATATATCAAACATACAAATACCCACTCACTCCTCAAACGAAACAAATCGGCTCTCATATATCGGTTCAAGGAGACATCTCTTGTCTCCCACACACGTCACCATCGCGGCTTGCTTTCCAGTCAGGTACAAGAAATCAATCATCACCCATGCGTGCATTTTAAAGTTTATTAGAAGACGGCGACATTTGACAAAGTTCTATCAACTTGCACGACGTCAGGTGATGAGGTACCCCGCCCTGCATCCACTAACTTAACTAACGTTACCTACGTATTCCATTCTGAGCAATGAAGACTACCCCGAACCTCTGCGCAGTATTTGTATGCCCCTGCCGAACCGGGGGCCGAAGACGTGAAAAGGCCCGACGGACGATGGTAATGTTCCGCGAGCAAGCAAAACCCCTTCGCCTTTACATTTACGCAATAAGTGTTGAGAATTGTATGGTGAGGGTCGCTTCACCTTTTATGGTCCGATCATATACTACGTAAAGTCGTATTCGCGTTTCTTCGAGCCTTCTCGCATATGTTACACTCTTACAACCCCCGTAAGAGTTGAGATAAACCTTGCTTTTTTTACCCCCTCCCCGACCCCCAACAGTTTTTTCTTCTGTTTTTCATATCCGAATCAATATTTTCAACCGAAAAACCGGCTATCGGCCCTTCCATGCGCAGGAGTACGTAGGGATTTCGCTGGTGTTTGCTGTGCGTCGAACTCTTCGAAATCGGAGTGTTATCCCTTTTTCAAACGCCACACTATATGCAATCAATCCCGCATCTCACACCTTGATCGAATTTTTGCCCTACTCCGTCTCCTTGCGTGCGACCGCACACTATAAGACCCTTATCGAAACGTGACTTTCCATTCTTAGTCCACATTTCCTACGGAAAAAAACACCTCTACCAACGCAAATGTATACACATAGATAGCAGTTTCGAGCGTAAATCTGACGAGGAGGCGCACCTCTCCCTAATTGAAGCGTCCGCATATTTCTGGTTTGAAAGGCATAAAATCTGTGGCTGGTGAAGAAATTTTAAGAAGTTTTAAATACAATTATGACGTGAGAAGAGAGAAGTATGCTCGGCGAAAACAGAAAAAAATGTGGATTGACAAGATATCGAGAGTTGGGATGTTAAAAGACCGTTACAGAAGATATTATGTCGCTTAAGCGGGGAAGAGGAAGAAAATAGGTTTGTTGGGCGGCACGTATAAAGCGTGGTGAACAGAAGGAGGATATTAAAGAGGAAAAAGAAGTGGCAAAATGAAACTCATGCGATAGGTCACAGTAGTCACGGGATAGCAAAAAAATAACTTTGTGGGGTTAGATTAGCTATGATGACGAAAACTGGTGGGAAGCAGGGAAGAGTTTGACTTCAAAATGATCACGGAAAATACTTTCGCGGTAATAGGTAGAAGCGACAACGGAACGCCTAATGGATTCCCGCGGCTGGGTGAATTCTGTACCAAAAACTTTCAATGAAGACAACGACATAGCACCGCATCGATCATAACCCCGATTCGACGCGAATCCACTTAGAATCATCCGTCCAAACTCCTGGACCGTAAGGTCGAGGGCGCTTGGTCATCGAACCAACCTGGTTCTGCCTCTCATGACAATCGAAAAACTTTCCGTTTTCCTTTCGAGAAATAGCGATTTCTGTGTGAGGCGGCGCTCGAGAAGTGGGGTCGTTCGCACTGTTGAGAATGGGAGAGTCTCGATGAAGGGTTTAAAGGGCGGCGGAGGGATAAAAGGGTGTAGAGAGCATCAACCCCGGCTTTTAGTGTGTGCATGCGCTCTCATCAACGGAAGACTTCCATCGGTCCGCGGTCGTAGACTCCACCCCACCCACGCACGAATGGGATTCCAACACGGTACGTGCCGTGTGTTTGGCGCACACCATTCGCGGCAGGGTCTGATACAAAACTGATACCAAGCCCGATGATTGAAAACGGGCCCTTTACATTGAAGGTCACTGCATTAACGGGGATAACTTATCCACCGCAGATGTGTTTCGATGGAATGTCCACGCATGCGTTGCCCAGGGACAATATTTAATTGAACGGTAGTCTATCAATCATTGAAACGCGCAATCCAACGACCACTCACGATTATTTTTCCAACATATATATATATATATATATATATATATATATATATATATATATATATATATATATATATAGAATTTCATTACAATCATACCCGTCGCTTTAATAAAACACGGGGAGACAGCTTGAAGCTTTAGCATTTCACAACCAGAGGAAAAACAATGCATTGGATGTCGCATGCGGCAGTCAGGCATGATACTGATATACGCATTAAAAGAAACCTAGAGTTTAACCGCATTTAGGAAAAAACAACAAATAACGACATTCGAGCATTTAAATTTCTTATTTACTTATGGAAATGGATACAATGGGTAGGAAGTAAATTGGGGAAAAGGGAGAGAAAGGCTACGATACAGGAACTCGCCGTTGCAGATCAGCAAGCTCTAAAGAACGATTTTACAAGTTGAACGTTGACGAAACACACTCCTACTATCGCAGGCAATTAATTGTAGTAAGGGTACACCGACGACGCCCGTGAGCTCACGTACTCGCCAGCGAAAATGCTCCGGCGGGGGTCATTACTCATATTTTCAACTCACCTGTACAGTCAAGAGAGAGGTGCGAGCGGGTCTTTCACGGCATCGGGGGACAGGTGGTGGAGGATACCTCAGAGCAAACTGTGGCGCGCGCTGATAAGGGCATGGGAATCGGCACTTGCTTTTCCGGCAATTTTAATCAGTTTAACGGTTAGAGTCGACTGAATAACTGGGGGCTGTCCGTCCGTCCTTGGGCAATTTCAAAGCGCCCGGCCCCCGCAAGTTGAGGTTGTAGAAAGTGCACTTAAATTGATTACGATCGGCTCGCTACCTACCTCTACCTACCTACTCAACCCCCCGGAACGACAGAGCAAACACGAAGATGACGCAGGGAACCATCGATCTGAAAGTTTGCCTATGGTCCATCACCCACGAGTCATACGATCCCCAGCGAAGCACTTTTTGGGCTTCCTGCATATTGAGTTTCAACGAACGACAGTTTCCCGGATTTCCTGAAGTTTCACGGACAGAAAACTCCTGTCTTTTATTCACCAAAATTCGGAAAAGGGTGTGATTTTTAGATCAATTTGCGCTATCACATTGCTTCTACATCATTATCGACAATGGGCACCTCTATGCATCTATAAATAAATAATACGGTGGCACAGATGCGGAAAACATATAAGGACAGACCACATAAAAAGGAAACACACACGAGGATTGAAAGTTTCGGTGGCGCGGTCCCCTTCTTCTTACGAAGGAGAGGATTATTATTATTATTAATGGAATCCTACCGGTTAATGTAGGTTGTCGATGGGCACAACCCATTCAATTGTACAATGCATTCACTGACCTATCCTAAACAAAAAAAAACAACCTGCACACGGATATTACAGTAAGTCACTCTTCATTTCCGCATACTTCCGGCCTCCTTTCATTCCGTCCAATATCCTATGTCCTATTTCTACCCCTTCCTCGTTTGCCCAATATTCTCCCCTCTATTACAGTCTTCAACATTCTACTGCCAATCATTATGTTTTGCATCCATATTTCCTGTCTCCTATGGATTTCTCCCAGCAATCCCTTCTTCCCCACCATGCCTAGCACTTCCTTGTTTGTTTTCCTTTCTATCCACTTCACCTTCTCCATCCTTCTCCACACCCACATTTCAAAGCCTCCATTCTACGCATATCATCGTACTTCAATGAACATGTTTCCGTGCCCCACATAGCTACGCTCCATTTCAAAGTTTTAACGAGCCTTTTCTTAATATTGATACCCATCGCCCCTGTGATGTCAACCACACAACGCACTGTTCCGATCCTTTATAACAATGTATGATTACTTTCCAAACTATCCTTCCCTCTGGTGTCCTCGTCCATTTCTCCTTTGGTGGGTGAATAGCTCCCTAACGCCATCTCCTAGCCGAAGAATCAGGGCGGTTGGTTGAAAAAACCTCCCGCAGATATCATTGTAATTTAAGTTTCCTCGAGAACTCAAGTGGTTTAGTGCATCGGCCCGGAAAGTCAAAGATCCGTGATTCTCGAAGTCTCGGTCAAGAAAACGTTTCAGCGTTAGTGATCAGCTCGATTCCACCTTCCCCACCATTCCAAAGTTCGGCTTTTATACGTGTTCCAATCCCTTTTCCTTGTATCTATATCCATGTAAATGCATATGGGTTCACCATTTGGCGGGCTTTCGTGTTGAATATAGTATATGTGTACATACAGGCATATATGATTTGTAGTTCACGGTTTAAGGTAGGTTCTGGTAGGACACACTGATTATCGCCACATTTCTTAGCTAAGTCTAAAAAGACAAAACATTACATTTGAGAGTTCATCGATTCCGAATACCTTTCCCTCCATCCCGCCTAACATGCCTATCCGATATAAGCACACTGATATGGTCAGAAAGGAAAACGAACGATTAAGTATTTGGCGTGGCAGGGGAAAAGAGAGGGTTTTAGGGAGAAATTGGAAGACAGCAGCACAATTAGATGCAGACAGGTTATGGGATATTGAAGACAGTAATAGAGGGAAGAATGCTTGGGGGGCGAGGCAAAAGGAGGCATCCACAATAGGTATCCACCAACTAGGTTTTTTTCCATTGCTACACCAACGGCGCATTTTCTTTACCGCAACTCTTGAAATAATTGATTACATTATATTCCCGATTCTTCAAGCTTCATCGGAAAAACCTCTAAGTCCCAAAGTTCCCATATTCCAAAATACAGATGCTGATTTAGTTACAGACACATCGCACACATATTTCACAGCAAACTCAAACTCGCAAAGCACTGGGGTTTAAAGAAAATTCATTCAACGCAAAGACGATCACCGCAACGTTCCTTTCGCACCCAAGACCATCCAATCTGGTACTGGACCGAGAACTTACGATATAAAAAACAAAGCATTTATACAAGTGTTTTTTATTTACACAAAGTGTTTCATATTTACATTTATACACAGCATTTCTGTTTGGGGTATGAACCTGCGTATGGGGTTTGCGTGCCCTGGCTTCCTACACCGAGGGACCGGTTTTGTGTTATTCACCAAGATTCATTTGAGGAGAGTTAAAAAAAAACAAATGTTACATCTGTGGCCCTGGCTCGGTCGACTTCGAGGGGGGAGCTTCAAGTTCAGTACTCCGCCGATCGGATGGGACGATAGCCTGCGTTCCCCCCTGAGCCTTGCGCTAAAGAGTGGGCTAATGCCGACGCCGCGATTCCATCCACTACCCCTTCCTCACTCCTCCCAACCCGGATTTCCATATTCCCTAACAACCCCACACATCCTAATTGGCGCTCATCACCTCGGCGGACGGGGACTAGGTAGGTGGCACTTCAAATTTTTCGGTCACACCGGGTGAATGATGCTTATAAAGTCTCCTGTTCGCTCAAATGAAAACCACACGCCCTTTGTGCGCGGTGGCGTATTAACGGGGAGGCGAGGTGGGCGGAATAAGAGGTCCAAATACATGTATGTTATAACATATTTCTTAGTCCGTGGCTAATCTGAACCGCATTTGATGAGATTGAAAACGCGACAGCTAAAAACGATTACACAAGATATCATTAGAAAGTAGCAATTTCACACAATAATTTATTATGCCACGACTACTGTTTCAAAAGAGAGAATTATCCTCAGCTCCCTGATTCTCAGCACAACATGACCGTTTTATAATAAATTATTATCTTGTAAAATTGCTGTGTTTCCTAACCCTTAAAATGAAGGGATTCTACTGAGTAAAGCCTGATACAGTCTCCTTTAGACGTGGGTTGTTGAGAATTTTGTCATATGTTTGCAATCCCATGAGAGTACCATACTGGCAGAGCAACTATAAGCGTATTAACTACATTACGATAGGGCTAGGCCAAAATACCAAACGCCCGTGAATACAAAATCTTAAAAATAATCTAGAGCCAAAAGAAATATTTGTAGAATTATCTCCAGCTCGGATTGAGGGAATAAGAAAAGGAGGCAGGCTTAAGAGAGCCGAGAAAAATAAGGACACTTAGCCCAACGTAAGTCCTCATTGGGGCACAAATACAATGTAAGGGTAGAGGAAGACGGAAAGAGCGCTCCCCGTGGTTACTATCGATCAGGGCATTGTTCACGGGCCAGAAGGGGAATCCATA
Organism: Hetaerina americana; assembly: GCF_022747635.1. Taxonomy (NCBI): domain Eukaryota; kingdom Metazoa; phylum Arthropoda; class Insecta; order Odonata; family Calopterygidae; genus Hetaerina; species Hetaerina americana. Next base: position 48,667,016 of record NW_027286069.1, read on the forward strand.
CTTTCGGGAATACATGTGAATTATCGGAAAAGCACAATACATAAGGAATACATACTCCGAAAAAATCACGGCGCCGAAGAGAAAGCGCCGGCTTTGGACGTAATGAAAATCAAATATGAAGCCTATTGGACGGGGTTCTCGGATTCATTTGCAGCGCTGAAGTGGATTACTGGCATCATAACGTGGAGCCTAATTTGGATATATGTGAATGGGTTTAATTTATTCCTGGGTGGGGGTACACGTTTCATAAATCAGAATTTGGACGAACGCATGTCACCGTCGCCCATTATCAAAACCGAAAAAGAGAAAAAAAACAACAGCACACTTTTCATTATCACTGAGTCGAAAACTCGGTGAATTTCGTGGCAAAGGTCAGAAACCTCACCACACCACATGCTTTCTTGAGGTTCGAACGTGACTGCACGAGTCAATGCGTCACCTTCGTTCCTATTTAAATGACGACTAATTAAATAAATGAAACGTCCATTCGTGCGTATTTCGTAGATAGATATGGTGTTGATATATAGGTTTTTAGTACTGCTAAGACATTCTTGTTTTTTTTAAATGCATTCTAAAACTTACATTGGACTAGTTGTGAGGCGCCAATATTTGAAACACTGATTTTCGACTATTTTCCCCCGCAAATTAATTAATAAATAATTTTAACAAAGGCGTATAGGTGCTGCTATACTAACACTATTACAACATCATCATGGTGCATTTGGAAATAGTTTTTTGTGATGATGGCATGTATTTCTGCAGAATTGGTCCATCTTTCTACTTCTGGTGGTAGTCCTCCAATGTCATAGGAGTACGCATAAATTATTGGATTTTCTAAGTCGACTTCTATGAAAACTAACGTGGGCAGTATGTGTTTTATCACCATCATTTGATAGAGTGCACTTAGGCAACAACTAGAGCAAATGCTACCAAAATTACATATGCTTGACATTTCGTTGCAAACTTCTTAACGTAAGTTGGAAAGTGAATTCAGTGACATAAACATGGGTGCCGAAAAGCATTCACTTGGCCTTGATAAACAGAATTCGTTAAATCTACGGCGGGGATTGCTTTAATTTGAAAGTGAAAAAAGAAACTTGTGCTTTGAGAAACGTCGATATCGAGGAGCGTCCCACTTAATAATATATTTCCGCACCATATTAGTAAGATGTTAAAGAAAAATGGGTAATATTTTTTTTCTCCTCCGCGACGAACAAGTTCACGATGGCCTTCCCACGATACATTTCTTCCAGCTCTATACTACGCTCTTTCGAAGGGGAAACCACACTTTTAACACGAAAGAAGCCATTGCCGAGAAATAATCCTAGTGGCCACTAATTGACCGCGAAGTAATCCTACTAACACTGAGAAGCCTGATTAAATGCTCATTCGCCATTCAACTCGCAACGAAATCTTTCTGCACGACGCCTAGCAACACGTTCATCGATTGGCCAGGGAGAAAATGCAAGAATGTTAATATCATTTACTTAGCGAAGGGAAATGACCGTAGAATAAGTTAGAGTGTCGCTTATCGCAAACGCTCAAGATAAAAAAGGAGTGGTAAAACGAGCTGCGAAGACAGAAAGCGTGGAAGAATTAGCTGTAATTACTCAAGTTTTAGTTAAAAATACATTTATTACATATAGGATTCAGTTACCGGCAGAATATTTGACACTCACTCTTTACTTTTATCTAGTCAACCGACTTACAGTAACAATAATATTAATTCCAATGAAATAACGGCGTCGATAGAAATGTTTTCAAAATAAAAGCGTCCCTCTCAAAGCAAGGTTCTGCGTGAAATCGACGGCCACGCACATTTTGAGTAAGGACTATCAAAATGGAGTCGAACAAGATGCGCGGCACCAAGAGAACGACAGGTGGTCGCAAATCATCGGAATGTATCCCAATTGGTCCAAGGACAGGGGGCGACGGAGGAAATGGGGCCGGGACGGTCAGATGGACCGGGGCCAGCCGCATGCGGCGGCTGCTGAGAGGGTACAAAAGAAATGCGGAAAAGAATTAATAAAAAAAACTGTTCCCTAATTCGTCAGGCCGGCAAACCTCGTTTTTCACACCTCTATACATTGATCAATGTTTCTCGTAGGAAAGGGAATCCCGAACGTAGTATCGCGGCGCCAGTATTACGGGTCCATGCCGTCGTTTATATTTAGTCATGAGAATAGCCTTAATATAAATTTGGTAAAGGCATTATTTGTAGTAATTAATTTGTCATAGTAAATTGAATTGATTTTTGACTTCATTTAACCAACATACAATATACTACAATAAGCCGAATAAAGAGCAATACCCAACGATTAATACACACATTGTATTATGATGTTTACTTATATTTAAAATTCCACATTGCAAAATATTCTAAAAAATTCTTTCTAAAAAGGAAGATAAAAATCCAATTTTGAGAAGAGTACAACCCACATGAACTGACTAGTATATTCCTCACTCACTCTAACTCGCGAAATTTTGGTACTAAGTCAATAAAGCGCCAAAATCAAGCTTTAAAACACCAAAAGGAATAACACGATTGCAAATATATTGAGAAAACAAACGACATAAAAAATTAAAATATTTACCAAAAACATAGCTACACACGCAGGAATTCCAAATGAGTCCACGCAATGGTAAGAAGTCATAACAGTACATCTCGTAATTACACATTTCCACAAATTATCTACTTCGCTAATTCGTAATTCGAGTAGAGTACTCGGAAGTACGGAAAGAATTTGCAAAGGAAAATATTTGCCTAGGATCAAAACACAAAATTCATATACCGCTACACGTAACGATAAAGAGTCCGTGCCTGTGGTTTCGTAGTCACCACCTCCGCTAATATATAACGCCAGCCCAATAACCTATCCCAGGGGTACATTTACTTTCCACGCCTACTTCGATTAAAATCTTTCTCACCTTGCCCCACGGCCACATGGGGGTGTTAGAAAAGCAAATGATCCACAGTAAGAAGAGAAGAATTACGAAAACAGTAATCGTTCTGTAAGTGACACGTTATCATTGAGAAAAAAGAGATGAAAATAACAGACGTAAGAGGAGTTAAGCTGTGGTAGTAGTTAAACGGGGAGGCGACCGACAGCTCCGGTAATTTGCGTCATTAGGAAAAGGTGGGTGAGTTGGCAGGTGTAGGATTTTCAGGGAATGGAAGAAGGTTAGAGAGAAACTCGGTGCCGTATCCATGATGAAATTTCGTTTACTACAATTTCTCTTCATATGCTATTCATGAGCTTCTTCCTCGTACGGTCTCAAACCCCCACCCCATTGACTTGTGAAGCACTCCTCGGAACAATGATAACCACCCCGAAGGCTCTTCGGAAATCAGTGACAATCTCACGACCCTGCACTACACTTGGAGACTCCTTGAACACAACTGATTGGTGGCAATCAGCAGTGCTTACAGATTCCCCAAGAGGAAGAGGATGCGTCCAGTGTTGACGGCGAAGGACGTCTGCTAACTATTTGACGATAGGATTTAAAAAGTAAACGGAAATGTGATATGCGAAACCTTCGCCTGACTCCTCGTAAACATTAATCCTGCAGTTGAAAAGGCAGGTGCTCAATATCTCATCATTGTGAGTTTTCCGTCCTTCCGTCCATTTTTCAGCATTGTACCGGTCTGAGTTGCTTTGGAGGGGACTGGGAAAACAAAACCCACAACGCAATGCCTTGGTCTCTTTAACCTAGCAGCACTTCAACACTTCTAATGAGCCTCGCCTAACGCCAAACTGAACAGACTATCGGCTTGCATTACAATAAAACGTCCAGCTCCACATACTTTCTATATTCCTTCACTATTATGGTGTGACATTTCATCAGGAAAAAAACAACAATCGATTCATTTTTCGGAACCGCTTAAGTGCAACCGGAATCGGACCGTGGGAGAGCAAATGAAAGAGGTGGAAGCGGTAATACTGCAGGCTCGCCGTCGTCCAAAATTAGATTAAATTACTGGCGACGTGCACCAAACAAAATCACAGAGCAAAGCGCATTACGTCTCCCTGGTCACGTTACTAATCTAACAAGCTGGGAAACCCCGTGACTCACACACAACCAGTATCCATCACGAGACCAACCCTCCTGAAATTTTACTGGGGGATTACAGCAATTCTACCGCGATGCCGGGGCTAGATGGAGGCGAAATGTCGAGGCGATATTGGTCTCCTCAACGGGGGGGGGGGGGGGGGGAGACGAGGGAGAGAACTAATTCCATATGTATTATCCGATCAGGGTTGTATCGAAGTGATCCGGACCCTGGGATCGATCGCCTCTCAAGACACTTCACTTTTATTAACGAGGAAATTGGAGGTTTCAGATATTCGTTTCCTTGGGGTCTACTTCCCAACACCGCGCTGCGAGCCGTTTTCGCTTGAAAATGATGATTCAATCGAATCATAGGTCAGCAAAATAATACGCTGTTAAAATTTGTCCAAATGAAAACTGATTAAATAAATACGTAACGATAGCTACGTAACAGCTATCTCTTGAACCTTTCCGTTGTCTTAAATTACTTGTTCCATTATATATTAATAATATTGGAGGAATGCTATGGTGAATATCGTACAATGAGAAGCAATTTAAAGGACTTTAAGCGCATGGTGTTTACCCTTCTCTAACATTTTCTCACTGGCCATACAATACCCCGAAGCCCAATGATTAATGGAAGTACAAAACAAGAACATACAGTACGAACAACAACAATGCGTGATAATCAATCATTTCCCAAAACAATGAAAGGGGCAAAAACTGACGTGGATGTGCTTCGAAAGTGGGAGATGCCACCGTTTGCTGCACTACCTAGAGAAATTTAGTAACATTTAAAACGCTAAAAGATATATGCCATCCTACATACTATCACAGTAAGGAAACTGAGAACGTCTTGGGTCGAGTATCCGACTGCAGGGTCTCGAGTTCACAACCCGGTGATAACTCGGTACCGTTTGGCTAATTCTAAGCTGGATTATCTTCTGGATGAGGATTTTCTGGTACAGGGAAACCGCAGGAGGCACATATAAAGCAACTGCCCCCCTGCCTTGACTGTGAGATTTTCACATGCCACAGGACTAGCTTCTTCTATCAAAGCAACATTGGGGATGAGGACCGCGATGGTGATATCATTGAATACGACTATATACGTAAATAGGCCTGCTATCGCTGTATCCTGTTCAGACACGATTTGGAACAGCAAATCGCTTTTACTGACTTGAGCCAACTCATCAAGATACACGAGACCACAAGTGTACTCCTACTGCTCGTGTATCGATAATATAAATATTCCCTACCAAGAGATAGAGACGATGAACTGAACCTACCGGGTGCTGACGGCGATGATGCATTAGATTACCTCCAAGTAAGAGGCGGAAATGATGCGTGCATACTTTTCAATTAGATTATTTCGTATACATAACGACCTAAGAATTGATCGTAGCATTGGGTACACGGGCAGAGCCAATGCACCTGCGTTTCCCACTTTTGAACTTCGGTATTCACGTCGCAGATGACCACCGACGACTTTGGATTTCTAGGCTACCATAATCAAAATTTGCCGCATCACAACGTCGGGCGGCGAGCGGGGACTAGTGTACGGCCACAAAATTTATCTCGAACGTCGCAAAATCAATGAAATTCAAACAACTTTCAAACGGCCAAAGCCCAGAAAAAAAACGATCGCGAAAGCTTTGGCTAAATTACAGAAAGTGCAAAGCGGGAGGAATGTGTGACGAGTTTCCCAACGATGAGAGCACGAAGGCGTGCCCCTTCAATCATCACAATTCCCTCCCCCACTCATCTCCCCCACGCGTGCTACATGGGCGGGAGTGGAGGGGGTAGAAAAAAATTCGCACGCACGGGAAATCCTATTACGTCGAACCGAGTCAGCATTTACGGTTGATATTTTCGACATATACAACTTGTTGATAAAAAATATTCTTTCCGACTGAAGGGAGATCATTTTCTCTCAAACTGATGCAGAGTTGGGGAGGTTAGGGTGCGCCTTTGGAATGGGGCTAACGGAGAGAGGGGTGTGGTGTGGGAGGGGAAGAGAACGGGAGAACGAGAAGCAGAGAGATGCATGGGGAGAGAGAGACGTAGAGAGAAGGGAAGGAGATGGAGAGAAAAAAGGGGTTAGGGTAGGAGAGAGAGTGCGGGGGCGGCGAGGGCGAAAAGGGGCGGGATGTGGAGGGAGGGCGCGAATCGGGGGTGGACCGAGAGAGAGTCGGGAAGGTCACGTGCCTACCTCCCCTTCGGCCCGCCCCCCATAGCCCCGCGCAGCCCTCTCTATCGATCCCTTCGAAGCGCAGTCCGTCGTGGCACCGCGTGCCGCCCCCACCACGGGGCCGCGTTCGACCCGCTGAACGGGACGTCTTCCTTTAAATGGGGGGGAGGAGGGAACGACGAGAGATGGAGGGTGGGTGGGGGGGAAGGACCCACTCTTGACGGTGTATGCGCGCGGGGGAAAAGGGGGGGGGGTCGGGGGAAGGCATGGGGGAACAGAGGGGAGAAAATTGAAAACGATGGGGGACCCCATCGCGGTGTGAGGGGGTTGCAAGGCGGAGGAACGGGCTGAGGACGACGGAAGAGCGAGGCTGCTGTAGTGGAAGTTGCGCCGTTGGAAGGGGGCGAGGAGGGGGAGAGGAAGAGCCGGGGGTTGCTCCGAACAGTGGGGGCTGAGGGATGCAAGCTCTTCCCCCACTTCCTCCACCCTCCCCGGCCGCCTCCCGCACTCGAAAAGTATATCTCCAGAGGACGAAGGAGAGGAGGACCGGGGGAAAAAGTGGGGGGGGGGGGGTGATGGGCGGTGGGGGGGAGAGAATAAAACCGGGGATGATCCTTCTTCCTTTTGCACTCCTGCTCTCACCATCCTGCAACGCGCGAGAGAGGGAGACTAGCTGGAGTCCTAAACTATTGCCCACTAAACCCTCCTCGCCCGCCCTCCTCCCCACAACCACCCAGTCCCTAAAACGCGCTCCCTCCCACTGCGATTGAATTAAAATGGCGCAAGTCTCGGGGGAGGCAGAGAGAGTTGACGATGGGGGAGAGACACTTGGGAAAGTGCGTCTATGGCAGAGGAGAAGGAAGGTTTATTGGCCCGCGCTCGCGTGTATGTGTGTGGGTGGGAGTGATGGTGTAAGGTGAAATGGGGTTGCGGGGGTTGGTGGGTGTACATGCGAGGGAAAATGGGGAGGGGGATGTGGGTGAATGGGGGTTGAGGGGGGGGGGGTGAGACCGAAAGTAAGTTGGGGATGGGGAAAAAGCGCCCACTTGTGGATGATGCCAGGGTAGGAGCAACCCTGCTTCCCTGTACCCCATGAGGTGGTACCAAATGAATAAAATGATTAAATTTTCTTACCACCCCCTCCAATCCCCGGATTAGAAATGGGGAGGGATGAAGGGCTAATGCCTCCAGCACCTCCCTTCTCGCCGAGGGGATGAATAAGGTACCTGATACACAATACTAACAAATGTACCCGAGCTCAAGGGGGGGTGGGTGGGATGGTATCAGAGCTCCACCATATAGGATTGGAGCCAGAGAGGGATAATGCAATTGACAGGTGTGAGAGGAATATTGGCTGGGAGTACCAGATGATGTGATTCATTCAAAAATATCTCCTCCACAGAAAAAACTCATTTGACCAAATTTCACCCATGTGAATTAATTTCTTTATCTACGGCGTCCATATTTCTATATTAATCACTAGTTAAATTACAAACAATTACGATCGTTGTAACTTAAAAATAGCCTCATATAATTATGTGAAAAAAACCAGAAGGAAACCTCAGGACTTTGTAGAGCTTATAAATACTTGCAACAGAAAATTAAAAACATAAATAAGGAGATCAAAAGTCACTACACTCTTAATGATGCTTTTAAATAAAAAAACTATTCCAGGGCAAGGAGTTTAATTTTACTATGAAGAGCCAAAAATTTACAGGGAGGATGAAGGATAAAATGTTAATAAATATTTAATGGGATACTCTTTGATATTGCATCCCACTTTCAAATTTAATAGCAGCCCTCCGACATGACCTCTCATACCTATATCTTGTACAGGTTGAATAGAATTAATAATATAGAGAATGCATAACAAAGGGAAAAGAAATAAACTCTACTTGCTCATTTTTATACTTTAAAGTCAATGCTATATGATTTTAATGTATTACACGTCAATTATTCTTATCTTCAAATCATTACAATGACATTTTTAGAGCCATCAGCCAAAGCAAGAGGCATTTAGTTTGCCAGTTCAATATCTTCTAAGTTTATCATTAATTTCAGGAGTGTTTCAAAAATTTATCTTAGATGCCTAGTTAAAAAAATAACTTTTGTACCACCATTAATTAAATGTGTAACATTTAACCTTTTAATTCAATACAAATCCAGAATATATAATAATAATTAAGTTATCAACAAGGGCTTTTCATAACATAAAATATACTTTCAGGGAATCTGACTACCTACCCAGTGGAATTAATATGCAGCATGACTTACTTGATATTTTGAAGAAAAATTTATTGAAAATAGGACTGCTTAATTATTTTTCAATCCGAAAACTAAACATTCTTAGAAGCATCCATTTGGAAAATTAAATATTCAGGAAAAAAAAGAAGCAAAATTTCAAGAATTTAGAAAAACTAGGAATGTAGAAAACAACAAGACATTCGAAGACTCACTATTTTACAGTTTAACTTCAATTAGTAAAAAAAATATTCCCCCAATTCTCTATTCCCAAGGGCAGAAGAAAGCTCAGAACCAAAAGCTTTTTACAGAAATTCAAGAACACAACCCAACTTCCTTTTTTACCGCTGAAATGAAGTTAAAACCAGTGCCCAGGAATGAAAACTCTTCTTGGATGCAACAATACAAAAAATGCAACACCTAAACAATATTATTCACAAATAATGTACTTACATTTTCTTCAACTGTTTTCTTGATCTTAGCTCCAGCTTCACTAACTGTCTTTCCAGCTTTGTTAACAGCTGAGAAAAGGAAGTTTCCAATTGACTTAGCTCCTTGGATTGCCTTGGTTGAAACTGTAAAAGAAATAAATGATTGTTATGATAACAAATTAGTGCAATGCCATTAACCATACTTACTCCGCAAGAAGTTGATTTGATTAAGGTCATGCCTCCTTTCCAGTACTTATATAAATTTAGATTTAAATGAAAAAAAGAGGGCTAATTAAATGACCCTATCAAAAAGAGTTTGAATGATAATTAACATTACTATCTACATGTAATAATAACCATAAATAAAATATACAAGGATAAAACCCTGCATACCAATTGGATATAAACCATAAAAGTAATACTACTAGAAATCTAGAGAAAAAGTGATGTGAGCAGGTGCTGTACTATGCTGTGTCAAAGTCAAACACTGAAAACTCCACAAGCACTTATGCACTCTGAGAGAAGGTTAATAAATCAGACCTCGGATATATTTTAATTCCCAGCGGAAGTCAAAATATTTTCTACTAATTAATCAAGAATAGTCCAGAAACAATTTTCCACCTAATGAGTCAATGCCATTAAACCAATTTCAAATGTAATTAACAAAGCCAGACGGCAACACATTGGACAAGTAATTGACTAAAAATGACCATGCCGTAAATCTAATCAAAAGAAACATGAAATCCAATTTCGGTGCAGATAGACAAAACTTATTTTTTGTTTTCATTATTATTGGAGGATGATCATTAGCTTTCATCGCTTGACATCTCTGTGCAACGTGGTACACTCACACACACACACATACTACTTAATGCTAACCTGCTGGAGAGTGGCTTAACAGTTATCCAATGCATATAGTGAAATTTTAGTGCCGTGAAACCAAGGTAGCAGTAGGATGGAGGCAATGGCAACATCTGAGGTCTCCAAACGTAAAGTAACAATTTTCCAAGAGAAAAAAAAGATTACTAAATGTTTAAACTTCAAAACAAATATCAAATCAAATTCCAAATATGAAAATTCTGGAGAAAAATATTTCATGAGTGACTTAGACACCACAATATACTGCAAGAAATAAAAACCATATTCAGACAAAATATGTTTGAAAACATAATTCAAATTAGTAAATAATTCTAAGGAAATTCACCTTCAGAGTGGAATCAACTTACATCATCCTGTTACTGTTTAAGTCTGAGCTCTCAACATCCTTTAAAATCACATAAAATTTATAAAAAAAATGGCCACATGAAAATAGAAAAATAAGCTTTTATTCAAGCTTCTTCTCTGTTCATTCTCAATCTGCTAATTTGTTAAGGGACGCTAAAATAAGTGCCTGGCAGCACTCGCTAGGTAAAAAAAATAGGTTTAGCATACAAAGTGTAATAAGCATGACTTATTTAAGAACTACCAAAAAAAATCATTTATCTGCAAATGAATCACTAAATTATCATTTTTTTCTTCAAACAGGCCTTCAATGAAATTCATAGTGTGATACATTATAGTATTCATGGAAGACATACAAAGCAAATGGAGAAATTCAACACACGAAACAATTAAGGTGTACTTTCAGAATGAAATTATATAACATAATGCTCAAGGGCCCATCTACATTAATTCAATTTACATTCTTAAGACAATGGTTCCACAAACGCCTTACTACCAAAAAAGAAATTAAATTCAACTCGGGTCGTTAAAAACAATCTGGCCATTAACTTTGAAGACCTGATTAAAAGATGGGATTAAAATGCAAACAGCAAGAAAATCTTAGAAAATTTCATGCTTGATCTGATAGCAAACACACAACATAACAAGTGGTGAAATTTATCATTCCAAGAATGAGGTATGCACTATTTAACATGAAGGAAGAAAAGAACAATTTTTAAAAGTAAATCATGCCATACCACATACTTAAAAAGGAGCCATTTTTTCAATCCATCTCTATGCAATGAAATCTAAGGCTAAGTTGTATCGCTAGTCAGCACAGTGCACTTTAACAATGAGTTGCAAGGATGATCATGGAGTTGTCTCAAAATGTATTTTCGATGACTGACCCAAAACAATCACACTAAGCAAATTACAAAACAAAATATGTGGATGACTTTAATTTTACCACTGCTAGTTGTCCCTAGGATAACAACGAAACAGTGTAATGCAAGCACGCAAAGAGATGCCCACAATCTTCTTGATTTGGCAGGGATAATTTCTCAAAATAAATACCATGATCCTTTAGAGGAAGGGGACCAGAGATTCCAACGAAGAACTCCATTTCAAGAAAAAATAAAAAACATAAGAAGGCCCAGGTATACTTTTTAATTCCCAACTTGCAAGTAATGCAAAACAAACCATCTAATAAATGGAAAATCTATTACTCACCTGCTGCAGCACCAAAGGTAGACGTTCCATCCTTTTCCTCACCTGGGGTTCGAGAACCTTCTGAACCAGCTGCATCGCTATCAGCTCCACCAGTAGCACTGTGGAGAGATTTACCAGCCTATTGAAAGATATACTGACTTAACGGTGAAAAATAATCGTTACACATTTAAAAATCTGTCCGATGTTTGAAATTACAAAAAAGCAACCCCTAATATAAATTTTGCTCATTTCCCCAATGATACCATCTATCTATTTCAAATCATGAGTGCCTATTGGAGGGAATTCTTGGAGTTATTATTCCTCTAGATTATATGACTGTTGGAGATGGTTTTATAAATTTAATTACATCCACTTTAAGGAAAAATCTGATGATATATAAGCTAGTACAAGGGTAAAGATCATCCAGTTATAGGAGTGTATGGCAAACCGAACGGTTTCAGGGATAATTATGTGAAATTGATCCATCATAGGAGTGTTTGGGTCAAAGATAGCCCAGACACAAATTCTTTAAATTATTTTCAATCAATGGCTGCCTTTCACATTAATATACTGAACAAGTAACCATATAAAATGCATAAGATAAATGATTTCTTCAGAGCTTTAAGCATTTGAATGTATTTAGCCCTGCCATGCTTCCTCAGCCACAATTTACTATAGGTAGAGAGTTCCACCATTTGCTAAACACTATGGAAATTACTCTATTTAGGGACTACAGCGAGGTTTCTTTATATTCACAGGTAAATGAAACATAAATTGACTGCTTAATTCCACCAAATTTGCCAAAGGCATTCAGTTTCTTTGAATGGTTCCAATGCTCTAGAAATTCATATTTCCAAAGAATACTTAACATTATATTGAATGCCATTTTACATTAGTAATCTTAGAAAAAAATAAATATACGAAGAACTGTTAAGAGATGAGTGATAATAGCTCCTCCAAATATAATTATATTCACACCAATTTTTGCGGACTAAACATCCTATCTGCTTTTAAGTGGATAATGTTGAAGTTCTGCTACTCAGGATAGCATTGGCCTACCCAAAGGGAAACTGATTCACAGAAGTAATCATTTTAAATTTGCAAATTAACTGTTTTGCAGCACGACAGGAATCATTTGAGAGCACATGATATTTATAGGCTTCAACATGCTATGAGCATCATTAAGTACCATATCATGCACTTCAGCGACACTCCAGGTGCCTCAGAGGAGGCTTTAATTGTACACCTCTTTGGAGGAAAGAGGTGTACAATTAAATAATGACATTGATGGGTTAGTTAATTCCCACATGGCATATTAATGGTACACACCATGAGATAGTTTTTTTTTCAGTTTTCAGCTTTACTCATGGTAGTCATACTGTCTGCCAATAGAGGAGTAATAATCATTTATTACCCCATTTTAAAGGGACAAGATAAACTTAATTCAAACAGCGTTGACGGATAAAAAAAGAAATTAAAATACCTTTACCAATCACAATTAGTTCACCTTCTTACTTAATATAAAAATATACTATTTATTCCTATCCTAATGTAATAGTAAAAGGCAATTGCTTAACAATATTAAGACAGTGACATACTAATGATTTGAAACTCTGACTTGAAAAGAAAAATCATTTCTAGTAGTGATCCCAAATAGTATTTCTTTCTACTTTGTACAAATTTACATTAATAGCTTTCGACAAAGAAATCAATTACAATAGCAGAATGTAATAATGTGAAATTTTGTCCATGGCTATTCTCACTAAGTAAAATTAAAACGGTAACTGAATGATGAGGGGAAAATCTTTGACTGAGAGCAAAATTTATTTTACAAGTTGCAACGGGGAGGAATTAAGAGCATGTCTAATTGGTCTGAGGAAATACTTGGAAAAAGAATTAACATTCACTATTCATCAATACGTGGAAATTGTTCTCATGACTGCAATCGGGAACCTGTGTAATCGATTGTTAAACATATAATGAAGTATACACCGCATCGTCAACCGTCGTTCATTAAAAAAGTAGAATAACTCTAATTCATACAGACGTCTTTAATCGATGACCTTAATATAAGCTCCTTCACTCCCAAGCTCAAGATTGACCCACCAGCGTGATTATTCACCTTTAAGGTTAGATGAAAAGCACCTCTTGAAACATTATAAAGCACAGAGCCCGTGTCTACTAATTCACATGAAGTATTCTAACTAACAACTAAGGGCATGAAATTAGGTGTGGGAACTCATGGGATTATATTTTTATCAATGGAGTTGGTTCTAGAACGTCTCGAAAATAAAATTGTCGCACAAAAAATTCCATTTTTGATATTCCATCTCACTTTTAATTTTATAGATCAGCATCATTATTAAAATCAACTCACCTTGAATCATCATCTTCTTTACCTTCAGCTGGCGAGCCTTTCACGGATTTTTCGGAGGCCATGGAGTCGGCTTTAAATTCTTCTTTGGGCTCTACTGTCGAACCCTCTTCTGCTGGTATCGGTTCTCCAGTTGCTGTATTACTACCTCCCAACCAACTCGTCATCTGGCTTTTCACGCTAGCAAACATCTCTAACTTGCTAGTTTTCGTAGGGCTGAAGGAAAGATTCACGGATTGATATGATTAAGTACCACATGAAAAAAGCAAACCACGAGTAAATTTAATGGACAAAAAAATAATTACAAATTTATGAAACCTAAGAATTCATGAAATGTCAGTTCATACGCGAATATGAATGCAATAAAATTGAGCGTAATCGCGTTAGTTGCAGATAATACTGATGCGCCAAAAATCAATATGTTGGTCCTACCTTTCTTTTTTATTATCTGCAGGGGGTATACTTGTTTCTCCCGTTTCCTGAACAGGGGAAGACACCTTTTCGTCTTCTGGTTTCGGTGGCACTTCTCCTCCTTCTGGTTTTTTAGCCCCCATCCAACTACTCATATGACTCGTAATTCCACTAAACATATCCATTTTCGCTTCTTTCGTGTCACGAAATGGTAAATTAATATCCACTAGTGATGCGAAAATACCTGCATAATCAACCTTCAACAACCTCGGTTTATCTGCAATGAGAAAACAGCTCCCGAATTGATCCTAGTCTGCTTCTGACGACAGTAGCGAGACGTCGATCGAAGATTTTAAGATTACTTGATGATGGCCAATATTTCCGCTAGGTGGCTCTAGTGTTACAGCGCATTGTTGCGCATCAGATTGCGCACTAAGTTCGTAAAGAAATGCAAATGAAGGAATTTTAAGAAAATCCGAGGAAAATCATCAATTTAAAATTTTCCTGTTCTTTATTATTACCCACATATAAAATCTGCTATGGCTCTCAATGGGATTACTCGAAATATCACTTGCAGTTTTTTTAATGTAACCCCACTTTCCGTGAGATTACAAGGTAATTTATTTATTTTTAAAAGCTATTATATATCAGGTGAATACAATTTTTTCATTATATATATGCGTCAGGTTGATCAAAACCCTATTTAATAATGTTTAGGTATGAAGTTTCTCTCAACTCTGGATGTGGCGAGCGCCCAAGAAAAGCCTAAAGAGTCTGAAGAAATCCGGAAACCCGTTGCTCCAGCATCATATAGATTTATTTATCCAGAATTTTTGCCTGATCCCAAAATCGAATGGCGTAACTTAATAAGGGAGAAATTAGAAAGGAAGGATATGCTCATGCGTAGGGCGCAAATTGACATCCCTGAATTCTATGTTGGTATGAACGAAATTGGAGAATAAGTTGGAACGCTTATATTCTTTATTGCCTCATTTAACTCATTTCATTTTCATTACCAGGATCGATATTGGCTGTCTCTACTGCTGATCCACATGCACAATCAAAAACCAATCGATTTGTTGGGATCTGCATTGAACGTGCCGGTTGTGGCTTGCGTGCATCCTTCATTTTACGTAATGTTATTGACAACCAAGGTATGTAACATTTTCCTCGTAGCACTAGTTGAGTTACTACTTTTGTGGCTTATTTATTTGGATTATATTCTTTGCACTCATTGATGTTCATGAAGCGACCCTCTATGTCGGTGACGTCTCGTCGGTCTTGATCCAACAGATACACCTTCGAGGTATCCAATTATCGAGGGATGTGCAGGGGTTTTCTATCAGTATAATTACTATCGTTCTTATGTTAATCCTGAGGAATTATTCTTGAAAAATTTGCCCACCATCCCTCGAAAGTGAGCTCTCATATTCAATATTTTCAGCATACATTGGGAGGCCGGCAATTATGTATTTATTCGTAAAATCAGTCGTTAAATCACCTTGAGAAGATTGTTACTGTAGATTGACCATTATTTGAAGTGAAAATTCCAAGTAGACCTTTGGAAAAATGGATTTTTTTTGTGATTAGCCATCAAGTTAATTTGACTTAGTGATATTGACGAGTCCATTCAGATTTACTGTCGGCTATCAATTCCCTGTGTTGGATGTAATGTTGAAATCCTTCAAACGTTGAAATTTATGTTAAAGGAAATATATTTATCCAATGTAAAATATGCATTCTGTTACAAGTTTATTGGAAGTTTTGAACTAGGAAAACGTAAAAATAAAAGCAGGAATTTACTAATAAAAAATCAAAGACATTGGTCATTTATTTAGTGCAGCCATGAGAGGAAGATTTATGGATGGAATACTCTAGTCTCAAGGGAAGAGCTGGACCTTGACCACTGTCTGTTTCAATTTGCCTTTGAAGGATATCAACAAACATTAAAGCATAGAATTTAGTTTAATTTAACTGTATATTCCTCATCAGAAAATAGCTTTCATTTAGAAACAGAAAAACCTCAAGTGAATCTGATTGACCAAGTAGTAATTTATCTGTCCCTACTCATTTATGGAAAATGTGCCCGAAGTTTTTGCAATTTTTTGATTCTCACTGATGCTGTGCAGCATCATCAGCTGGTAGCAGAGCTTCTTTTCTACCCTCATCAGGTGCTAAGAGCATAAGTTTGTAATATTCTGTCATAATAAAATGCAAAGATATAATGTCCATTGTGGAATTTTTCCAATAATTAAATGGAACCTGGTTTACATGTGATGTAAATAGTAATTGCAACTTTGAAGTGATCCTCAGATGGCATAAATGTATGGTGACACCCCCCCCCCCCCCCCTCCCGCCCTTGCGGGGTATTATGTAAATGTGATGGCATTCACTTTTTATATCCATTGTGAAAGCGACCAGTAATCACAAGGGGTGAGTCTGCAGGTTAGAAATAGTACCCCAAGACTATTTAACACCGTTATTTTACCTGGTGTCACATCTTCTGTATGTATGCTAGCATGGCAAGAAACACATGAACCCTGTTGGAACTGAAACTGAGAAGTACTCTTTGAGCCTATAATTCACTTCCCAATCATTGGTGATGTGATAGAAATTCACTTGCTTAAGAGATTAGGACTTCTGAAGAAATTCATATGCATTTGGTTAACTGTTGATAACATAGATGATTGTTTTTTACATTGAAATATCTGTACTTTATGGATGGGTTATGATGGAACCCAACTTCTGACTGTAGATCATTCTTCAGTCTACCATTTACAATCCTACTAAAATCACTCTAACAACCAATCAATAATAGATAATTCTACATTTTATGGAATCAAATCATTAATCAATGTCCCATGCAGCTTTTAGGAATTTCCATCGCATAGGTTGGCTTGTTAGACAACAGTTTTGCCCCCAGTCCTGGAGGCATCTTTAGGTCGAGGTGATCTTCCTTGCAAATTGGTCGCTATGTATAGGAGTCATTGATTGGAAATTCCCGGAAGCAGCATGAAACATTTATCAGATAAATATTGTCGAAGCCTTAAGATAAAATCATTATTCCTCCCATAATGATGACCTATTATTTTCTGATCACCCCACTGGAATCTCAGAATTTTCATCTACTGTCCACATGAGTCACTCCTTACCAGCTAATAGATATGCACTCTTTGAGAGTATTCAATCTCAATGAAGAAGCTCATTTTAAGCTGCATCCTTAAACTTAATCCCTTAACTAATTTATTCATACTGCTTTGTCATAATATACTCCTTTTTCATGTCAAATTCTTACATTGTTTCCTTCTGATATTCCCTATCTGGAGAATCTGCTGGGACAGTTTCCTCCTCTTTCAGCTATGTTTGATGGTTCCACTCGTCCATTCATGGTGCATGCATCGAAACAGCATTCTTATTACTTCCTCACCATCTTTCTCCTATTTTTACTGTAAACACTCCTCAAGAAAGCACCCACCAAGATGTAGAAATACATCCACTAGTTGAATAATTTTATTATTTATGTATTTGTCCTAATAGTCATTCAGTTTATACCTCACGAAAGTTATCAAGGGTTTCCCATAATTCTCCTTGGCTTTCACTGTGCAATATGCATTTTCGGCTTATAAAAGGATGGGTAAATTTATATCTGCCTCATTCCTACCTCCTTGTGGGTTACAACTTTATCCAGCCATCCCATGGACTATGGCATTGTGGTGGTGTAAGGATGAGCATATCCTGATGACCTCTAGGACTGTGCTGGTGGGAGGAATGATAATTAATCCTGGTGGGGTCACCCATTCCAAATAGAGCAAACGGTAGAAGCTAAACAGGAGTTAGTCTACTTGTATTTTTTTTAGTTTTGTCAGAGAAATGAGTTAACAATAACACATTTCAAAAACCACAATAGATCTAAGAAATACGTCAAAAATGAAAGCAGGGAGATAACCGTAAGATTAAATCAAGTGAGTTCAACGGATGATTGAGACAAATGTGGAGAGGAATGGAAAAACAAAACTGGAACGGAA
The DNA here is from genome assembly GCF_022747635.1 of Hetaerina americana. NCBI lineage: Eukaryota > Metazoa > Arthropoda > Insecta > Odonata > Calopterygidae > Hetaerina > Hetaerina americana. The sequence continues at coordinate 48,685,148 of NW_027286069.1, forward strand.
AAACTGAAGAGGCTCAGGCATGGTAGGTTTCAAGGGAAAAAGGAGAAATTCAAAGATGGCAAGAATAGTGGATACTGGGCACTTCACCTGGTAACAGGATAATAAATACAGTGGTATAGGGAGAATGTTAGATAAACAAGGTAGGAGTAAGCAATTAGGTAAGTATGTTGGACAGAATGAAGTGAGTTTGAAGGTATAAGGAGTTAAAGAATGATTTTAGAAATCCAGTGTAGGCCTTTCCTTGTCTTATGCAAATATGTATTACACTTTTGAACACCATGCTTTATTTCAAACTAGCCACTCATGAACTCATCCATCTGTTATACTTAATGTAGCATTTTCATGCATTGATTTCAGTCCCTGCTTATTCAATCTACGTTCCTTCAAAAACATCCCTAACTTTCCTCTATTCACTTTGCCATGTACTTTCTTCAAATCAGCAATAAATGCTCTGTCTCACCCATGATTTTCTTGAATATTGGCCGAAGTGCAAATAGATGACCCACACTTCTCCCTACCAGACGTAAAATGACATTCCTCTTTCCAGATTTAGTCTAAGGTTACCTTCTGTACTCTTTTTAATCAATACTCTACTGCACAAAATTCCCAATCCATGTATTCAATAAAAGAAAATTTTTTGGGGAATCAAAAAGAGGATTTCCTTGCTGAGAGATTGCCAATAGTTGGGATGTGCTTGCTCTTCCTGTTGTAAATTGAAAATATCAAATATGTCATTACTTTTCCAAAGAAACTGCAGGAGATGCCGCAACAGTAACTTTTAACGGAGTCATCCGCTAATGTGCACTTCAATGCAACAATTTCAGAGTTTATAAATCATTCGCCTCGGCGAATGATTTTTAAACTCTGAAATTGTTTCATTGATGTCATTACTTTCCAATTGTTCCCGGCTCAACTTTGTGGAAGTTCATGTTTATTAAATGAAGAATACAATGTATCTTTCCACTATCCTTTATTTACGTACAACTAGTTTCAACGCTCAAGGGTCATCATCAGGTACAAATTAATCAAGTCGCAGTCCATTTATATACCATTCATGAGGGAGAGGAGGGGTGGGTGAGAGAGGGGGTTGGTTGAGATTGGTGTTGATGGGGAGGGGGGTGTTAAGCATCAGGAAAGGTGATTGGTGGGTTCACAGTGGGTGAGTTGAAGTATGGTGAGGCATGCCTGTCATGCAATCATATTTACATGACTAAGAAGCTCCTGAAGTGTTTTACCCATCTCAGGCTCTCCTTGACCAGGTCAGGTATACAGTGTGATGAGGTTCAAGCAGTTTTAGGTCATTGTCCATCTAAAAGTATTCAGACACTGCCACAGTACTAAAGTTGAGACCTACTCCACAAAATGGAGACTACACAGAAAACATGAAGTAAATATGCGCATTTTGTATTCAATAACTTACAGGGTAAAAAATTTTGAGATTTTCATTTGACTCTCCATTGAACATCCAATGAGAGAGCCAAGTATAGGTCTTTCAAAAATAGTCACAAAGTAGTCTTCTGAATTGAACCCATACTTGATAAACATAACAGTTTTAGGTTTAACTTTGCGGAATTCCTTCATTATGAGGGTAAAAATAAACTTAGCATTTCCACCAAAAAGATTTTAATATTTCAAAGACTCCAATATCTTTCCGCACCAACCCTACCCCCACCAAGGCAGTGATGATCATAGACTGTCCCTTAATAAAGGTAAAAGCATTGTAGACAAACACCCCCCCTAATTAAATGTAGAACACAATGTGGTTGTTTTTTTCCGCTGCTATTTCTAGGAATGGTGGAGTGTTACATTGTGTTTTTCATTTCATGATCACTTAATTAATATTAACTTTCTCAAGTTTGAGCCAGTAACCTTCCAATACATAGCCTCCCCCTCCCCTAGACCACTAATAGGCTGCTGCACCTAAACTCAACTTACCCTCTCTCCCTTACTCACCCTACATTACCCCCTCTCCTCTCCCTTACTCCCATCTGGGAGCCAGACTATATAAGTTAAAAAAATGTTGATGTATGTTACCTTATGATGATGCGCAGCGTCAGAACCATGGTCGTGAAATATTAAAATCTTTTTGGTGGAAATGTTAAGTTTATTTTTACCATCATAAGCCCATACTTCTTGATTTCCGTTAGGATCTTCCATCATTATGCACATACCCCTCTTAAATCACATTTTCATCTGATAATGCCTATAATTATATTGTTTTAATTATTGATTAACTGTGGTGTTCTTTCCTGATAAATAAGCCTACTGTTGAAAAAAGGAAATGGGAAAATATTGCTGGCAAGAAATGTAGTAGGTTACCATTTAACTGGTAATTAATGCTTATTGTCTTTTATTCTTTAGGCATTGAAATTAAATATGATGTGTATGACCCTAAAATCAATAAAATTGAAGTTTTGAGATTGGAAAAACGGCTTGACGACCATCTAAGGTATCTTCGTGATGCACCTCCAGAATTCAGCACTTTTCCATTAGATATGGAGGCAGAGGTTCTTCCTGAAAGTGAATCAGTGCCAATCAACAGTATTAAGGTATGGTTAAAATATTTTTTATGTGAAAAACTAAACTCAATTCTAAGTATCTAGACAGTTAAACCCTCTTCAGTTGTCCGTACATTTAGAATCGAATTGATAAGTTTAATCAGGGTATTTCATTAAAACTAGTGGTAACACAGTAGGTAATCACTTCATGTATGTTTTGCTTAATCTTAGAAGCTTCATTACACTAAAGGTCATCACATGAGACCAAAATATTCAACCAACAGTTAATAATTTGACAATGCTGCTTCATGAAATGCCCAGGTGAAAACATTAATAAAAATGGGCTAAGCCTCTTAGCCAAAGGGAGTCTTCAGAATTTGCAATTGCAAAAGTGACTTCACATTACTGAAATTTCAATTACAAACCAAACACAAGATCATGTTCCAGTCATTCTGTCTTGGTTCAATTGGTCAAACAAACCTTTTATCCATTTTTCTTAATTTTTTAATCAAAACAGCACTAATCTGTATCATACATTTAATCAGGATTTAATTGTCAGTGCCTGGTACATTTTTGGTTTGTTTTAGCTGGTCCTTATGCAGCTTGAAATAATTTAGAATTGCTCTGTTTATCAACATTCTTATACTCTCTTATCCTGTGTTTTTCATGAAAATGTTTGTCTGGAAGTATTAAAAAATATAAAGATGTGTGATAAAGAACATTGTGGTAAAATAAGCTTTGAGGAAATATGTATGAAAGTGTATTTATGACATTTCGTTTTTTTACTGTTTTATGAGAATTCCAAATTGCTATTACTAGGTTCCCTTGAAACCAAGGCCATGGCTGGAACGATGGGAGAGAGCAGATCTTAAAGGCATTCAACCATTAGATCTGCCCGAGCGATTCTTCAAGCGTGCTGAGGAACTGGCCACGCCATGGGAGAAATATGACTTAGTTAAGCAGTATAGGTAAGCCTGGATGTAGGAATTTCTTTATGTTCCCCTCCTCTACTTAGAAGTTAGTTTTCATTCATAATATCATTTTTCATTAAAAATATCATAAATTCATTTTTACATTTGACATAAATATGGGAGTTCCTGTGCACATTTAGAGTTTAAGGTTTAACAATGTAGCAATGCTAGTATTTTAGTAGACATTACATTAAAAGTGAAAACCACTAAGGGGAAACATAGTCCATGAACAATATAGTTCTGCTACTCAAAGGTTTACCATGAAAGATGTATAAAATCAAGTGAAATCTGGAAAGGAAGGTTAAAATTGTAGGTCCTCTCCGAGGACAAAGACACTTGCATTATTTTTTTAAGCTTCCAGTGTATTAAAACTGATATATTGCCAAGACATTGGTATATGAACTACATTTAGAGCTACAAAAGGGATTGACCATTGTATGTGTTCTTTATTTCATATAATCAAACGTACAGTACAATTAGTGGCCTGGTACAATTTGCCCTATGTTTGATCTCAGTAATATTTTAAGAAGCCAGCAGGTATGGAAATGCAATATTGTTTCATGTGTTGATTCATTGTTCTCTCTTCGACAGAAATACTATACCAGAAGAAGATCAACAAGAAATATATGCTGAAGTATACTCAGAACTGCATCAACTTGAAATTGCACGCCGAAAGATGAAGAGAAAGAAAGTATTTATCAAGCCAAAGAAAATGGGTTAGTTGTTTATTGAGTGGGTAATTTCAACCATTTTTTAGGAATTGATAATTTTGTAAGAAATATGTATATCCCAATGTTCATGTGTGCTATGATGTGACTATTTGTTGACTAGCACATTGAGGACACAAAAATTGAGTAAATCTCCATGAAATGCCATTTGTATATTTCTGTGATCGCTGTGAATAAATTGTGATCGACTTTTTTTTATCTTTTGTAATTCTTTATTTGATGTTTCTGCCATGAAATCATTAAAAGTTATCTCAAAAACAACACTTTGGATATCTTTGTGTCTTTTGGAGTGGTTTCCTCCATTTAGATGGTCATTTTGAGGATACATGGTACACCTCTACTTATTATCTGGTCTAGCTGCAAGGCCATTACTGGATTTTTTTTTTAAGGTTCAAACTCAAATTTGGGGACATACACCTTCAGGTTAGCTTAATACATCCCTAACCAATTGGGGGACCCAGCGACTGCATGTATTGTAATAATGAGCATTTATAATCAATTACTTGTAATGATTATTAACGTCACTTTAACTTAAAAAGCTCAAGTATTAATATTAATTAATACAAATATTATTTTCACCAGAAATATTTTAGATAAGAATCCTTTGAGTAGGCATTTGGTTACCTTGTCTTTAATATTACAAGAAGGGGCATGTGTGTCCTAGTCAAGGCTGCATGGTTGTATTAAAATCCATGCAATATTATTTTACTACCACCTTTAAATAATCATGGACTGGGCATAACTTCAATTACTCTGTAGCCATTATATTGAAATCCCATGTTTCAATTTGAAAAAATTACTACAGACGAACCTCTCCTGACCCTTGAATTACATGTGTAAGTGGGACTGGCAACAAAATTATGCCAACCCTTGGACAGTCTACTCTTTCAGGGTATCTTCCCAACATGATGTTCACATGTAGGAGGATCATTAGGCAAATAACTGATTTTCTTCATTATCCTTTCCTCTTGAACAAAGAACCACCAAAGAGAGTTCCATCCTGATCTTTTATCCATGCGATTGGCTCTAATCGAGAGAAAATTTTCTTAACCAAGGCCACTCATGTCTCTAAGGACTCTCATTGTATTCATGCCCATTCTGTATTGCATTGTGACCAGATTCTGGGTTCCTTCATAGGCAGTAGTTTGCTTGATTAAAGATGGTTTAGAGAATTTCTATCTTCAACTGGAATATGGACTCCAAGGGAAGTAAACCAGTATCCCAATCATCAGCCAGAATTAAAGTCAGATTACTAGGAGAGAACCAGCTTGACTTTTCAATTAAATACTTCTCTCTTTCAAATCTCCATTGATGAAGTTAACATTTATGATATCAAACATTTATTACATACACATGTACAACTTGCTTAACATGAGCAGCTCCTGTTTACACTTGCCTCTCCCTCTGTTTTGAAATCTATCTTGTTCCTTTACTGCCACCCCCCTCTGAAATAATTTGTCCATTGCAACAATTTCAAAGAATAAAATCATTTGACTTGACTGCGATTTGAACCCGGATCCCTCAATGTCCTGCCGACTGCTTCAGCCAGTTAAGCTACAGAGGCATCCCTTTACACTCCAAAATTTTGGGGGGTTTTAAGGGTCCAAATTTATTGACAAGGCATCTCTTGAAGTTCTTTGACCTTGTTCACTGTGTAAAATGAGTCCATGAAATAAATTAAAACCTCCTCAGAAGGATATCTGAAGAAAAATGCTTGAATCAACTCAATGGTCAATCCAGAAACAGCAATCCTTACCTTTTTGCCCTTATCTTTAAGAATAATACGATTCCCTTAGCTTTAGCCTTAGCCCTCCACCAAAAAAATAGTTAGCACACCAAACAAGACAATTTGTAAATACCTGGGGGCAGACATCTCAATTAGGACCAAAATATACTCGATTCAGTAATTTACCAAGAAGGGTAACATGATGACAAAAGACTATTACCATTTCTACACTACTACCATGATTATATAATGTCACAGTATGCAACCATTGAGATTTGCCATGCCACTTTCATCACCAATTTTCAAGGAAATACCTCACATGATGGAATATCAGGGCAAACTGGCAGTTCCTCGTGCAATGGAGCTCTATGTATATGCATGTTTACCGATGGACTTAGGAAATCTAAATTTCTAAGATGTCAGCATTGTTTTCTTTGTGAGGACTGTGGCAACAAAAATGTCACCAGATTTTTCCTGGTTCCAGGAAACACTTAAAACACTTCCAATATAACTGCTGAATGATAATGTGGATCCACAGAAGAATTTATGATTCTGAATAGCATTTTAATGAGTATTGTCAACAATCCATCAAATATCACAGAAGAGCAAGATAATGCATTTGACATAAGCATTATATAAGCTAAACTGACAAGCATGATGAAAACAGAAACAATTTGGGCAATTATGCTCATTAGTCCACAGTTGAGAACATAAACAACAGGCTTAAAGAAATAAAAAGGTGGGAATTAACAATGGTTTTAACAGAGAAAATGCTGCCACGAGGTATACTTTCTCCAAGATTAAAGTTTTAGGAAGCTTCACAAATAAGAAATAAAAAACTCTTATAATTTACCTTTGGTTTTCCACAGGACACCAAGGTTTAAAGATTAGGTTTGCACATGCACACATTTACAGAAATAAAATGATTGACTATACAGTTTTATAAAGTGAAATATAGGATAGTTTATTTTTATGTAAAATATAAATTATGATGATTCCCTGCAGGTGAAGGGCTGTATCTGTCCTGGATCTTGTAATATATTACATATTTATATTTCAAAACAACAAAACATTATACACCAGTCTCCAAGCATACTGCAACATTGTGGTTCAGTGAAGCTTTCATGTTCAAAACTTGGTAATGTATGTACAATCAACTGAAGCAGAAAGATTGACTCACACAACACAATATTTCAGGATGACCATTTTTTTTAATGAGAAGATGGGAAAATGTACAAACACTTTCAAATTTATGTAGTATATATGAAGTTTTGAAAAGTTGCTAAAACCAAACGTAAGTCATTTTACTTTGTAATATATTTATTTAATAACAAGAACTTTCATTTCATAAGTTACAGGATATAGCTGAAATACAAATGTGCTCACATTCCTAACAGTAGAAAGGTAAAAAACAGATTTGTGTGTGGTTCAAAAATATTGTGATCACATCTTATTGCTATAGCTTCGTCTTAAAATTTATCTCAGATCATTTGGAATGGATAAGCAAATTAGGCTAATGTAAACAAAAGACTCCGGTTTCAACTGGAAATACATACAGCACTGAATAAAATTGTATGCAAATTCATTTCTTCCACTTTTGAAGATTACAAACATCAGTTGATTAATGTTAAATGTTTTTAACTATGTACAAATAATATCCATAGAATGATTTCAGGCTGTTCACATTTCCTTTGCGATAATGCAGCTTCAAAACATGGAGAGTGCCCTTTCAAGCACTAGTCTGTGCTTTCCTTCTCTTCACTTGATTTTTCCTAAAGAATTATACATAAAATGAAAATGAGAAATATCACATGATATATGGAAACCTTGGGTATCATAAAAGACAAACTGGATGGAAAATGAACAGTAATGAAGTTATAAAAAGGAATGCATTCAGTAAATTCATTTTCTGAAAATTCAGTCTCATGATATTTTAAATAATGAACCCCTTTGTTATTACAGTGAAGAGTGTCCTTTCATGTTACTCAGAGAATTTCACCAGAATCTTGCAATGTCATAAAATGCTTTGATGGGAGTATAATCCAATTTCATTACACTACATTAATCGTATGAGCATGTAAGAGCAATAATTCAGGGTAACTGAGTTTGTTCCACGATAGAAACTAACGCATGAGTACTTCCAGACTAAACACAAATGTGAAAGACAAATGATGAGCAGCAAAGTATGCACTCAAATTGATAGTATTTTAGCCCAAACCAATCAATTAACAATATTTTTCTTTATCATTACTAGTGAGTTAAACCAATATTCTTAGCTTTTCATAGTTTATTTGAATTATATCTAAGGGTACAGCAGATCTCAAGGTGTGCTCCCTTTAGAACAACACATTAGCATTTCATCAGTCTTAACCTTCATTTCAAGGATTTTTCACATAGCAGAGGCAAGTATTCTTTTCATGGAATTATTCATGAATGCATCTTTAAAATTAAATAATTAGATTTCCACGGAGTGTTAATGAAAGCACTCTACACTCACTGAATACTTAAAGTAAATTGTTATTAACTCTGACAGAATTTCTTGCATGCATCAGCTTCAAGGTATATTATACTAAAACTAAGCCTTAGCAAAACATATTTTCATGACACACCCATTTTTATGAATTATCAACATAATTTCAAGAAAGGTTTAAGGATAGAGATAAATTTTTTGCTCAAATTAAGTCTTAATTCAACTGAAGTTAAACAAAGTAGTTGAATGAAAGAAAGCTAAATTTCACTTCAAAGAGTGTATTTGATGATGTTGAAATATGTAATACTTGTCCCTGATTTGAGTATGAATTTAATGATTATAGTATAATGTGCCCCGTGGGAATTAATTTATTTCCTGAACAATAAATAGATCATGTAACAATGAAGATGGTTATTAGGTAAATTCAAAATAAAGTACGTATGGGAAAGACATATGAAGTCTTTAAAATATAATAGCATTTAAAAAAAGGCCTCACACACCAATATTTCATTGTAAAGAAAAAAGATGGAGTAAAACCTTTGAATACATTTTTTCAAGTACCAATTATACAAATGTAAAAAGAAAGTTTACATAGCATTGAGCTTGGGTGAGACAATTATTCTAAAAGCTTATTTACTATTACACAAATTAAATACATCACAGGACTACATTGTAATAATAGCATACACCATTAACTCATTTGTACAAATGTGCAATCAATGCAATTAAAAAAGTCATTACTCTTGCAGTTTTTAGTTAAAACTTCTCTAATAGAAACAAATGGGTATTGATTATATTTCAAAAGGTCTACTATCATTAATTCTTCATTTAAGTCTTTTTTCCCACAGGTAATTACCAATTTCCAAAGCATGAAACGTCTCAAGGGAACATAACTGACTCAAACTTATAATTTAGAAAGATATGAAAAAAGCAATATTTTTGTTCTTGCTTAGAATTCATACCATTGCTCCACTAGATGCCATACTGCCGTTCATTTCCCTCAGAATTAAAATTCAAAAGCTTATTTCCCTGTGCAGTTCCCTAAATTACTGTCACATCTTGCAGAATGTTCAAGTTATATAATTTATACTATATTTTCAATGTCTTTCAACCTTTTCTAAATCAGTGCATCACAATCAACACACACACCACTGAACTCAAGTCAGTCAACTCTATCATTTTATTTGCAGTGATTTTATAAAACTGCTCCTGCCAGAAAAATATAACAGTTGGACAGTTCAGATTCATGCCCAAGCTTATTTCTCTGATGATCACTATAAAATTTACACCATCCTGGCCAATTTACCAAGAAACTCTCATAAATTATGCGGTATACAGAATAACTTGAAAACTTAACGAGAGATTAACAAAACTGGAAAATATATAATATACTGAACCATTAACTCCAAAAAGACCATACATGCAATTAACTACAAAGGAAACCAATCCAGACAGTAAAAAACTTGGGTGCTACACTTAATCAGGGTACGTACATTCAATGTGACACTAACCCAAGAACTAAACCTAGAAATATAAAATTTCTCAAATTCACAATGAACTTCTAAGTGTCTAACATTGCACCAGGTATCTAAGAATAGGAAAAATTTGAGTTCAAGTACCTCCATGGACTCAGCCAACTCCTCTGCATAGGATTTGTTCACCTCTTTGACCATCTGAATTCGATGCAGTATTTTGCTTAACGCATCAGGTCCCAAAGCCGTGCTTGAGTACCAAACAGGACTGTCCGGAACACATGCTCTTTCTGGCAGCAAGTAGAAGAGGTCTCCCACCTTTTTTAAAGGGTCTGGACTGTATGGAGTAATTGAAGAATTTTAACTTAATAGTAATTTTATAGTAATAATAATTTTCTTGGTTACAGAAGCATTACAAAAACTTCAAGATATGCAGAGGAAGTTCTTCAAACATCTATAAATACCCATTTTCCTTTATACCAACTGGCTTAATGCCACAGCCCTTCTTTATGAATAAAAATGATTACATAAAAGCCATGAACTCAATTTAATTAAAAACCTTTTTAGAGGTTCATTTTGTGTATCAATAGCAAATTTCCTGAATATTTTCTATTGTATGATGATGTCTCTTTGCTTTCTAAAACCTACAGAAGGGCAGTTAAATTCCATGACACTTTTTCGCATTGCAATTGTGGCTGGCATTCCTCATACTACAATTAACCATCTTGGTCTTTGTGTAGATAAGTAATTCTAGAATGCACAAATTTATTACCATCACTTTTTGTTCCCTTATGCATTAAGAGTTCACAATGATCATTTCATCTCGCATAGACTCAAATTTTTATGAATTGTTCTGTAGTCAGAGGACAGTACCATGTCATGGCCATTACCCCACACAAATATTATTGAGCAACCTGCACACAAGGAGAGAGCAAAATGCAAACAGAGGAAGTTAATCATTTAGCATATAGCCTTGAAAGTCCTAAAACAATAGACAGTCTTGGATAGCATGCTACAAAAAGTGGATATATACACATAGCACATCAGTTTGGAAACAACATGAAAACCAAAGAGTTTGACGTACTTGACATCTTTACCTACATCTTTCAAAAAATTGCTGATGATAAAAGCAAACAAAACAGCTTGCTCATCCCCTGTCTTCTCATTAATGAGAAATGGAGTTTCCTCAATGAACAACTGGTATGTATAAGCATGGTGGCATATATTGCTGATGTATAAGCTCATTAGATCAGCAACTTGCATAGGATGGGTTGAATGTACAAACACCACTTTCCAGTGAGCATATGCTGATGAGATATAGTGGTTATATATGGTGTAATTTCTATCAGATTTACTTTGTGGAAATAATACATAATTCAAAAGAATACACTTTGTACTTCCAAAAAAATATAGAGTTATAGACGATCTAGGTTTCAATGTGTAACATCGTCATCATCAGGTACACACACAGGAAATGCATTTAACATATACCCTTGGTGAATGGGGTAGGAGTTGTTGACAATGATGGCTATCATTCTTTATAATTACTGGTTATATAGTTTTAAATGCCATATATCTATTCAATGACGCAGAATAATTACAGAGCAAATAATGATTCCTACATGCATATTGTGGAATGAAATATGGATTAGAATTAAACGATTATATACAATATGTTTTTGATTAGGATGTACTAACAATAAGTTAAAGAGATATTCAGGACAGAAATCTTACCATTTTGATAAATAAAATTCATAATGTTTGACTGGACAGCGAATTGGTATTGAATCATTTTCTTCCTGCTCATAAACCTTCCTCGGTGTATTATTTTCATCTGAAAATAGAATGGATGAATTACTATCTACTTTAAAATCATGACTCTATCTTAAAAAAATAATTTTCACAACAAGAATATGAAATCAAAGAAGTTACTACACAAGTACTCACCATTTACTTTATCTGGATGGATAAGACGTAAGAGTGATGAATTGGCTTCTGCATAAGCACCAGCATGTCTTGAACGTGGCTTTTTCCAAACTTTGATGACATTTGCAAAGGTCAGTTTAGAATGATCTTCCACAGTCTGTAGAACATGTGAGAAGAGTACCAAGCTTAAGTATTTAGCAATCCTTTTGAAATAATAAAATAAATATGATGCGCTTGAATTGCAAAAAATGATAATGAATGAAACACACACAACTTTCAATGAGAAAGCCTAATCTCCCACCAACAAATACTCACTTTTTTACAAATCAATACATAGTAGGATCTGTGTAGGATAACACAAACTTTTATTTTTCACTCATTTATACCTTGATGGATAACAAATGGTATCGCAAATATTTAAAGGAAGAATTTTTTAGTTGAATGGAATCCCATCATAAATAGCAATGATTTGGGACTATTTATAATGTCGAATCTAAACTTCAATAGAAGTGATGGCTCTACAAATGTATGCATCTTTTACTTGTTTTGCTATAAATAGCATTTTGATCATGTCAAGAGTATTATCTTCATTGTAAATTTGCATGAATTAGCAATATACCAAAAAAATTACTTTGGCAACATTCACCAACAGGTTGACTTTTCTAACACACACAACACTTGACTGTTATTCCAAAATGCTTGCGATGAGCATGTTACCTCTTCACATGTCCCAATTATTTTTTCCATGTCTAATTATTTATCCTGCTGAAAATTATGAAAATAATTTCTTAGGCCACTGTTTCAAAGTAGATCAACTTTTTTTAAAAATAAGGTAAATTGTTTTAAATTTGTGACATTGTATTCTTCTATCATTTGATTCAAATGCTTACTTACTGCAGATTTCTATGCAACCATTAATACGAACAGCACTTAATGTGCAACAGTGTATTAGGACAAAATGACAGTATGATTGCAAAGTCATATGAGGATTTTTTTATTTCGTGAAAACAGTGGGGATTATCATTTTAATCTTTTTTCCCAATCATTCTCCATCATTTCAGGTTTTCTGCCCAATTCAAGGTCTATTTTCCCCTATCTTAACAGATTCTCCCATTCCAAGTTTTCAGAAATAATGAGATTGCTTAATTCCCTCTGCTACATTTAGCGACTTAATAATGCATTATACTACTCACCCACAAATGGAAATATTTGGTGTTGAAAAATACAAGGGTGGAGAGGAGAACATAAGGCGAGTGTGCACCCAACTGTCGACTTTCCCACAGATGCTCCTCTTCGACTCGTGTTTCAATGAGCTCTGAGGAGAACGATTTAATAACAATAATTATCATCCATGAGAAAATATGCATAATGCTTCAAGTAAAATTATAGAACATTTGTATTAAACCAGGGCCCAAAAGTACTGCTTAAAATTTGTGCACTATGAAAGGCAACAAATACATACAACTACTGGTGCAAAGGAAATTTCAATACATAGTATATAAATGTGCCAGAAAGTTAAATATATGTAATATGAAAGGATAAAGGTTTGAATACACATTTAATGAATTCAGTTTCTATAGAGCGAATTTCGCACCAATCCTCCAGATTTTATTTTGGAGTCTGCATAGTAACATTTTTTATGGTTTATAGTAAAATTAAGAAAAAAGAAAAAAATGGAATTTAATTTAGAAACCCCCAACATATAATGTAGTTTTAGCAAGCTCATATTCAGAAATACATGTCTATATTAATTCCTTTGTCGGAGACTCAAAACTAAAAATTATTTATGTGAATTTTCTAGAGTTAAAAATAAAAACTATTCATTTCTATTTTTACAAAATCTGTACTACTACCCTATATCAAACAATTAAATGAGAACATTGATTCGCAACGGAGGTATATCACCTTCCATACATGCACAATATCATAATAAGGTGATCAATGTTATGCAATTACAAAATTTACTGATTTTTCCAGGTTTACCCAAAAAATTCCTTCCAAAACTACAGCGATAAAAATGAAATACAAATACTATTGTTTTTACTGGGTTTATGTACCATATTGTTCTGCCAGTCAAATGTGCGGCATAGACCATAGTCATAAAGATACCAGAAAATATTATAAGAAAAAAAAATACTTCAATGAAATACAGCAGTCAAACCCAAATAAAATTTAAAAAAAAAGACACTGAAACACTAAATACACAGCTCTACATGTAAAGCAGCTAATAATTACAAATAATCACTCATAAACTCATTCACACTCAAGTAGCACTTGATTACAAGTAGCTTCTTATGTTTGGTTTTTAAACCAATTTACAGTTGGTTCATTTTGAATAATCATTGTAGATAGTTGAAGGTAAAATAAACTTAACATTTCCATCAAAAAGATTTTAATATTTCACGGCCATGGTTTCGATGCTGCACATCATCATGAGGTAACATACATCAACATTTTTTCAACTTATATAGTCTGGCTCCAAGAGGGGAGTAAGGGAGAGGAGAGGGGGTAAGTTGAGTTTAGGTGCAGCAGCCTATTAGTGGTCTAGGGGAGGGGGAGGCTATGTATTGGAAGGTTACTGGCTCAAATTAGTGAAAGTTTATATTAATTAAGTGACCATTAAATAAAAAGCACAATGTAACACTCCACCGTTCCTAGAAATAGCAGCAGAAAAAAACAAACACATTGTGTTCTACATTTAATTAGGGGGGGTTTGTCTACAATGCTTTTACCTTAATTAAGGGACGGTCGATGATCATCACTACCTTGGTGGAGGTAGGGTTGGTACGGAAAAATATTGTGAGTCTTTTAAGAATTTTAGGAGGGGGAACGGGAAGGATATAATGTTTCATTGACCACCTCAAACCTGTCAGACTGAAGGGATTGCCTAATTTCCAACTCCTCCAAAGCATTCAACCTGCGGTCTTTCATTTCAGTGAGAAGAATGACTGTTGTGAAGTTAATGGCATGATTTTTATCTAAGAGGTGTTTGGCGATTTGAGATCTGTCGCCTTTCTTTGTGAATAATGAATGGTGTCCTTTGATCCTAGTATCCAATGTCCATCCTGTCTGTCCAATATAGATGGCGTTGCAGTCGGCACAATTGAGTTTATAAACCCCGCTTTGTTGCGTTATGTCAATTGTGTCTTTGGGTGAACCTAATATGTTTTTTAAAGTATGTGTGTTGTAAAAGGCTGGGTTGATTTTGTTTTTGGAGAGTATTTGTTGTATCCTGAGTGAAATGTAACCAAGAAATGGAATTCTCCACCATCAGTGCTTGTTAAGTTTAGAAGTGTGGTACATGGATTTCTGGGCTATCTGTGTTTGTTTTCTGCTGTACATGCTGTCAATCATTATTTCCCTGTAACCGTTGTTGACTGCAATTTGTTTCATTAATGGTTTCTGGCATAACTTTATGGAACCAATTCATTATAAATAAATGAAAGGACTAACTTTGTAGTTCCACACGAAAGTTTTCGTGTGGAACTACAAAGTTAGTCCTTTCATTTATTTGCAATTTGTTTAATAATATGGAGTTCCTCTTGTTTGTTGTGCGGTGACATTGGGATATTGCATACACTGTGTAACATGGAATGAAAGGAAAGTTTTTGTGAATGGTGATGCTTGGATGTGGAGTGGATAATTTGGTTGGAGTAACACTTTTTTCTGTAAATATATATGAACTCCCCTCTTGGAGCTAACCAAATAAATTGAAAAAAATGTTGATTTATGTTACCTGATGATGATGCGCAGCATCAAAACCACTGCTTTGAAATATTAATTCTTTATGGTGGAAATGTTAAATTTCTTTTTACCCTCACAATGAAGGAATTCCACGAAGTTAAACCTAACCCTATGTTTACAATCGATAGTGGCAAAAACTGGGTTTTACTTATGATGTAAAAGATTTATCAGTCATTAAATGTTCCTTTCATTGTTTCCTGAAAATGAAATGTCTTGTTTTAAAATTATTTCAAATGATTTTGGCAGAAATAACAAAAAATATGGACCAGGAATCTCTCAGAACATAAAACAGCTTCCAAAAATAATCTTTATTAACCCCTTACTTAAGATTAAAATATGTAACGTTAAAATAAATTTTTGCTAGTAAAAATTTAAAATTTCAATGAATATTGATGATACCTAGCATATCCACCAGATTATTATTATTAACTATGTTAATGTAATAATGCTCATCAGCTACACAGGGTTAGTCTCTCAAAACCTAATTATTTTTTGAAAATTTCTTCATTCAGTACATAAATTATTATTTGACTTGCATTTACAAATAATTTCTTTAAATCCCTTGGAAAAATCTACTAATTACCACAAAATTCTCGGGTTCCATATTTCTGGCCACCATCACCACGGAGACCTCATAGTACTCAATAGAACCAAGGCACAACAAAATATTAGAAGCCAACTTACTGGTCTCTTTTGTCAAAGGTGGAAATGTGGTAGCAACTTGATCTAAGCATTCCGTAAATTTCTCAAAGTAAAGATCTGTGAAGATGTTATCAATACGCCCATTCTCCATTAGGTAATGTTGAATTCCTAAAATGAAAACACAGCAAAATAAAAGATTGCATATTTCATTATTTGCTTTGCTCATGTTCTAGATTACACATACATTATAACACTTCAAAAACCATCACAAGGGTAGGTGGCAGGGTGTGTAAGGCACTTTAAAATCATGTGAAAATAGGAGATATGTTTTTTATGTAAGTTTTTTTCCTCTTTTTGTAGAATGGCCATGAATTGTGCAATTGTGACATAACTTTTGAATGCATTGCCTCTTAAGTGTTGGAGAGTCTTCATTAATGATCTCAAATAGCCCTTTACAGTTCACAGTTATGATAATTGTTTCATATTTTGGACTTTTCAATATTATTATTATTAATAACAGAAGCCAACTTGCAATATTCTACTTTGGCATTTGGATTGGAATAAATCCCAGGCAAGCTGAAAATATATTCTCACTTTGTTTCCTTCGTTAATATAGTCTATATGGATAATGGCTGTAACATAACTGGAAAAAATCAGTGGGTGAGACATCGCTATATGGTGAGATAGACAACACAAGTGTAAATAGTATGAGGGGAAATAGAATTTTTGATATATTTGTAAGAGAGATATACCTTGCATGCCCTCATTGGATAAATGGTACCACAAACTGGAATCTTACATGCAAATAATGAATCTAAAGATTGAGATTGATCGGTAAATTTGCCCAGCTATCTCCCAATTATGATCGATTTCTTGATTTATATTCCCTTTGCACTTGAGTTAAAAATTACATGCCCGCAAAATAGGCATAACAATTTGAGGGTAAATCTTTTGCACAGAAATTGGAGTCTGTAAAAAGACTTGAATCATAAGAGAACATAAACATCTGAATTCATTTCAAAGGGTATTTAAAGAGACTTGGGCTGAAAATGCTGATGGCAACATGATTATATACAACAACCCCAAAAGACAAAATGTTACCAGGCTTTTAACAATACATGTGAAGACAATCCATTAAAAGTAACTATAAACTTAAGCAGAACAAAATAATTACATTCTTGAAATTTAAAAAAATGTATATACATCTATACTCTTTGCCTGACTACATAAAATATGAATGAGAATAAATTGTTGCAGTCAAATGACATAACATAACACGGTAAAGAAGAGATACAAATTTGAACCTACCTAAACAAAAATAAAAGATGGTATCCGGAGCATACATTCCACCCCCTGGTTTACGTACTTCTTTGACAAATAGGCACAATGCATAATTCAACTCTTCTAGAGTCATCTGCAAGAGTTCGGTCTTGAAAAGTTTTAATCTCCTCGAATTGGAGGTCACCTTACTCAACTCTGAATTCTTCTGCTGTACCCATACTTGCCATGCGCTTACACCAAGAGTAGCCTAAAATGACAATAAGTGCCATTAGTGACAAAGAAGAACACTCACGTACACACTTGTTCAACGTGTGCCACGCACTAGAGCTATGACATAAAATGTGGACCTTGCCAATGAAATCATAACAACACGGCACTTAGAAGCCATTAATATACTACAGCATAACCTTTCATTTACAATATTAAGCAGAGACATAAGCAAAAAAAAAGTGTGAACTCCAGAAAATGTGAGTGTAGTTCAATAAACGGTGATAATTTTTTCACGCAATTTACCATCCAAAAATTTAATTTTATGCTATGCTGTTAACTTAACGTGTAATGAATAAGATGCCACAGTTTCAATGATTCCACTCCAGTGCTGTATCAGTGGAAGTTGGCAAAAGTTGACACATGCTCAGTTCACATTAATAGTAGCAATGGAGGTATCCTGCGATGCTGCACTGAAAGTTTGCTTTCACCTAAACAAATTGTCAACCAAAGCTTAAGCAATGGCATCTGTTCTTCTCTATAGCACTGGTAGAGGATGGTTTAAAATGGTCAATGAGGAAAGACAATCAATTTAAAAGGAAGTTGGACCCAAACCTCCAGTCACTGATTTAACAGAAATGAACAATATAGCTACTGCCAATGTCAGAGATAATCATCAAATCATCAATCAAATATTGAATATTTCACTGGGTGCCACCCACATGTTGGTTACAGAAAGATTTCATACACATTGGGTTCTGCAAAAATCAACATTAAGTGTGTTCTCATCCTCCCTTTGGACCAGACCTAGTACCATGAGACTTTTTCCTGTTTCTCAATGTGAAGAAACACCTTTGTGGAAAGTATTTTCATCACCAAAAGCAGACATGTGAATTAAACATGTTTCTAGTTGCACTATATTATATTTTCAACTTGTTCCATCATGTGATACATAATTACTAGCAAATGACAAGTCATGCTCCTGGTTTTAAACTAGTCCAGTAACCAAGATCGACCACTAGAATTATTTATATTACTTTAATAAGGAAAAACTTGATATAAAAATCATTAAAATGCATGATTACTCTTAGATTATAGTTTACAGGTTAATATCCTCCAATCTATCACACAATATACCCAGAGTAAAGGGTATACTACACTCAAAGCCATTGTATTTAGCTTATAAGTGATTATAAATTGCCATTGGTAACTATGAATACTCAATTTTGCAAATAATTTTTCATGAGTTGTGAGCACTTGAAATATAGAGGTTCCACAGTATACTGTGCTAATGAGTTAGCATACAAGGTCTGTCCCAAAAGTAGTGCGACTTATTTTTTCCCCAGTTAGATGGATGGACTGGTGGCAGTTTCTCTGGCAGGGATCAAGGAAGAGGAGTCTTCGGAAAGGCTGGAAGCTAGTGGCAGTGGGCTACCAGGCTTTGTGGAGTACAGATATTTCGTTTGCGAAATCTCTATGACATAACCTTGTTACACTCTGTCATGAACCCATTATCGGAACATCGCTATGCCGTCAAATTTTGCATGAAACAGGGAAAAACCAAGAAAGAGATTATGACATGCTCAAGGCAGCTTATAGTGATAATGCCATGGGTAGATAGGGTGTTTTGGAGGGGCACAAGTTGTTTCAGGAGGGTAGGGAAGATGTTGAAGACACTGAATGTTCAGGCAATCCTTCGACCTCAAAAAGCGACAAAAATCTTATGGGAGTGAAGGTTTTGTTGGAAACAAATCGCAGATCAAGTGTTCACATGGTTTCTGATGAACTTGGTACCCCTAAAAGTGATGTGCATTGACTTGTGACTGAAAACATGGGCATGAGAAAGGTTTGCGCAAAGTTAGTACAGCGAATGCTCTCAGATGAACAAAAATAAACTTGTACGTGGACCTGCCAAAAGCTTCTCGACCATGTGACTGAGGATCTAAATTTTTTAGACAATGCCTGACCAGACTTCTTCCTCTTCCCCCACCTCTAATCCATCCTGAAAGGACATCACCATAGCTGCCTTCTGACACCATCCTTCTAGCTGCCTTCCTGACAGTACCTTCCCAAAGGCATACGAGGCGTGGAAAACCCACTGGCAGCGATGTCAGGATGCACATGGGTGCTACTTCGAAGACTTTTGCGTGAATATATCAATTCTTAAAATAAATTTGTTTTAACGACTCGGTCCTTCAACTTTTGATGAGGACCTTGAACACTTTCAACTATCTTGCTACAGCATGTTTTCTTATAATAGAAACAAATATTTATGGCTCAGGCAAACTGAAAGTAGATTTTCATGTTAAGAGTATCAAAGTTAAACTTTTTCCAACTTTTTCAGAACTCAAATGATTTTATGAATGATTTTGGCATCAACTCTTCGGAAAATATTCCCATATGTGGCGAGGAAACTTAATCCTTGCCTATTGTTCTCTCAATTAATGAAATATCACTCGATGTTGGTAATTCTGTGATGGGTCATGCAAAGTGACTCTGCTAAAATATTATAGATAATGGCAACATTTGAGTGATGCATGAAAAAAGAAAAAAAAAGGCCATAAAGCATAGAATCTGCCATGAAGAAAAAACTAAGAGCCTTTTTCATACTTTTAATATTATGACTTTGTAAGCAAAGTAGTGGTGATTATTAAACATATGATATTTAATTGTGTAATTTATTTGAGATCTCCGCCACAAATTATGATAGAACTCCATATTTCTATGAATATTTCACTGAGGTAAACAAAAGATCAAAGGTTTGAAATACAATTTTGGAACCACATGCTATTCCAATTAAGCAATGAAACAGAGTGGCAGTCAAAAAACATATACATACTGATCTGGCAGACCTCATTCAGCAAAAAAGTGCTACTTTCTTGGCTATGGTTTTGGATGGTACCGCTACCGGTCAAGCAAAACTTGCCATACCATGGATATATACCGTACCTGCTTTACATAAATGAACTTGATGACATTATGAATTTTTCTATTAACAAAACTGCACTCTGGTGCTCCACCAAGACATGCAAGCTTATCTGCATCGAGTATTTCCAAGACCTCTGGTTAGGCCAAAGAGTTCCTATATGTTCTCTTGATTTAACACCCCAAGGCATTTATCTTTAGGAGATTCTAAAACATGCCATGCATTTCAGAAATCCCACCGGACACCAACACAGACATTGCCCATTGAGATGTTCATTGTATTAATTAATGTCTGGAAGCTATTGGCAACCACTTTGAGTACTTTTTTTAATTGAAGAGGTCACAGGTAACTCATGATGTTAGAAGAAATTTAGTATTGAAATATTTACGCGCAATTTTCTTTTCTCAAGTATGCATACATTTTTTTGAAGCATTCTGTATTATTTACCTAATAATGCAAAAAAATGACATTGATAACTCATGAAATATGCATTTTTACTTTAATTTATGGTCAATATCATGTTTTCTTTGTTTCTGAGCAATTGCACCTCATCAACGAGTGTTTTTTTCCTTGATCAGTGTAAATTATTGTCATAGCAAAAATAAAAAAATATCACTATATAGACATATAATAGATATTTATTAAGGGTACTAAGGAAATTATGTAAATTGAGTAAAATGCTAACTTCAAGAAGCATAATGGTGACATTTCACGTCATTAATTCTGATGATTTTAAACTCCTCCATAGCACCCAATCTCACTTAAAGTATAAGGGGTTAATACGCAGAAGAATTTTGATTAAAAATACCTTCAATCCATTGGGATCATCTTCCAATTCATTCTCTGACAGAGGAGGTTGAGGTCGCTTCGATTTGCCACCCTTGCCTCTCCCTTTGATTCTTGGCTTCCTCACTTGTGCCTTGTCACTCTCCTGGTCATCAGCGCTAGCTTCATCTGTGAAATGTTCAATGACTATTAAGTGGCTAATGACCTCAAAGGAAAAGATATTGGGATACACCCATCTCAAATGAATCCTAAATGAAGCTTTTTATCAAAGGCAAAAATAAAAAGGTAACTTACATTATTATAACATGATCCTTAAAAGCATTAAGCTTTCCAGTTCATCATTTCAACTGAACATATTACAAATACCCATTTTTAAACTCCATAAGCCCAAAGCCATACCTCCATAATCATAGCTGATCATTCATTATGCAAATGTGAGGGATGTTGAAAAAACCTTCACACCAGGATACCAGATTAAATAATAAAAAGTGATTACATCAAATAATTTTAAATTCTGTCGGCTGGTAGCATTTTTCAATGTTAACAGTGATTCCAATGCATTTATTTCAGTAAGAGAGCTTAAGGAACCTCCAGCAAAATAATAATGTGTGTTTGAATGCAACATGTAGGAACATCAGGAATATTTCCATAAAACATTATGAATTTTGAGTTGACCAACTTCAAGGAGAGGAGATATCTTACTTTACAAATCCTTCGCTGAGGAGTAACTAAATAATAAACTCAGTTCCTACTACTTCTAGAACAATTAAGTAGATTGAAAAATATACGTAAAGGAACTTTTTCTGAACCACATTTCTTATTACATAAAAAGCAACACACATCTTACAGAGCTTAACACAGAAGACGTCTGGTAGGGTTGGTGTTGGGTGGGCATAGGGAAAGGGTGGTCAGCATGCCCTGATGTATACTTTCACAGTGCACGATGGCCGGTTTCATTCAGGATTTGGCATGGGAAATGATAAAATTCTTGATTTCATCCCTAAAACAAGCAATTACACCATACTTTTATATTTTTTCTGCTTTAATATAACTAGCTTTTTGCACTGAAGGACTATTAATTTCATTCATTTATTTACCTGTTTATCTTATAATTGATTTTTGAAATTGCATCAGTATGGGTTAATTTTAATGATGGCAAACTAAAATTTGGGAAATTTCCTCTCCACATTTAATAAAAACTTTGAATATTTCAAAAAAATACTTATCATGGCAAAATTGATGACACCGACAGGTACAAAGTCTTATACATATCATGTTCTCCAACCCTCTGGGACTGTCCCATGCTCAGTTGCCTTGCTTCCACCCCTAACCTACTTGCTTAGCCTCAGTCTTACCTTCCTACCCTCTTCCCTGCCCCAAAACCCACAATCAATCACCTCCTCCGTTTCCATTTTCTGTTTGTGCAGTTGTGGTGAGGGCTCTGTTCTCGCCGTTGTAAGCTTTTGGGGCATGACCAGACAATGCCTGTGATAGGCGACGGACTCTTTGACGTCACGGGAAAGGCCCGGAAGACCTAAAGCGGGAAAGCCTCGGCGAGGTCGTAGGAAGGGTTTCTATAACCCTAGCGGTTTCTTGGGCACCGCCAAAGGGCCTCGGGGGCAATGATCCTTCCTACGCCTCCAGGGAGGGAATCCCAGGTGGGAGGAGGGGCTACCGGGCCAGTGACCAACGTCACGGGGAAGGCCCTAGGGAGGGGTGCCGCCGCGCGCGGACCAGCTTGGGTCGGGAGTGTGGTGCGGGGGCGGAGAAAGAGAGGACCAGGGAGGCGATCCGGACCGACGCGATAGAGGGTCAGTCTACTGATATAACCTGCTGCCGAGACCCTGTGTTCGCCCGTTGGTCGCCGCCGCATCGGAGTATCCGAGGGACTCCCCGCTAGACCACCGACATCGGACTCCCCGCTAGGCCACCACCATCGACGAAGCCCCGCGTTCATCAGTCGGCTGCCAGCACGTCTGCGGATGATTCCCGCCCGAATACTTCCTTTCCCCTGTAAGTTCCCTGCCTTACCCGTTCCGGTGCTTGATCGAGTCAACATTACCAATCTGACCCCTCTAATAAACGGCTGAGGATCGCAGAGTGTCTTGCTGGCTTCACTCTTACCCAAAGTCGGGTCGTCCTTCCCATGTCTTTACGACACAGTAAAACCCATACACACAAAATGCGACTAATTTGATGAAATTGGTTGTACCATAACTTTATTTCCATGAAATATATTTTTTATTACTGAAATTCCCCATCGATAATGCGCACCCAGAACTTAGTAGTTATCATAAATTTGTAAAGATACCGCGCGCCCAGGGCTTCATAGCTATCTTGAACATTGTATAGATGCCGCGCATCTGTGTGTGTGTGTATATATATATATATATATATATATATACATAGCATGTAAAAATACGTCTATATCCATATACTTGTGGGTCGCAGTAGTCCAGGGGGTACAGCTTAGGACTACTGACTGGAGGGTCCCGAGTTCGATTCCCAGGCAAGGCACTCTGGGCAGCTGCAGCTCCACCCAAGCTATGTGATTTTTCGGGTACCAGATGTTCCTGGGAAACCATAACCGGCACAGGGAAAGGAACTGGCCCCCCTATCCTCATGAGTGAATTTCACACGCCGTCGGGCTTAGTACTGGGTGAGCTCTACCATCACCTACCAAACCGACCTTCGGGTTGTGTCTATGGTTTTTTTTTATCCATGTATCCATGTACTAATAGATGGTAACATCCATGAATGCATGGAATCATAATTGCCTGTGGCTATATCTACCGTAAGTCCACAGAACATTAAAGCCAGGTGATTGAAATTAATTCCAAATGGAAGGATCAAAAAAAAAACAACATTTACCAGCCAAAATAATATGCTGCCTTACTGCCTTTTCACTATGATTCGTAAGTAGAAACGAGACTTAGGTTTGGGCGCCCTTTTATTTGCTATATAAATTAACTTTCAGCAAATCAAGTACAAAAAAATAAGAGAATGAATGAAATAGAATTTTCTTGTTTTGTATGCTTTACTTCACTTTGTTAGTATTCGTGCTCAGCTGTTCTTTACACCCTTCAAATTCTCTGAAAGTGCCGCCTACATGTTGATTGTTTCAAACCTGAATTGAGTCAAGCTTTTGTAATTTAGAAATTTCCCAAGAAAATTACCCATGGAGAAGAAAATATGATACAGCGATCTTTAAGCTGGAAGTCATCCATTTCAGGAGAGAATAAGGAAATTGCAAGGCTGCTTGGATTTATCCCTACATAACTCTTTTAAATTAAAGTTACGTTCTAGTTGGGAAAGGTATATGATGTCTGGTATGAAAGACTACACAGAATCAGGAAGGATTAAAAGAGCGTCTTATGAAGATATAAGCCAGTAGTTCCTGGATAGTTTGCAGCGTGTCAGAGGGACTTGCATAAAAAATGGATTTGAAAAAGCTTTAGGCAATATTTCAATGCCAGTGCTAGAAGAAGAGAAAAAGTGACCTACCCATCCTATCATATATTTAAACGTACGTGTAAATAATACGATGTACTCTACGTATACGTGAAGTGTTATGTATTAGAATAATGAAATATTACGCATTAGAATGAATGCACTATAGAAATTAGTGTTTCTTCTTTTTCTCATGGATTTACGAGATGAAATAACAGTGTAAGTAGTAGATCTGTATAAAATATAAAGCAATTAGAAAGGCATGCTTCCAGACTAATTTATTTTTGCAAAATTCCTCTATAAATTGTGTACACCGGTCTGTATATGTAATTTCCATTACATAACATGCATCGTCATTTTTTTCGATAATCTGAACATTGTTGTATAGATAACACGCACATTATCGATGGGAAAATATGGTAAATTCAATGGATAGATATTATTATTAACAAAATTAATTTAATGGCATAGTGCTACACTTACGTAATTCCGTTTTAGACCTGCAAATTTTATTATTCTAGAACTCCTAAAAGCCCACACACACAAGTAGTAGTAATTTTTAGGGGAGGCGACCAGCAGCTAAGGTCATTTGCATGATTTGAGATGGATGAGAAAGGAGGAAGGGTGGAGATAAACCCATCATCAGCATTTGCCTACTCTTAAAGAAAGGCACCAAGGGGTCCAAGGTTTAATGTCCTATGTGACGGATGGTGTACTCACTCAAAGTGCTCTCAACAAAGCACCTCAAGTAGGGATCGGGGTACCACTGAAAAACATCTGCTAGCTCCTGGATTGAAACCCGGGCCCTCTCCGTGGGAAGCCAGTACCTTAGCTACAGCACCATCCCAATCCCCACACACACAAGTTACCACTAAAATTTACCCAGAGAGAAAATACTTGATTCCATAAAATGAATAGTTTAAGAGACTAGTTACATTGTACATCTTGTAACTGTATGCTTATTAGTTATGTGAATAAATTATGTGCATGTGACCAGAGTTCTGTACATTAATGGTCATTAGCAGGTAACCTTAGAGGAGTAGAAGGGAACAGGAATGATTATATTAAATAGACCATAATTATATAGTGACCTTATATGCTCATAGGTTAATAAAATGTGAGACAGTGAATGCTTTATAGAGTATTGTAAGATGGAATGCCACAGCCTAGATTAATTAATATGACACTTTCGAGCCTCACAAATCACCGAGCTCTCATTTGGCTTTCATGCTTACAGCCAGTACTTTAAAATATTGTGTAACATCCTCAATTAAATAAATCTGAATATTATTATCTATGATATTACATCAAGAATTTTTCTTTAGTCAGAATTTCTATTTGTAAATTTTAAAAACTCACCTATGATTAAATCCCTTGCAATATCATACAATTATTAAAAATATTTTGCAGTTTTGTTTCCCAATTACTGGATAACTTTTAATGCAAAGGAATAATAAGAGATTTCAGCCAAAAGTTTTGCACACATATTTCCTTGGGTACATCTGATGACAGGACTGTGTTCATTTGTCAAATGAACAATGTCATTGGGAGTGGAACTTAGCACATAATTTTAAATATGTCATGCAACCATTAATAAAACTAAAGCTGAGGACAAAAAATGCATATACCTTCACTGACAGCAGGTCCAGGCACTTTGGAAATTATTATATCCTCTTCAAGGTCAACAACGGTGTCTGGTAACAATGGTTCACTTTGAGCAGATTCCGCTTCAACCTCCGCATCCGCATCACTATGGGTATCACCTTGGAATGTGGCAAAATTTTCTATTTAAAGAAAGTTACCAAGTTATATCTTGAACTCATTTAAAATTGGGTTGATTCACCTGAGTACAGCGTGCATGCACAAGATGGAACTCAAAACTTTTGGTTTAGCAGACAGGCATGTTGCTCACCAGACTAGCTATTTACAACCAAAACATGTACTTAGAAAAGCAAAGGAATTCAGAAATGGTACAGTTTAAAACACACTGCAATCTTTGAATTGATATACAACCAATGCGAAGTTGAGCTCAAGATCAAAAAAATAAAACTCGATTGTGATACATGTTCCAGTTATAATATATAAGCAATCCTTGGGCAAAATATATTGATTGAACTAGGAAAAATGGATCCAGACAGAGGCACTTTAATTGTCCAGAGATAGTTGTGGAATGAAAATTTTGCATGTTACAGAATCTGTACTTTCACTGATTTCATCAGTAGGGATGATAGCTGAATAGGGTGTTTACTACCAGCTGGATCAGCAGCTGCAGAATAACTGAGCTTCTAATTAAGGAGAAAGCCAAGTTATAGATGAAAGATTAGCAATTTTCTGATTACTTGACTAATATGTTCAAGATATTAAGCATATAATAATACACTGCCAATATCTAAAAATTAATACAATGAAGATATTTAAAGAAACGACATCCTAATTATGCATACATAAGAGAAGAAAAGTGACTGTTCTTAAACCTCCTTTCTGATTAAATACTCACTGGATTACTTGCACCAAAAGGTAGTCAATGCAGGGGATAATAAAAATATTCAGAAAAAATCCCTGCTATTCCCCTCGGCATTTAGAATTACCATTTAACATAAAATAAAGGCTGCTAAGGTCAATGTAATGTTTAGTTAGATTATTATATCACTAATTTTTAGTTTACTGGTCAACTGACAGTGAAGCTGAAGAACTACCTAGGTATGGTGCTGGGCCACAATCATTATGAAAATATCAAGCAATGCATGGGATCTGACAGACGGAAATGTTACAAACCCATTTTTGTACTTACATTCATGAAATTATTAGTTCTCTGATTGAATTGTTTTCAAATCTAAGTTTTCTATGCATATTTTTAGCACAGTTGTATTAGCAAATGTAAATAGTGGCTAAATTTACACCAGAAATATAATCAGAAATATGACCTAGCAACAACTTCTGTGCGATATAACTTTTTGAATGTATATTTAGAGGAGAAGTTGAGAATTTTTAAGCCTTACATTAATATATCTTCCACAAGATTCACTATTCATGTCATGTCATTGGTGGGGCGCATTTGCACTTTGCATTACACCTAGTGTATAGTACGTTTAAAATCCAGAACTAAGGTCTTTGCATTTAAACACATGAACTAGCTAAAAGGGATATATACTTGAAACATTGATATATGCACTGTATAGCTGGCTCCAGTTTTTGGCCACCTAAAATTGGAACTTTAAAGCTCGACTTTGTGGAACTTATCACTCACGGAAAGAAAAATTGCAACTTTGATAAATCCACTCGATGTTTTTAATCTTATGACCCTGGTTTCAATACATACATTCAAAGCCACTCTTTGGCAGTCTGGAGCAGAAATCCTTTGAATAGAATGCCATTTTATTCATTTAGCGTTTTATAAATTCTAAAAGCATTAAAAAGAGTACAATTAATAACCCATAGCAGTTCTTTCTTTGACAATTTCATTGTGTCTCAACCTGTCTACGCCTTTCATGAACTTGATAAATGAAACAGTTTCTGGCGTCACTTGGTGGAAATTCTTCATATTGAAATTAAATTTAAAATACTTTGCCTTTCCACATAAACCACTTTTATTACGACCTAGGTTTCGTTATGGTATAACATCATCAGGTAAAAATACAAGTCAAACAGTATATATAGTTCTGGATGGAGTGGAAGAGGAGGGAGGGAGGAAAGCAAGGATTGGTTGAGGTAGGAAGAGGAATGGTAACATTGAAAAATTAGCAGGCTGGGAGAGGGAATTAATAAATTGTTGAAAATATAAAATAACAGAAATATACATTTTTGAGAGAGAAAAAAAAATTTACACAAATATTGTTGAAAAAATAAAATAAATTTTCTTGGCGTCGATTAGTTGGCAGAGGAGTGGGGGAATGGGTATTGCGAATGGCACTGGGTAATTAGGTGATTAAGTAGCAGGCTGGGAGGAGTTAATTCATTGTTGAAAAGGCTTAGCTTGGTGTCAGTTTAATTGGCAGATGGGCAAGGAAAATACAATAACGGGGAACGCGAAGGGTAAAGAAATTCATTAGTCAAAACTCTCCTCCGTAATCCATGTGCTGAAGCATTTCTAATTGCTCCAGTACAGCGAGGCGGTGACCTTTCTTCTCAAAGTGCAGGATTTCGGGGATGAAATAGCTGCTGTGACCACAGTCTCTCAAATGTTTGGCGAAGAGTGACGTGGAGATGTTTTTTCTAAAGCATGCTTGGTGTACTTAATCACGTAATTACCCAGTGCCGTTCGCAATACCCATTCCCCCACTCCTCTGCCAACTAATCGACGCCAAGAAAATTTATTTTATTTTTTCAACAATATTTGTATACATTTTTTTTCTCTCTCAACAATGTATATTTCTGTTATTTTATATTTTCAACAATTTATTAATTCCCTCTCCCAGCCTGCTAATTTTTCAATGTTACCATTCCTCCTCCTCCGTCCCCTCTTCCTACCTCAACCAATCCTTGCTTTCCTCCCTCCCTCCTCTTCCACTCCATCCAGAACTATATATACTGTTTGACTTGTATTTTTACCTGATGATGTTATACCATAACAAAACCTCGGCCGTAATAAAAGTGGTTTATGTGGAAAGGCGAAGTATTTTAAATTTAATTTCATGAGCTTATTGTATTTCCAAATGCAGATAGGTTTTGATTGGTAGTCCTCCGATCCTATCTTTCAGCCGTGTAAACCTATCCCAGCGCTGTGAATAGTAATAGGCATCCTCACCACCCTTTTGTCTTTTCAAATCACCAGAAGCACTTCACCTTTACGAGAAAATTGTCACCGTACCTTTTCATTGTTTTTGCCTTACTCTTCAATGTGGCAGGGAGCCCTCTATTTGACCTGATGGTTGTAGTAAAGATTCCTCCTAGAGTACTGTCATTCATCGATGCTCTTGTCGAAGTCCCTTTCACTTATCAAGAAAGAAGTGGATTTTCTATTTATGACCTTCACTATAATATTGGAATCACTTCCGCTCTCGTCGCTCTCTTTTGTCATACTCTAATGGGTCATCTGAGAAGTCAATGGCGAACAGATCTGATAAAATTTCTTCATTGCGCAAAGCACTCTCTTTCCTAAGTAATACCTCCAAAATGAAGAGGGACAACGAATAAGTTTAAAGCTGTTGAAATTGAAGTTGCGTGTCATTACAGAAAAATAGTCGGGGATTTAAATACAGTTAAACAGCTTATACTATAAACATTACTTTAAGGAATAGAAAATTAAGTTACCATTGTTCTTATGAAACAACAAAAGGCTAATGAAAAATAACCACCAAACATGTGAATAATGTTATTTAAAAGTTTCAAATGATGCTCCTAAATAAAGAGAATTCTGGTCATCCTTCCGCAATGATAGGGATTTAAATGACAAGAATTCTCACCATCCATACACAACGTGTCAAATCATATGTTTAGGTAATAGACCTACCTACTATTAATTACTTCATTGTTTGCCCATTCAGAAGAGTTTACAAGGGTTTCAATGTCAATAAAACATCAGCATGGAGTCCAAAACTAAAAGATATTTGTTCATCCTAAAATCAATAATTCTTTGTTTCAAAATCTTCACAAGGTTTCATCAAAATTTTCTGTTCTTCATAATTTGCACAGTTACTTCTTTCACAGAAAGCAACAAGAAAAAGTGGTACTTTTCAGAATATAATGTTCATGAAAAAATAATTAAAATGATGAGTAAATGAAAATATTATTTTCTCCCAGCTATGAAATAAATATTACAGAGAGTAAATAGAAAAAATACGAAAAAGGCAGAGGGTTAAGGTTTTAAGATAAGTTAAGAGGAAAGTAAGGGGCACTGAACTGCTTTTGAGTAGCCACCAATAACATTGCTTTTAAAGAAATCCCTCCTTGGGACAGTGTATGTGTGATAGAGTGCTGTGTTCACACAAGAGAGCTTGAACTGAGAATGGGGGTGGTGGCCCCAGGCCAAATCATCACGGTCTGCGTGATATAAGTTTTGAGATGAATTCTGGACACTAATGGATTATTTTTGATCAGTCAATACCAAGAGATGTTTTGAACCCATATGACATTCATCCGAAAAAAGCAAAGGGAAAGTCATCTTCTCTGGGTGGTCCAATCCTCCCTCCTCTCCTGCCTTTCCCTTTATGAGAAGACTGGAAAGGCAGGAAGGGAAAGCAAAAGATAATTCCTTTCCTCTCCTATGCAATATAGCACAAGGGTTAATGAATGTTCATAAAATTGTAGTTAGCTAATTTGTAATAATTATTGCTTTTCCATTACCGTTCTCAATATGGGCAAAAAAAACAGCTGGAAGTTTTAAGAAGACCTTTAATAAGACGAATACATAGCGTTCTCTACTATCCATGGTTTCAGCCATGGAAAGTCTTGGAATGCATCACCCATGTACAAGGTTTCTACCATACATTTTGTGGTACAATTACAATATCCAAATACCAAATATTATCTGTAAATATGTACATACAATGTTATTGATCAGTGGAATCAAAAATGTTTTTAGGCTGTTTTTATAGTACTCTATCATGGGACAATACAGGAAATAGCATGCACTTGAAAGAATTACAATTCCCAATCAAGTCACAATGCAAGAGTGACTAGAATAAGTACAGCATTGGGATTCCTCAGCATCCATAAAGAATATTCTTAAAATTATAAGACCATATAGTTCATCTACAAATTCCTATACTGCTGACACTCAGGAAACATCATGAAAAATAAATAATCAAAATAAAAGAGTCCCATTATGTTATAGGAATGAGAATGATGAGGGATTTCAAGTAACACCATAAATGTATCATGATTTGCAACAGAACTTTTTGTCATTTGATGAGGAACCTGGTGTGCAGCTGTCTGGGGAAAAAATTGTTTTTTGACATGTTCAAAAGCTGTCAACTAAATATCTGTTGAAGAGTTAAATTATTAATGTAAATGTAATCCCTGTAAATTATTTGCTGTCTCAGGCGTAACTTTATGGAATTTGCATAATATATTGAAATGAAATAATTTACTTCGTAATTCCAATAATGGTGTGCGGAATTACAAAGTAAATTATTTCATTTCATTACCAATAAATTATAGAAATTTAAATTTGTTTTCTAATTTAATGGTGAGATGACTACGCAAGGATACTGATAGTTTTGGTGACTGGTTGTTAAAGTAGTTTTCAAGATCTGAGAGTTAGTGAAATATATTCGATTAAAGGGTGAAAACCTTGTTGCTTCACACAAATATTTAAGCTTAAATACTGACTGCTTGGAATTTACAGACATTTTAGACCCCAAAGATGGCAATCATAAAAGTGAGATAAGAATTATGTTCAATGAGAATCTAAAACGTACGACTCCCTA
The DNA here is from genome assembly GCF_022747635.1 of Hetaerina americana. NCBI lineage: Eukaryota > Metazoa > Arthropoda > Insecta > Odonata > Calopterygidae > Hetaerina > Hetaerina americana. The sequence continues at coordinate 48,717,342 of NW_027286069.1, forward strand.
ATGTTTTGACAAAATAATTTAAGGAGCAAAAGCCATTAACAGAGCAAGAAGTGATTCAGATGCAATGAATGAAATGAGTGTACTATAAAGAGGAAAAGAGTAATCCTATTAAGCAAATAAGGCTGATAAAACTTTTCCTCGGGATAACCCACGGTTTACTCACCTGGACTTTTAACTTCTCAATAGAAGGTACATATGATTATGCTGCTTTGGCTCACTTCTGATTATTTCTCTTTCTCATTGAGAAATGCTTATTATGAATTCATCTTCATTGTTTCCACAAACATTAAAAAATATAGATATATTTTCATTTGGGTCCAAGCATGTTCTTGATAAAAGGTTGATTACTCTCATTGAAAATTTTCATGTGTGATATATTATTGCTTTTAGGTAATTTAACAATAGAATTGACTGAAAAACCATGCTAAAACCACCCGATTGTTCATGCATGTCGATTTCAGTGATCATGGCAGTTATGGGGCATATTTTGAAATGAAGAGTTGTTTTCTTATACTTAAATATTGTATTCATGCAGTGCCATATGTTAATTGTTTCCAAGGCACTGAAGTTATTGATTGATTAAGTAGTCGGTCGCCAGTTGGTGAATGAAGATAACTATGTCTGCCAAAATCGTTGCTACCGCCAGTTGGGAAGTGCATTCTGTGATTCAATTTATATGAGCAAAAGAATCATCAGCTGCCCAGAATCATGTCGAGTTGTGCCTAGAACCTACAGTAATGAGTGAAGGAAAGGTTAGACAGTGGCATCGGGACGTCAAAATCGGCCCCCACAAATGTGCATGATGAAGAGCAGAGTGGCAGAGTCAGTATCCAGACCAATGAAATTGTTCAACAAGTGGACCAAGAACTATGATCTGATCGAAAATTGACCATAAGTGCTCTGGTTGATAAATTTACTTTTGCTGGACATACCACTATTTACACGCTTGTTACAAAAAAATTCAGATATCACAAATTTTGGGCAAGGTGGGTATCAAAAATGCTTACCAACGAAAACAAAGAGCAAAGAATGTTGAGTGGATGAGTGTTTCTAGACTGCTACTCCTGGGTCGCGTCTTTCACCTAGTGACTATTTCCTATTCTTTTAGTTGAAACAAAGGCTTGGTGGGTTTGAAGACTACGAGGAACTCAAGACCACCTTGGCCGACTTGTTTAATTACAGGGCATCAAACTTCTATGCTGAGGGGTTAAAGAACCTGGTACAGCATAAGGTGAAGTGTTTCGAAAGGAACAGTGATTATGCAGAAAAGTGAAGAACGTTTGTAAAAAACTAAAACCATCAATAAAAACTTTTCCAACAATTGTATTTTTCATTAACAAATGGCTTTCACTTTTCGAATATGTCTTGTACAAATAAAATTCCACGTAAAACATCAATCGCTCCAAACTCTCAATCCTCAATATATTAGCCACAAATTATTTCTCTTTTTCCTCCTCAGATCCTCAAACAATCTAACATTCACACAAATTTAAAATGCTTGAAAATATAAAAACTTAAAATGACAACTTACCATCAACAGGTGAATTAGAATTCCTAGAATCTGCTTTTGAAGGGGTATCTTTGTTTTCATCCGCTACAAGTTCAGCTATCATTAGAATTTCAGCTTCTTCCGGTGTAACTGATGACAACACCTGTGAAAATACAATACATATTTTCCATTGATTAAATTATGACACTTACGTGCCAGCAAGATATGGAATATAAAAATTTGTATATAGCCACTAGTGCCAGTGATGCTCAAAATTCCTAATGTAAAAGCTGAATGTGAATGATTGTGACAACTTGCCACATATTTGGCATGGCATTAAAATTAATTGTAAATTACCCATTCAGCTTTCAACCACACAGATATTAATACCTCGGATTCTTAAACCTTGTGAAATGTCACTTTAGCCACTTACCCTTTTGTACATGAAACTAATCCTTCAAGTACCTTCTCTGCTCTCAATTAAAATCATTCCTTTTAAAGTGAAGATTTTTTTGGAAGAAGCATTACTTCTCAAATTTATTTCTGAACTTCATTTCTGTGACAGTGACACCAATGTAAGTGTAATTTTTCAAATCACCTAATTTTCCACACGGTTATGCAAAATACCTTTAACCTGTAAATTATCAAACCTGTTTTAACTGCCCTAGTTTCTGACCTATTTTAACAATTAACTTAGCCTTTCTCTTTCTCAAAAACAGTATAACCTTTGTTTTGTTTACATTTACTCTTATCCAATACCCATCATGAACCATTAGCACAGTAATCAACCCGAAGGTCGATTTGGTAGGTTATGCTAAGTTCATTCAGTACTAAGCCCGACAGCATATGAAATTCACACATCAGGGTCAGGGGGCCAGTTCTCCTATATCTGAGTGACAAACTAAAGCTTGACCATTCACAAACCCAACTGATTTTGTGAATTCTCCACTGACTTTCATTCTTACCTCCAGTTTTTCCTACACCTCTTTACATATATTTTGAATAGCACAGGTGATAATGGACACCCCTGTCTTATTCCTCTTCTTAACACTGCCATCCTGATTTTCCGTCCAACACATGCACCACAACAGTTTGACACATGTACAGGTTTCGGATAAGTCATCTATCCTTCCAATTAATTCCTATTTTCCGCAATACTTTCATTAATTCCATCCAATTTACTATATCGAATGCCTTCTCAAAATCTACTGAACAAACATCATGATTGTATTCTATGTTCCTCTCTATTAGTTAATGCAATTGCATCACATGTGCCCCTTTCTTATCCCAACTAATAACCTCCTAAATAATCGCTTGGTCCCCTTTCCATCCTCTAATTGATGACCCTAAGCACCACTTCAGCTGCATACATGATCAAACATTATGTTCTATATTCCTCACATATGGCTTCCCTTTTTTGGGATGGGAACCAAAACTGATCTGATGAAATTCTTAGGCCATGCTTTCCTGAACTGGTAGGCAGTTCTGAGGGAATGGTATCCATCTCAACAGTCTTGATAAACATAACAGTTTCAGGTTTAACTTTGTGGAATTCCTTCATTATGAAGGCAAAAGGAAACTTTACACATCCACAATAAAGATTTAATATTTCACAAACACGGTTTCGATGCAGCGCATCATCAAAACCATGGTTGTGAAATATTAAATGTTTATTATGGAAGTGTAAAGTTTCTTTTTACCCTCAACAGTCTGGTTTGACTTCCTTTTCCTTGATTCCCTTTCTATCCAAGTTATCCCTATCACATTCTCTTCCAATGTCTAAACTTATGTCTTTACCATAGAAATAGAGATATTTGCATTGCCTCCCTTGAATAATTCCTGGTTCAATTAGTTGTTTCTTGATGCATCTTTGATAGTTTCTATGGGTTTTTCCTTTTCCTTCCTGACAGTAATTTTGAATTCCTATTCAGTGCACCAATCCTACCTTTTATTTGGAAACTTCCCACATCCTCACAATGCATCTTCCATTATGCTTCTCAGTTAATTTTTCACCTCTTTGTACTTTCTCCTTAACTCTGTGTATATATTGTACCATTTCCTTCTCTTCCTCAATCTTCCTAAATATTTTGCTTGCAATTCAATGTTTTCTTTTGCTTCCCTATTTACTGCTCCTAAGGTTTTGTATGCAACTCTTGATATCCGTTTCTTGATATTGTGCCACTCCAGTAATCCCCACCATCCTTCCATCTCACCTTGCACAGCCCAAAAATATCTATATTTCCCCTCTCTATATCCATGCTTTAGATTTTCCAATTTCCCTGTCCTCAACATCATCAAGCTCTTATTTTAACTGGTTCAGTCATTTGTGTCTTCTCTGCTATCGCTGATGCCAGCTTTGATTTTGCTTTGCAAGGATTTCATGAGATGATAACCATAGAAGGATTGCTCCTCCCACAATAGGTTTGACACATGGTCCAGCGGGCCAAGTCCCATAGTTGATAGGATTCATACTCTGATCTTTGCCCATCTTTGTTTCATGGGATAAAAGGTATTTTCCCATTTCCTTCCCCAATGGTGTTTTCAATGTGACACCATCACTTAATGGCCACCCCACCAGGGTTAGATGTCTTTGCAGCCAACTCACTGAGAAACATACGACTGTGGACTACCTTTTTCAGGCTTTTACCCTTCTCCCCTGTTCGGCATGGATGACCCTACCAGAAGCTATCATTATTGCTCCTACCTGCACAGCTTTAAGGGTCTTCAGAAGACACAAGCACTTCCACCACATCAAGGTTTTAGTCCATGGACAGAGAATAAATATTACTCAAAATTATTTTATAGGAAACCAATTAGGGGTAACATCCACTATTTCATTAATTAAAACTACCATTCAATGCTTTCATTTGCCATTCATGCACCACAATTTAAAGGTGGCAAGTTCACTAAAAAAGTACTAATATCTAATGTGGAGCAGTGCAAGCCAAATATACTGGCACCCTTTCTTAAAGAAAAGCAATTAGCTGAATAATAATGATAATTAGCTTTTTCAATCATTTTTTATTTCCCTCATTTACAATCATTTTTCCAAAGTAAACTCAAATTAAAAAAATATTGATTTTTATTATTTCTTCATGAGATTCTTGATGATAACTGAAAGGATTAATATGCCAACCATAACGTATGCAACAGTCAATTGGACAATGCAGTGAACCATTGGAACTGGAAGATCAACAAAGGCTGGTGCGAGTATATTGGGCTTGTAATAAACATCATAGAGTATCTCTGTTTTCTTAAGAATCATACCTCATATTTTTGGACAATTTCTTTCAAAGACAACTTGGAAGGAATTAAGATGGGCACAGGAATAGGCAGTGGAAACGGTGTCGGCACAGGAAATGGATGGCTGTACATTGCCATTGGAGCTGGTACATATATGGGGACAGGAACTGGTATCAATATGGGTCCACGGAGAAAAAATTCATCTGGAAACATAAAAAGAAAACATTCATGAAATGGCAACTTTTTACAAGGTGATATTTTTATCCGTATGGATTGATTCAATACTCAAGGAAATATCTGTTCTGATAATCATATGGCAGAAACCCATTCTACAAATATAATTCATGAAACAAATAAGCAGCAGGAATACAAATAAGATAAGGCAATCTTTCATGAAGCAACTCAAACAAATATACATTTTTTATAGGTTCAGATGTATCCATGGACATGTAATGAGCAACATTGACAACCTTGACACTAAATTCACTGACATATGAAAGATAGCATTTGTACCAAGTGGAATGGTAAGTACAACAGTGGAAAGAGAAAACAGGAAAACTCTCCGTTTTGTTATTAATTTAACATCTCCTTAGGATGGATAATATGACATTTACTCTGAAACCATAAAATATTTATGAGTGTGGTCCGTATACTCATTCAGTATGAGTTAATATTCATTCTGGTCAATAGTAATACTATACTGTAAATATAGTATACAATAATTAGTTGTTCATAAGATCTTATTCTAGATAACAACAATGAAAAATGCTAATTAGAGAAACAAAAAAAAATGCCAAAAATGACCCATTCAGACTTTTTAAAGGAATAGCTCAGTTATATGAAGTCCCAATTTCTTTTTACTATTTAGATGTGTAACAATGAATTTCTATTGTAATTATGAGACTATTACAATAAGAGCAACCAAGAAATTATCAGTTGATCCTAAACTAAACATGGAACGAAGAAAATTTTACTTCATAATCATTCAATGATAAATAATGTAATGATTTTAGGATTAATCACTGTTGCTTGCCAATGATTATAAATTTAGCAGAACTAAATGAATGCAAATCACCCATAGAATTGTTTTTCATACACACAATATCCAAAAATGATTGATATGGTGTTGCCTATGGTGGCTTCAAAACATAAATTTGACATGGTCATGATCAACGACATTCAAGTCAAGAAATAGCCTTCCCTCATATCAAAAAAAACCACAAAGAATAAGTCAAATAACAACAAGAAAATAACATATCAAGGCAGAAAATCTGAGTATATAGAATTTAAGGTTGGCAAGTGTACTAACTAATACTCATCACATCCACCTACTCACACAGTAAGTGTACACTGGCCAAGGAACCAAATGATTCAGTAACCAATATCTTTACATTCAACAAACTAGAATAAAAATTCACAGACCTAACTATAAGTCAATATCCATTTAACTATGTTTTTTCACTTCATTTACTTTATAATGCAAAATGTTTCAAATTTTAATTACTTTAATTTCTACAGACTAAAAAAAATAACATACTAACTGCATACTGAGCTTACCTGTTTGCGTGGACGTGTCAACAGTTGACGTTTCAACAGAAGGTTTTTCTGGCAATATCTCACATTCTATGGATTTAGAATGAGTAAATGGCCTGCAACTCGTAGATTTATTTTTCATTTCCTTTAGACCGGGAGCCCATTTAAGTAATTGCCTATATGTATTCAAACTATTTGAAACTGCTACCTTTGCAGTAGCTGCATTTGAATCGTTCACACTTGATGGAATGGCAATTGTAGGAACAGAATTCTGTAGGGAAAAAAAAGCAAAGATCTTGTACCATATTTCAATTGTTGTAGAACTTAACCAACAGTTGTTTTCTCTGAATAATCCCAAAATAATGTAAACAGCAAAGCTTTTACAAGAACAACAAAATATTAAATATGTTTTCACTTACACTGGCTTCCATTGGAATATTTCTGTCAGCTGCTAGAGACTGTACAGCTGAAATAACGGGAACAGGAGCAGGAGATGGTGGCTCAACCCCTTGAGCAGGGACTGGTCCTAAACACAAATTCAACAAGATACGTTGATTTCTTTTTGCACATGATTATACAGAAGAACTAGTATATAATGGAGACAACATTGTGAGTAAGGTGATGTTGTTTGTGTTGAGCGAAATGGTGATGAAATATTAGAGTTGAAAATAACAAAATGCACATCTTACATAAGCAAAAAACCACAACATGATGTTAAATTTGATGATTTACAGGGCAACTTATTGGACCAGACAAAGTGAATGAAGCATTAGCTTTTTAATAATTTATGATGAAAGGAATATGAGATGGTTATTCCACGTTAAATCATAAAGTTGATGGAAAAAGTAATTTCATCCATTCTTTTCATCTTTAAAGGTAATTTGCAGTAACAGAATATAGGCAAGTAACAATTTTGCAGGGTGAAGTTAATAACGGTGATAACGTTTCAAAGGGTTATATTGAACAGAATTTTCAATTTCTCCTTCTGATACAGTAAAATGAGAGAACTGTCAAATCAGCAGTTCCAGATATGGGGCTTAACTCTAAAGCCACTTTAGCATCATTAAGTTACTACAAAAACCTATGACAAGCAATCCTTTTGTCAAATTTCAAATACAGAGCTTATCTGAAAGTACCTCACATGCAACAGACAGCATTTGTAAATTATTAGACATAACTTTCCACATTAATTTTAACCATCTTTAAAAAAATCAATATTTACTAATTGATGTCTCACTAATTTTAAGCTTCATGCTCATTCTTATTTATTAATGATGAAGTGAAGAAAACTTTTTACCACTTTGTACTGTTAATGGCACCACCTTTCGACCAGCAATATGAGATGATCCTAAAACACAAAGAAGACAAAAATAAAGCAACATTACAGAAGAAATTAATGAAGTTCATATTCAATTTTCATAATAAAAAAGTAAAACATCACAAAGAGGTACTTTTTACAGAAAATAGTTCACTTTTGTAACCTTATAATGAAACTGATCCATCATTAAAACATATTACTTAACAAAGAAGAAGGAATTACTTGAGTGATTTTTCAAATAACTTTCCTGAAAATTGTTTCAATTTGCAGTAAATTCCCACTTTTTCACATTAATGACTGGTTAAAGGTGCACAGATAATTTACTGACTGGGCTCTTCCTGGGTTCCCTTTCCTGCAGTGTGCCACAAGAATAAATTACCTCTCAAAGAAAATACCACCAGCCACCACAAGTAGATCATTTTGCATTAGCATTATATACCAGAAAAGAATTCAGTGGGGCCATTCAGGCCACAATGAAAAGTATGCAAGGTCCAAGGGATGCACAAGCCTAGCATGAGATATCAGACCGGCAGGTAGGGATGTATAACAAAAGTCATATAATTGGAGAAAATAACAAAAATTTACTAATCTTGAAGACCATTGGCATCAGTCAACCACAAAAAGAAAACAGCATGGCATACATATAGTCTTGATAAAACACAATCACTAATGACAGAGAATGATAGCTTAACAACTGACCTGTGATTAGATTAGATGAGGAAAATGTCACATCCTCTTCGGGCAGGGTAAGGGGAGCTTTGGAATACTGAGACTGAAATGTCATGACACAGTCATAGGAACAAAAATTTCTAACTGTGGCATCAGACATGGTAAGATGATACTGTGCTTGTGAGACCTCCTTACAAAAATCACATTTAACCCTGTAGAGAGAAAAATACACATTATTCCTAAGTATGCATCATATGCAATTACACAAATATACATACAAACTTACGTACTTTTTTATTATAAATGTATAATTCCTCAAAGAAATAGCTTACCAGACCTCAAGAGTGAGTGGCATGTGGGCCAACTGCAATTCTAAAAACAATACGTACATCATACAGTTGATGCTCTCTTGGAGTGGAGAAACTAGCATTTAGAGAGAGCAAACACATCTGAGGTAGGTCTCTTAGGTAAGCATCACACAGAAGATTTAAAACAGAGAGCAAGATGTGCTCATTAGCCTAACAGAGCTTGAATGTGTCATTATTTGATGATTACCATACATAAAATTTGGTGCAATGGACATTTTTCAATTATACTGCAACAATCAGCAAGTGGCAGCGTATTTGAAGTATAGTGGAACCTCATAATATTAGCATGATTCGTTCCCCAATCTTTCTCGTAAAGTGAAACACTCGTTTAATGAAACAACTTTTTGCACATAAATTATCAAAATACAATAAAAAGTTCCAAGCCAAAAAATAAACAATTTACGTGCAAGGTTTATTCATAAAAATTATGTATACATTGTTTGGCCACAACGTATTTTCAATTGTGACGAGATGGTTCTCTTAGGGAGGAAGATGACAAAGCAAACCTATATTTGTTCATGTAATAGTAGAGGAGAATGCATTGCCAGCTCACAAGCGAATGAACAGCCATCTCACGCTGCTATTTTGCATAAATGCAAGTAGCGAGTTGAAAATAAACCCCTACTTGTTTACCATTCAGAAACTCCACGAGCCTTCAAGGAGTGTTGATTCCAAAACAGCAAGCTAAAAGTGATGTGGCTGTCACAAGAAACTGCTATATCATTCCATGCATACTAGACATCGCCCTAATGCAACAGTGGCAATGCATGCCATGAGTTGCATTTTTACTAAATTTTGAAGCATTCACAAAAATAAAAGTATCCAGACAGCATTCTATTGAAAAGGAATTAGGTATCCATAAAAAATAATGAACAATTTATTTTGATTTTTTTTCGCTTTTACAAAGAGTTCTCTGAAAAAGGATCTTAATAATAACATTAAATGCTGGTGTTACAGAGCACTTTGGCCACTAAAAGTGACAAACCCCATCACCTCCTCGACTCACTGAAAACAATTCAAGCATCACTAATACATATCCTACGGCTATTATGGTAATTATTTCTATTACCATCACTAGACTTACTTTCTTGAAGAGACAGCACTTATTGATACATGGTAGAGACTTAGGCAGTTGAGTGAGCACATCATGAGAACTTGACCAGATGATGACATCCTTTTGATCATATCGAAATCATACTTCTTTACCTGTTAGGATAAAAAAATTGCACTAAAATACCTTCAATGACAAACTTAATCAATTAATTAGTTACAAGAATTCAAAAATTTCCTTTAAATGGGTCATATCTCATATTTTAAGTCATAATTAATACTAGGAATTCCTTAGTAACACATTCTGTATACAACAGCTGTTTCCACCAGAGAAACTATCTTTGACCTTTTTCGACAGTTTAAAAGGGAAGAGAGTTTATAAAATCAATTTTTGTGACGATGCCAAGGAACTATCTCCTTGAATGTAACTACTTTCACACTGAGGGACTTAAGTGTAAGAAGATTATAGAGGCATATTTACATTTTTTATTTTTGCATAGTAGCATAGAATTCAATGGTCTCAGGCTCACCTTGATGAAAATTCATGGTCTCTGCATAAGTAAACTATGTATAATGTTGCAATTAATTTTTTAAGCATCACCAAATTCGATGCATAGACATCGATGATGTCACATATCGAAATTGCAAGTCTGATGATGTTCCTTGCATTGGTGTTAAAACCAATAGTACCAATACAAATTTATAGTAAAAACTATAGAGAGTTTACTTATTCAGTGATATTCATTGCCTTTGCCTTGGTCAAAGATTAGGCTGTAGTTGAAAAATTCCTTAATTAGTACTTTACAATTAGAATGGCATGGCTGCATTTTTAAACTTGATACTCAGAACATTTAATTGTATGTCTCATAAATAAAACTTCTGGGGTCCTCATAAATGTCTATGATAACTCTTATATGCATGCTAATTTTATTTTAAGACTCGGTTCGACTCCAGATGCCCCTGAATCTTTCTCAAGAAACATGATGAGTGAAGACAAAAATCCTTTAATTCTTAACAGGCATAGTTGACTGGGGAGATGAAATTCACAAGATTCATAGATGCATTGACAATAATTCCAAGACACCACACCAGTTTCCTGACTTGACCACAAAATGTCAAATATTTACCATCAATAAAGCAATGGCTCATATTTGAAAAGTGACCTAGTCTTTGTAATAAAGCGGGAAAATGAATCATTTTAAATTGGTTTTATGTAAATGTTTTTCAGAAAGTATTACGAAAATTCCTAGGCCCAGTTCCATGCACACATTTATAATAACCCTGAATTGGGAAAAAAATTTTGTGCAATGACCTTCTTAAGAGGATTTGGCAAATTAAACGTTCAGCACTTGTAGAAATTTCACTTAAGGTGACAGAAAAAAAAATTAATGATTTTCATTAGGAGGTCTTTACTGGACTACAGTAAGAAAAATATGAAATGGTTTCTCCATGTTTCGTATTCAGAACCTTATGAAAGATCCTAATTTTATAGTGTTTAGCTTTTGTCGGTAGAATTCAAGCACTTCAATCACACATATTGCTATTAAGAAGAAATTACCACAAGATATTTGCTCAAATGTACACACAAATATTGTTAACACTAAGTTCTTACATTAACCAATAAAATATATTAAGAGCAGATACTAACACGACACCAATTACACTGTACAATACTCCTCCTTTTCAAGATGAAAATATTTAAACATGCCCGGCAACAACAATGGTATCCTCCATCATGGAAAAATATGGTAGGCTTCTCTTCTGGTTTCGATGTGTCAAAGTAGCGAAGACAAGACTCACATTGTTCTGAAATAAATAAACCAAGAAAAGAAACAAGTTAGATAATTGTGTATATAAAATGAATGCTCGAGCTACAAGTGAGTGAAGTAGGATTTTTTCCAATTAATCAAATTAGGAATTTAATATTAAATGATTCTTAGTAACGAAAAATTAACAAGGCAAATCAAATTTTTTCAGTAAGGCATACTCCTAAATATCTACTAATTGGCCAAATATCAAAAAAGTGTCATTCAGGGAAGAGGTAGTCTTGGCGCACATGATTCACACAATAAAATATGCGACAAATGATTTATCATCTTAACCGATTTTTCTTTTAAAAGCAAAATTTTTATTCGTTTGATGTCAAATACAATAAACTCTATATTATCCATGTGCAGATTATCTGTTCTCTTACCGTATAATATTCTTTTCCCAGCACCTTTAAGTTTTCATGACACTAAAATCATTAAAATAATTAAATGTTTTGGAGCTTAAAAAAATACCAGTTTTAACAAAAATACAAGTTTGAAATAATTAGGATTTCTGAAGTTTTCAATTTCATAAATTCAAAAGGTGTCAATATGGTATTTGTTTTAATTTCAACGTTTTTATTTTGTTTTAATTTAAACATTTTTGTCTCCCTGCACTTTCCAATTATTGCTTTCCTCACTTTCATTAGTCCTGAGGATTCCACATTCTCCCCTATGACAAGCAAATACATAGTTTTACTTTGCAATGAATAAATTATTAACTATCTACACTGCATTATTTCAATCGCAAACATATGAGGAATATGAATTCGTATTAGTGATCATTAGTCAATATTTGTCCTGCCCCGATAATTTTTTTTTCTTGCCTATTGGATTGGTTTAGCTTTTTTGAGAAAATACATTATGCTTCTCACTTGATGATAGTTCTGTGCCCTTGTAAACCGATATTTCCACCCTTATAAAACTGGCAAAATAATGGGAAAAAAATCACTTTCCATTACTAAAAAATGCAGATCAATCACAAGGAATGAAAAAGGAGAGTCTTTGTATATATTTGTTTATATAATGACCAAATTTTCCTCATAGTTCAGTCAACCATGTTTTTTGACTATCCATGCTTCATTATGCATCATCAGCACATATTAGCACATAAGTGTTTACTGTATTTGAACTATGCCAGTAATGGAAATCATAATAGTTTAAAATTCAATGTGCATATTGCATTGTTTACAAAAAATATGACACCTGTGTAATGCATGATTTCATATTCATACATATACCATACCAATACTTTTGATGCTCATTTATTCATTCATATAAGAGGATATTTAAAAAACCAACTGCCAAAATGAAATCAGAGAAAAACTATGGGTATGGATTTCATATAAGTAACACACAACTTTTCCATAAAGAAATTTATGATAAAAATATTTGATATCCACTTCTTACCTGCCTTCACTTCATTGACAAATTTAAATGCAGCAAAGCATGGGTCAGAACATAGGCTATAAACAGGAGGATTTGAGTCACTACTTTCATCATTCTTCCCCAATCTCCTCGTTACAACCTCTGAGATTACAGGACGAACTTTATCACACACAGCACAGGCTGCTTCTTTTGTTTGAGGGCGAGTTCCTGAACTGATGTGGTCATATTGCTCCATACAAGCAGGGCTGCAGAAGTCCTGTGGATCAAGTCCAAACTTCAGGTTTACAGAACTTATGATGATTAAGGTCACATGGAAGAAAATTTTAGTATCTGATTGCCACCTGGCATTAGGTGCCAATGGCCAGAAGGGTAGGAAGAGAGAAAGGCCAAGGCCCATACAATAATTTTCCAGACCTCTTATAAATTGTAATTACTTTATGATTATTTTGCAACTCCTCCAATGCTGATAACAGCATAATGTCAAGTCACCTCAACAATCTGGGTAGATGACTGTGTAATAATAGGCATCAAGAAGGCTGGTGTGGTCTACTTTACTGTATAGCTGCCACATCATAGAATATCATTTTGGTGAAAAGCCATCAATGATAGGCAAAACACCAGGGAAGGAAAACATCAGTGCAGGGTCAGGGAAGTACAATATTTGTGCCATTAAAAGGCAAAAAATACCATTCTCACCAATTAAATTATTATTTCTGGCTAAATACCATGAAAATTATGTCAGCACTGAAATTAAATCAGCTGTACAGGGCAGGAAGAATCCCCATTAGTAGGTAGCATCCCCATTAAAGAAGTAGTGGGAAATGAATACTCTCTTTCCTCTCCCCTGCCCATCTGCATTTCAGTCTGAACTCACACGTGAATGGCATGATAACAAAGAATGAATTACATCAACTTAAAAAAAAATTGCATGTACAAGGTCTATCCGGGAGGTATCCATCCAAGCAATATTTTGAGAAAAATAGCCTAATGGGAAAATTTAGTCCCCTTTGAAGAACTACCCTCAGAACATCACATGCTCATTACCCCAGCAATTCCTCCACTTTTCAAAACAATTGGCAACTCTTTTCGGAATGGTCATCAGCGGCCTCATCACATTCTCTTTAACCTTGTAAACATCAAGAACTTCGTGCTGCAGTTGCTGAGAACTTGCTTGAAGCTGCAAATGATGACCCAGGTTTTCTAAAAAAAGGTCATAACTGGAGATAAGTCATGGGTCTATGGTTATGACCCTGTAATAAAAGCCCAGATATCCCAACACTCAGTTGAGGAGATGAGGGAAAATGGGACATGGCAATTGATGATCATTCCAAGAAAGGACTTAGGTGATTGTTTTGAAAAAGGGAAAGAGGGTATGTCAGGTCCCTAAGGGAGTACTTTGTAGAGGACTATTTGGGCTTAAGGCCTCATTGTTCTGGGAGGGCTATTTTTCTCAAAATATGGCATGGCTGGATACCATCTGGATAGACCTCATTCATCGTATACACTTTTCCTTTTTATTACATGATAGGCCAAAGGTTAATTTGAACGAATTTGTGGAAATAATTTTGGTAACAAATATATTCAATAAGTACTATGAAAGATTTCATTAATTTTCTTTTATGTTTCCTGAAAATTAACCAACTTAACCTTACTCTATAAAAACATAAAACATGTGAACCATACCCTGTTCCTGAATAGAAAGAAGACTAAGAATCTAGATCAACATTCCCAATTCTTTTTTCCCTTATATTCCCTAACTTTCCCAGGCATTCCATACCCGAATCCGTGACTACCAGATTTTTCAGAAATGCAGCAGTCATGTGTTATCAACAGAATTTCAAACTGTGCACAGGAAAACAATAAGTGTTTTACAGTATGATTTGTTGAATAGGTTTCAGAACAATCTTGTTCGACATTTACCTTGAATTGGCCTTTATCCCCTACAGGAGCAAGGAAACCTTCTCCACCAGTAGAGATGTCCTTTTGGCAGTAAGTACACGTTTTCAGACCTTTTTTAAACTCTTCCAGACATGTAGAACAACAAAACTGTTTTATGTTGTACCCAAAACGAACACAGTACTTGCCCATACATATTCTTTGTACTCGAACCCTACATTGAGAACAACTAGCGCTTAGCTGATCTTGGTATTTACCTGAAAAATAGTTCAGAAAATAAATTACCAATGAAATGGTCTCGCAAATAGGTAATATTGACAAAGGTAACATATGCATAGAAATATATCTGAGGAATAAATCAATATCACATCAGAGAATAGGTAAATTTTTGAGAACTGAAGCATATTTCATATAAAAACCTACTACAGATTTAATGAATACAAAACCTTATTTATTTGGACTTTTCAAAACAACAGAATACAGAATGAAAATATCTTTTCTTTGAATCAGACTCCCATAAATAATTAACCAATGTGCAAACTCATTAAATGAATATCAGCAGCAAAATAAAGAATATTAATTGGGGAAAATTATGGACCGACAGCAACCAATTTGCCATATAATGTTAACTGATATTTTCCTAGCACCTTTAGGTTTGATTTCTATTTCCAGACAGAGATATGAAAAACAGAGCATCTTAAAACAAAGAGAGAATTTTAAATATAAACAACAGATTACTACAAAAATAACACTTGGAGAACCATGTCCCAAACAGGACGTCAAAATAATTATTAGAAAGTCGTACATATGTGAATATTTAAACTCATTAAAAATAACTATAATAGTAATCGAATTCTGGGAGGCATGAAAACCTTAATGTATTTTGACTGTAAGAGTAAAATGTGCAATCATTATATTTTAACTCCTTCTGGTCCAACTTGAACAATATTCTTAATTCAAATATTACATTGTTTGTAGTTTTTGCATTTGACTAGTAATCTTCCAAGAATAACACACATTCCCATCTGTGATGTCAAGAAAAAGAAATCATGTTTGAACAGAATTTTAATATGACAACAATCACTTCACCTTCTTATCCCCAATTATTTATTGAATCACAGGAATCGATTGAATATGGCATATTTGAGCAATAATGTAATAGTTTCCTCATCACCCTCCCTCCAACTCTCTCACCTCAACAACATAAATACCCTCCAGAGGAATTATAGCCTATAGTACTATTGCAACTACTTCAGAGTGTAAAAATTATTCCCCTTGACTATGATTCGAACCCAGATCCCGGTAAATGAGAATCAACCCCAGTCACAGGTCATAGGTCACCCTTTAAAAGTTACTGTAGTGGCATTTCTCCCAGTTTCTTGGAATTTGTCAAAGGTGAAGCTCATAAAAAATAATATAGAATATCTTGCAAACTTATCTATTTACATTCTATAGTACTTTAGAATGTTTAGATAACCTTAAGGAAAAACGATCCCGTGCATGTCAATTCTATATTCTTGACACCCATCATGAAGAATTAGATCACTGAGAGCAGTGTAATACTTAAGGGTTAAAATGAATCCCTAACTTCTTTCTCTTCCTCCATATTACTTATTCTATAGTGATGAAAGCTGCGGTATTTTTTATTTCCCTTTTTCTCTGAGAACTTCCTATGCATTGGGACAGTAGAATCATGGCATCACAGCATACTGTGACACGAGAAAAATGATCGATGGCATGATGAGAATTGGACTTTGACCCACGATGAAGTAAAAAGTGATTTCAACTCACCCAAACAACCTTCATTGCAAAATTCCATTGTTTCCCAAGAGAGGCTCTTATCACTAGAGGTAGGTGGAGGAACCACTCTATGGCAAAAGGCACACTCCAAGGTACGTTCCTTTCCCGTCACTGCTTTTATATCTGCCGCAGGTGCCACATCAGACACAGTAGCAATGTCGACTGTGGAATCTGTCACCTCATCGATTCCAGATTCCATCTCATTTTGCACTTGATTGGGTCTAGGTGGATGAAATTTTCGGAATGCTTGAAAACAAGGTGTCGTGCACATATACCTAGAGACACCGTTCACTAACAGGTGATACTGGCATGGCCTTAGCTGAAAAATCAATACACCCAAATTAATGTAATAAGAGCATTAAAAAATTGCATGGATATTTCTGCATACAGCAATACTAACCCTACAACACTGATAGCATATCTTGCGAGGAGGGGTCTCGGTTTTTGGCTCAGCACTCCATTCTGTCTCCTTAACCTTTTCAAGGATTTCACTGATCTCTTCCTCACTTCCCACAATTTGCTGTAATGAATAAAAGAAAACCAGTTGGCATCATTTTTACTTTTCATCAGCTAAAACTGCATTTTTAGGGTATATCATTTCTGAAGACATGCAAAACTACATGCAATGCCACTTCTTCACCATTAATTAAAACTCAATAATTTACAATGATAATACTATAAACATCAATACGATACACTGATTGCCTAACAAAAATGAAACTAGAAAACTAATTAATCCTACAAGGTTCACTTATTTCGAGTGGACAATAAAAAATTCGCCACCAAATCTCGATTTTAGGTTTTTTTTTCAATGGTCAAGATTGATTTGCAAGGAAATGTTTACAGTTAAAAATTTCATATATTGGATTTTGAACTAGTAATTCACTCAAAGTTTTATTGTTTTTTCAACGCTTTTATTTTGCTTTGCTTCATTAATTTTGCGTAGATTTTAGCAAAAATCATTATCAACATGCAACATTTTTTTAAAAACAAAAGGTCATCGGCGGAAATGCGCCGCGCGGTAATCTAAACTGCGCGAAATGTTTTTGTCATGATGACGGAAGCTATTTCATTAATCGCCTTAAACAGTGATGCAGCTCTCGTCCCTTGCTTCCTATTCAATTTTTTTGCTTTAAATATCGGCGAAATTATAGCAACGGAAATATGGAAAGCAAAGTAAGGAAAGTAACTGAAGTAGCGAAAAGTTTTAAGTCATATATGGTGAGACACTGACATGTGAAACAGGCCTTCTATTGAGGTAGTGTCCCTTTGCTCCGGGTCACGAAGTTTTTTCTTGAAAAATTCTGACCTAATATTTGCTTTACTAGCAGACATGAAATCAATGTACGCAATCAAGAACAAAAACCGATTTGGGAATTTTCCTCTTAGTGTTCGACACTAATCACAACGAAGATGGATGAGAACTTGAGATTGGAACAAAATCACAATTTTAAATTATAACCTTGAGAGATTTTCAATAAATTAACAACAGCCTTAAATAGTATTATTTTCCCCAGGATTGAATCATCTTGTTGGAAAAATTACAGGTGGAATTAGTTTTTACAGATTGCCATAACATTAAAAATTTCTTTTTAACTATCTATTGGGGAAAACGAACATAAAGAGTTAGCTGAGCTGTGGAACACATTTGGAATGAGTGGCACAGCGGAAGCTTATAGATAGCACTTCGCAGTAGACGAATTTGGGAATGGGTCTATTTTCTAAAACAGGTTTGTTGTGGGGAAGAATTGCAATACCCGAATGCTATTGTTAACAATTATCACAAATGTTTAGAGCAAAACGTGGATTGTAAAAAACAAGCGTCAGAACTAGAAGGCTACGATTTCACGTTCTGAGTTACGTATTGCTACAGCACACGTCTGCGAAATAACCCGTTGCCAGGGAAACGGGCAGAGGGAAACAGAACACTACGATGAACGGGGTATATTTCGATGGAAGAGGCGTCAGATGGCAAGAAGCCCTGGTCTTCGCTCTCAGCCGAAAGCTGTCGTGAAGCTGCCGAAAGCCGTCTGTAGTTTGACTACGCATTCCAGGACGTTAGATTACGGAACGCATGAAAACATAGCTCAAGGCAGAGTCATAGCATTTCAACATAAATATAAGTTCAAATTTTGGTAGCAATACGCCTCTTCCGAAAAACACTTAAACGTAAATATTCCGAAGCCTTTTTACAGAAATACTGCCGTTTTTCCACTGTCTTGAAGTAGCCAGTGAGGGGTGGTATTCCTTAGAGAAGTTAAGGAAATCCATCCAGTGAGCCAAACTATCTGAAGATGCACTTCAGTTTAAAATTCACGAAGGAGAAGCATGCATGAACAAACCATAAATGAAAATAACGCTAAAGATTATTAACTAGTAAATCATCGTGACGTCACCTGACGCAGTCAAAGTTGCAGGTATTTTATGCAAATATCAGTCTCTTGAGTACAGAGAGAAATTTCACATGCACTGAGCCTGGTGAAATTAGGTGTTTCAAATAAAAAAATAGTCAATCCGATACGAAATCAGCATGGAGAAGTTGAATTAGTTCGATTATCCAAGAGCAAAGCTGATAAAAGTGCCGCGAGTACCCACTCAAGTCCTAGAAATTGTTAGACAATTTCCAGACCTTGTTTCTTTACGCTGATAATCATGTTATTCACGTCGGTAGTAAACAGGTTTTCAATATACTATGAAGCTTCCCCTTTCATGCAGTTGAGGTTCAGAAAGAGTAGATTGTTTTAATACATATATACGTTTGCCATCACGTTACGTAGAACTTGACAGCACTCAGCATTGTGGCAGTCACTGCCATTATCTGTCGAAAATTGGAATGGAGTCAAATGATCTATGCATGAAAAAAATTTTGATGTATACAGCGTCATTATGTATGTAATAACGTCAATGAAATGAACTCCTGCATGCATTACAGTAATCGAATCAACTGTTACTACTTACAAGTGAATTATGACTACAGAAAGTTGTTAAATAAATCATAATATAACAAATGAAACAGTTTCTGGCGTCACTTGGTGGAAATTCTTCATATTGAAATTAAATTTAAAATACTTCGCCTTTCCACATAAACCACTTTTATTACTACCTAGGTTTCGTTATGGTATAGCATCACCACCTGATGATGTTATACCATAACGAAACCTAGGTAGTAATAAAAGTGGTTTATGTGGAAAGGCGAAGTATTTTAAATTTAATTTCAACATAATATAACATTAAAAAACGTTTTAGAAGCAAGCTACAGCAAGAGACGGGTTTATGAAAGCATTACACGCATAGCAACATAAGGGCCAAGATTACTGAGGACGTATTGTTTTGACGATCAAGAAAGACTAGGTGCCAATTACCCCTCCGTTTCCTATCCTAAGGAACAAGGAGGAAAATGGTAACTACTCCTATAGCTATATATGTATTTCCACAGGGATGTTGTTTCCATAAAAAATCCAAAATTTTCATAAAACCATTCCCCGGAGAGGTGAATGGATTTCTATGGAAACCACGGCATCTTTCGCTGGATTTCCATTGAATATATTAAGATTGTGGGTCGCGGTAGTCCAGTGGGTAGAGCGTTGGACTGCTGACTGTAGGGTCCCGGGTTCGATTCCTGGGCAAGTCTCTGGGCACCTGCAGCTCCACCCAAGCTATGTGATTTTTCGGGTACCAGATCTTCCTGGGAAACCATAGCCGGCACAGGGAAAGGAACTGGCCCCCTTACCCTGATATGTGATTTCACACGCCGTAGGGCTTAGTACTGGGTGAACTCGACCATCACCTACTAAACCGACCTTCGGGTTGATTACTGTGTTTATGATTTTATATTAAGATTTCCAGGAGGGACGTTGCACAATTTATCATCCTCAAGTTTCAGGTTATATATTTACGTAATACATAAGTGCATAGTAAAAACTAAATATTGGAATGGAAATCTTTGCGATCTTCTCACTTTAATTTCAGGTAGTACGGAACTCCAAAATATGGCGTCTGAATCACGAAAACATATGTAAAAAAGTACCCATCTACTCTTATTTTTCCCGATTTAAAGTGACTGGCCTCTACTCGCTGGTAAACCCATGCACCCGAGAGAATAGACGAGGGTTGAAACGGATGAGGAAGTCGGTCTCCACCAGACTACTGCATTGTTTGCCCAGGTCTCCTCTCGCCGGTGTCATCACTTCTACTTCGTAGTCGATGAACTTTGAGACTCACTGCCGTCGTTACATACATGTGCTTTTTGTAAAAGATTTCAAAAATATGCTGCCCCACTCGGAACTTTAACATGGCAAGCTGTGAGCTGGTAACACTCAGAGGGGTCAGCCTCTAGGCGCTCGCTATCTGAAGGTTCGTCGCAATTGCTCGGTAAAACATTACGAAGTGTAAGCATTTCAAAATCGACGTAATATTTCGTTAAAGTATTTATTTTTCTACGCGTATTGAGTTTTATCGGCTCCTGGGCATTTGGCGATTCAACAGCAACTACCACGTGTGAAGAGGGTGAGGAGAGAAGCCAACAGTCTCATCACCGCCACAAATTTCAAAGTCAGCGGCTTACGTATACAAGTACGAGGGTTTAGAAAATGATTCGAAGGTGATTCTTTTCCCTCTACTCTCTATGCTAGAAACACTATCTTACAGGCATACCATAACTTTGATTGCAGGAGAACATTAGCTGATCATTTTCACCTTTCTGGTTTCAATACAGCTTTTACCCAAGGTACCTCAGCATCAATATTTGTACGCAATTTCACCGTTTCGGATTTCATTATACTTTTTAAAGATATATTTGACCCCGATACTTAGTGGAATTTCACTCTAATGAACAAACGCAAAGTTTTTTATTCTCCGTCGATTATCAATACATTGTTTTTATTAATACATGAGGCTTTTATGATTTCTTCGCTTTTCCAAGTTTTTGATCCCGAGCTCTCGACATAAAAACGCCTAAAAGAAAAAGACATGTTGTTGGCCACCTTCGACCAGAAGAATAGGAACTGGGTGGTCTAGTTATTTGACGCATAGCCTTCGGCTTAGACAATCGACTACGTATCACTAGTCTCTAACTGCAATGGCCCCTATCCTTGGTGCTCTAACCTTACTAAAGTCAAGACGTACCTAAGGACATCAAGTTTATGTAAAAGGGGCAGTCCCTACCAATTAAGTAAAGTCGAGCAACACATTTCCTGATATGTAGTCTACATTCACCCCCTTCCACCGTCCTGGCTCATTTAAACACGATCAGCTGATAGAATTGTCCACGAATATTTCAGAAGAAAATACTAAGTACTGGAAACGCCACAGTTGAAACAGTGTGCTGTATGTAAATGCAACAATTTCAGAGTGTACAAATCATTCGCCTTGACTGGGATCCCAGTCAAGGCGAATGATTTTTACACTCTGAAATTGTTGCATCGAAATGCACATTAGCGGATGACTCCGTTAAAAGTTACTGTTGCGGCATCTCCCGCAGTTTCATCGGAAGTGTTACATGTGTTTCTCTTGTACGACTGAAGAAAAGGGTGGAGATGCCGAACAGTTGTAATAATATAGGAACCAACAGCTTCCTTGGCTGAACAGACTCGCTACCCAGATCATCGGTGATCCACAAACACACTCAGCGAAAGGGGGGTCTGCCTACAGCTGGTCTCAACATTAGAGCAAATAGATTCCATCTACCAGAGTGGATAATATGATTTTCATCCATGGAAAAGATGAAATTCGTGAGAAGTATTTCAATGAGATCAAAAAAAGGTTTTAGGAGAATATATATTTCATTAATTAATTATACACTGTCAAAGGTATCGTTTGGGCTTAGCTACTGAATTACTTAAATTCTCGTGCATCTGTCAGGTAGACTTTCCAATTAAACGACCAGTCCGCATTCCACATGCAATCTGACTTTTCATTGGCACATAATTATTTCCATTTTTACAGCACAACCTTTTAGCTATGTTTACAGCACAGCCCATTTAGCTTAGTTTCTTTCCCACTGAGTGTTTAGCTGACGTGCCACCCGTGTATTAAAAGATATCGTATTAAAATATATGCATATTTACTTCGGTATTAATTCTATCAATTCAAGGTCTCATTTTCCGCAAGGCCCGGGTTAGATTTCTGATGACGCCTCTCGACATCTTCAGCTTCACCCGAACTGCGTGGCTTTCTGGTTATCAGAACTTCCTTGATAACCACAGGGAGCGGAGGGAAAGGGATTGGTTCCACTATTACCATGAATTACGTGATATGAAATGGTCCCAAAAAATAAGCTAATTCCACACGCCGTATTAGACTAGCCTAAGTATGTGAGGTGACCATGCTTATCGCACGTAGCTCTTCATCGAGTCCTCCGAAGAACACAAGCATAATAGAAGTCATGGCGCCTCTATAGACTTCCTGAACACCCCTCTGATAAGATGTCTGAACCTATTAATATTAGGGGAGGCGACCGACCGCTGAGGTCATTTGCGCCATTAGGGATGGACGGAAGAGGATGAAGGGTGGAGAGAAACCCGGCGTCGGCATTAGCCAACTCTTAACGGAAGGCGCCAAGGGGTTCCCAGTTTAAAGACCCATCCGACGGACGGCGAACATACTCGTAGTGCTCTCCACAAAGAACCTCAAGTAAGGATCGGGATAACACTGAAAAATATCTAGTCTCCAGGATTCGAGCCCGGGCCCTTTCGGTGGGAAGCCAGTACGTTAGCCACCGCACCACCCCGGTCCCCAGCAGAATCCCGAGGGTACCGTTATCGGCGAGTTTCCCTCCAAGGGTCGATCTGCCTCGCCTGGGTCACCGTGGGAATCGAGTGGCTGCGGTGGCAACTGTGCTAGCTTCCTTATCTTCGAGTCCAGGCTGTGGCAGGATTTTTCAGTGGCATCCCGATCCCTTATTTGGTTGCTAAGTGGAGAGCATTTCGTTCAAGAAGAAGATAATTCCTGACCAGAGGTTCTGCTCTCCCTTCCTTCCATTCCTAGGAATTTTATCTCTACCAGACTACACACTTATCCTTAATGGGGTTAAAGACATCAGATGTTGCCCCCCCCCCCCAAAATAAGCCCGGTTCACATGCTGCGCTTTGTTAGACCTCTTGCTTGCTACTCTATGGTAGTGGTGGGTACTACATATGGGTACAACATGCATTTTAAAGGATTGGCGGTGGAGTGTTTATTATTGTATGATGGAATGTAAATATAATAAACATATATAAATAGCAGTTAGGTCGAGATGGAATCTGTGGTTCAGCAGCTGCTGTTGTTATAGCTTTGCAAACAGGGAGAAAGGAACGAAGAGTAAAGAAAAGTAGGCATTGTGCAGCTACTTCGTTGGTATAAAGGAAATGAGAACGGACGACGGACTACTACGCACGTTAGGGGAGGAGAGAGAGTTGGAGGAAGAAATCCAAAGGAGGCAAGGAAAGTGGATGCTGAAGACTGATGAAGGGGAAAACACAAACCCAGCGAGGTAGGGGAGGAAAAAGATAGGAATATTGGAAAGAGAGACGGGAAACAGAAAGTATGCCGCATTGCAGAAGGGCTAATTGCAGAGCAGAGTGATTGGCCATATCTTGTACGCCATGGTTTAGTAATTCCGAGTTTCCATTAGAAATCTACGTCAAACGTTAGACTGGCAAATTATTTTTACTTTCAGTAACTGGATGATCACGGAATAAACACTAACACGCGGGTGGCGTCTACACACGCGATAGGCCAGGAGCTGGTGGAAGGTTTGGGGGAGGGGAAGGGGGAGTTGAGGTGGAGAAAAGAGCGACTCCTGGCGCTGCAAGGCGCCAAATGGATCTGCGGGCTAGGGGCCTGGGGTGGTCATCTCGATACTCAATGCCTGAGCACTTTGATATTACGCCACGGCATATGGAACGACGTCGTTTCCCCGTAAGACTAAGCGAATGCTTGGCTTTACAGCTTTATTTCTTGGAATGAACCAAGATTAATTAATCCGTAAAGCAACTGGAGGAGCAAATACTAAAAAAATATTCCACATTACCCACACATGATTCTAAGAGAAGACACCGTACAATGTTCGAACTTCTAGTGTCCAGACCTGTTCAGCTAGGAGGAATTCTGGAAGATGTAACAAACTCTAAGAACAGTAAAATGTTTCCAAAGCAAAACCTCCAATTATGTGGAATTTCAGTGTCACTAAAACATCACTCAAGTTAAACAGGAGTCAAAAACAGGTTTCTCAGCAACAACAAAGATATAGCATCATAAGCACCTTGTTTTCTATGAAAGGGAATTTAGGTCAACGTTTAAATTATACATAAGTAGTACCCCGCTAGCCACCGATAGGGTGTGGGGCAGGGGGTGATAGCACACCAGACTAATTTTGACCCGAACTTATTTTGGAATAGGTAAAAATGTTATACGACTTCTCATTTATTTTCATAATCTATGGCCTTAAAAATAAATAAATAACGTGACAGCTCATTTAACGTCAATTGTGCAAAATGTTTCCCGTGCATGTAGTATTTCATACATACATAACGCCTTATATTGTTGGCAGTTGACATTTCAGTAACTTCCATTTATGGCCTCACATTAAAATTAGAATCAATCATTCAAGAAGCACTCAATATACTCTTAGGATCTGCATTAATATTGACAGCTACTTTTACATTTAAATCCCAGAATGAGGTGTTCCACTTTTCCCTTGTCAACATCACTGCCTTATTAAATGAATTTATTTCCTCCTCAGCTCCATACACGTATACCTCCTGTGATTTCAATCTTGCTTCAAAATCGACCTCCAGATCAGAATTTTCAAGGAATTGCCCCTTCTCCATTGGGATTCTTATACTGGTACTTCTTGGCGCTGGCAGGAGACTGCATTCAGAGAAAATGTGTGGCACGGCTGATGCCTTTAATCTAGGCCTGTACAGTGGTGCAATCACCCTCTTCCCAGACCTATCATCGAAATGTGTAGTTTGCCACAATACCTCTTCCGGACTGAAATGCAAATGGCATACCTGAAAAATACATGTTTAATTTGATAATATATTTTTTTCTAGGTTTTAACACCTAATATAATGGAAATCAAGAAGATTATCTGCCAACTATTATTAATTAGTACTCACAAAGTTTGAGTGTCGAGTTTGTCTTACTGCCGCTATAGTGGTTCTCAAACCCGAGAATGCACTTCGAATTACGAAAGCTAGTATGCAAAAAATATTCACCAGCCATAAAAATAAAATCTACCGCAAAAATACATTCCGCATGATGCTAATTAAACCCTGGAGGAACTCAGAAGGACTGTTTTATTTTATTAAAAATCGTTTATGGCTAGTTTTAAAATTTCATTGAAAAATTAAGACCTTCACCAATCAATACTTTGAAATATAAGTTTAAGTTCGCATCAACTCGTAACTAACCATTTAATTGAAGTATATCTTGACATCCGTTCAATAATTAAAGGATTTGAGTAGAATTTTCTGCCAGTTCTGACATAGGTTTTTTTCATCTTTTCAACAACGTCAAACCTTTCAAGTAATGACACTACTCACTTGATAAGGGCAAAACAGAACTTTCACATCACAAGTCATGCATACCGATTATATACGCTTCACTAAATATCATGTGTGTCGGTACATTTACAAATCAAAAATTCGTTTACATTTCAATATGGCATGTAATATTTGGTGTTTTCCCGTCGCAGGATTGCGGTGAAATCTTAGCGGGTTTTCCAGGTGTCAGCCGTAGCTTGAGTGCGATAACGGAGTTAGTGGTCGAAAATTGTTTCTCTTTTGGATTCTACATTTCAATTTTTTGCTCTTCTGCTAAGTGACATGCTACTAATGAATCTGCAATATTGAACTTAAAACGGTAGAAATGAAAATTTATATTTGGGCACGACAAAACGAAAGCATGACGACAAGAGATTTTGAAATTGAATTTTGATTAAACGATTCTGAAAACACCATAAATATTCGAAAGACGATCCTTCTCTTCGCGATTGATTTTTCATTACTAGTGAATCAGAGCAAACATTTCAACCAAGCACAGTAAAATATTTACTTAACTACAAGCATTTAATGATTCAGTTAATTCCTGCATGGTCTACGTACATATAGGTCTATGTGTGAATGTTTATGTATTATTGTTTTTCCATACCAGCTGATATATATTCAACTGTGTGTATGGCCCGTGCCCTACCACCCTCCGCCATACGCCCTTGCGGGGCATTGCGTGGCTTCTATGAAATCAGGAAAAGAACTTACAAAACCGACAAATATGTACTTGGTACAATTGTAAATTCAGGCAGACAAACTTCTCAAACGCTAATACATTGGCATTAAATGAAATAAAATAGTAGCACAAATACTTTTGAGTTCCTTGTAGGCTGAAAATCTTTTCTTGGAATGGCTTCAATCCATTTTCTTCTCATGCCTTCTTCGCTGGGGAACTGAAACACACACACCCTCGTTTCCTTGTTGTAATTCCCTCTGCACCTTGGTACACAACACTTGTTGACCATTCTGATTCCCAGCACTTCAGATTATTTAATACAGTGTACCACTAGCTACGCTCTCAAACCACGACACTACCTCCTCCAACTTCTGCACACGAGGAAAAGAATCCCCACGGCCCAAATGTTGTGACGTTACTCAAATTGAAAACCAGAGAGCGAGCGCTAAGGCCAGGAGTATTGAGGTCACATGCTGCTCCCCGGCTCGGGTGGGAGAAACCGGTGTCTATCATCCAGGTTTTGCGTCAAAGAGATGGGCCGCACCCTTCGATCTGCTACTCGATCGGTCAGCTAGCCGAGTCGACTGGGTTTTTAAATTCGAGAAAACCATTCAGTCAGCTTTCATACGTGCAAATTTCCCGGAATGTTGCCAAATCGCAATCTACACACAGCATTTTAAGTAGCTTGTGACGTCATACTGTAGTATCTCGCAATGTTGCCAGCTTTTCTTTTGGATTTCTCGCTTCGTCATCTATCTTCCCCTTACCTTATTCGGTTGACAAGTGACTGAAATGCTGCGATACGCCAATATGCTATCGTCGAAGAGATTTAAGAGGGCGTCATAGGGCGACTAGGAGCGAATGTTACCAACTAAATCCGCCAGGGGGAAAGCTATCATATTCGATTGTGGTGTTTTAACGATGGGCTGAGAATTATTTTCAAATACACGTTAGCTAGGAAAATTAGCTGGGATACCAAACCGGCAACACCGCGGACATCTAGAAAGATGGATGGTCCTTATACCTAGTGAACACGGCGGTAAACTCTACATACCTCCAACTCTACTCTGCATACCATACCGAGCGGTAAACTCCGCCTCCATCTACATCTACTTAATACGCCGCAAGGGCGTGTGGCGGGGGGTGTTTGGACACCACCCGTAATTAAGAAAGAAAAAAAACTGCAAGCAAAAACCACAAATTCATACATCCACAAAAACATGCCTTACATTCATGCAAGAACATTTACACCCCACACACATGCAAACACTCAAACTACCAACTAACATGCACCTGAAAGTATACCTAGCATCTTTGCCATGTTTAATTTTGTTCCGACTGGTAAATTCAATGTTTTTAATATTTCTTAGTGACTTCGGTTTCTTACTATTATGATTTCTGATTTTTCGGGGAAAGAATGAGTATTTGCAACTATCTGTACTGGAATCTCTCTCTCTTATTTTATCTTTGTGGTCTGATCTACCTAAGTAGTGTGGGGCCATTATAATTCCTTTAGTGTCATCGTTAAATTCGTTTGTTCTGAACCTTTCTAAAAGTTTAAGTCTCGCATGCTCTCTTCGTATTTCAAGTGGCTCCCAGCCTATGCCCCAAAAAGGCCTGTCACACTTGTGTTCTTATCAAAACAATTTTTAACGATCTTGCGGATTTTCTATGGACTTTATCTAATTCTTATTG
This sequence comes from Hetaerina americana, assembly GCF_022747635.1. Classification (NCBI taxonomy): domain Eukaryota; kingdom Metazoa; phylum Arthropoda; class Insecta; order Odonata; family Calopterygidae; genus Hetaerina; species Hetaerina americana. Next base: position 48,745,809 of record NW_027286069.1, read on the forward strand.
CCAAATTTTCTCCCAAGGATCCCAAATACTTGCGGCGTATTCCAAATGAGATCTAACTAGAGCAAAATAACACCTCTCTAACTTTTTCATTACATTTCCCCACCACCCGTTTAATGAAGCTTCCTTTCAAGCGGATCCGCATATTGTCCTGATATGTGCTCCCCATGAACGGCGTGATGTTAGAACTACCCCCAAATATTTCACTAGACTGGCCGTAGTCAGTACTAAACCCTCTATTTCGTAGTTTATGTCTTGTTCACAACTTCCTTTGATCCAAAATTTCAAAACCGCACATGTCTATATTGAGCATTAATACCCTTTTATTGCACCATTCCGAGACTGTGCCTAAGTCTCTAGAGAGTAGCTCGCGATCTAGTTGGCTCCTTATTTCCCTATATACCACCGTGTCGTCAGCAAATAACCTCAGATTGCTACTAACGTGTGTACTCAAGTCATTAATGTCAAGTAATTCAACAGAACAGAAGAGGCCCTATTACACTTCCCTGGGGAACGCCCGAAGTTACATATTTATCCGTTGAGCACAAGCCATCGATGAATACTATTTATTTGCGATTTTAAAAGAAAAAGTGGTTGGCCGAAGTAGTTTAAATGACCATTTTCAAATTACATGTTTACGAGGGTTATACCCCTTATCCAATAGGAAATATGACTTCATGGCGCGAGACTTCGGACCAGCAAGCGTGAGACTTCGGACAACCTATGCTCACCCAGCGAGCTGGAGGGAGGACATAACGTCCACGGCAGTGCTTGTTCCACGTTTTTCTCGGGGACCTGATGTAACTTGACACTCGAATGGTGTCAGAAATGGCTATTGGTTCCGGAAACTCGTCTACTCTGGGAATAGCGTAGGAACATTTGTTTATTCAGAAATGAGAGTTGGCCAATGTTCTTTTCATGGCACTCTGAAGGAAAACTTCCCTCCCAAGACTATTTGAGGGAGGGATATTACCGATCCTAGAATTCCCTCATCCTCTGAGCTCTTTGTATATCAACTTATCAGCTGACAATTAGAGAGAACGGAAAGAGAGAAGAAGGGAACGAGGCGAAGAGGTTACAGAGCTCAAAGTAATCACACCAGTTTTTTTTAACGCAGACGGCACATATTTATTTAGCCAGCGCTCCCCTAAACTGTCATTAATTTTTAGGAAAATTATAATGATAAATGAAGAATTTTAATAAGACATTGAAATCCTACATCGGAAATGTTTACGAGTGTTATAAATTATATTAAAATACTGAACATTGCAGTTTAGAAAGTAATTAGCGTAAGTTTTATCTGATACTACGCTCCTTGCACTTCGATACATCAAATCTCGGGCTAGCAGCAAATAACGTATAAGCGCCACGAAAATTTTTCCCATGGACTTATCGCTACAAGAAATAATGATGGGCATAGGTGTGCTTCTGATTTTTCAAATCGTTGGTGGTTTTCCATGAAATGGCCTATCCGTTTTAATGATTTCGCCGCATTATAATCTTCGACAGAAGAATAATAAAGACATTTTAGATTAGAAAAGGTCAGATATAGACAGTCCATATCTTAACATGCAGGAAATATCCGGATGATATCCAAGTCTTTAATGCGTAATCAAGCGGATAAAAAACGACTCCCTAGCGTCCGATCGAGGAGTAGTGATGAGTCCTCTTTAATGCAATTTTCTCAACAAACAGGGTTCGTGTTACCTCCTTATTAACAACAAACTTACTTCGAAAATAAGGCACTTTCTTTGGCACTACTTTCGTGGCTGTTTTATACGTTTATAAAAACTTTTGAAAATAAAATTATCACTGGGTCTTACTTCGAATTGTAACTTAATTGATCGTAAATTTACTAAATGCACGTAGAGCATTGATATTAAATTCGACCGTAGTAACGGGGGTGCTAAAACTCAGGTAAGTTAGTGAATGTTGATATGAATGCATGTTCTCCTGCGTTTTAAGCGCAAGACTGCAGTCTTGAAATAACTCCGCCAAAGCCAGCTCATTTAGTTTCTTCAAATATGTTTTGTGGATTTGACGCGTAATTTAATCCCATTCCGCTTGATTAATGGGAGGTCGCTGGGGCAAGATCCAGAGAGCAGGGTGGCTGGGGAATCACCTGTGTGCCGTTTTTGGCCAAAAACTATCACTGATGTGCGCGCTGGTGCGTTGCCGTGATGAAAGCACCATGAAATTTTCCCCCATTCGTCATCTATTCCGCAACATGTGACTTAACCTTCTCATGATCTCTATATATTGTTGCCCATTCACTTTGTCCTATACGCACATACTCATAATGAGTAATCCCTTCCCAATCAATGACAACGGTCAACATCACCTTCACGTTTGAACTCGTTATCCAAGCTTTTGTAGGTCGTGGAGTAGATGGCCCCTTACATTATGAAGAATGGACTTCGGCTTCTATATCACAACCATTAACCCAGGTTTCGTCGTTTCTGACGATAGTTTTTAAGATGTTTCGGTCGTCGTTTGAAATATCGAGCAGTTTCTGGCTGATGTCAATGCGTTTTGGCCTTTGCTCATTCGTTAATACTCGCGGCAAACAATTGAGTGCGACACGCTGTATGCCCAACATTGCTGTCAAAATGGTCAAACACGATCCAACACTAATTTCAACTTCATTGGCAATCTCCCTTCATGACCTTGAGTTTGCCCTCAATAAATCATTCACACTGTTGACATGAGCGCCGTTTGTTGACGTCAATGATCGCCCACTTCCAAGTTCTTCATCGGTTGAGGTTTGCCCAGAATGGAAGCGGTTGTTACACAGTGCACTGTACTCAAGAGCTATAAAAACATAAATATTGGCAAGAAACACGTTTCTTGTCAATATTTATCTTTTCCACCTTTTCAAATAGGCACTCTGAACGTGTTTGTTTACCACCACCAATGTTTATCATTTGAATGGCAGGTTAATAAGTATCTCCGCTGCACTGCTATTCGATAATTACAGACTTTAGTGTCATGGAGGATTCCCACACCTCAACGATACAACATGATAGTCCGTCCTATTGAATGCCTTGATGCATCGTTCCCGAGGAACGAATAATTGGTTCACGAACTGCCGAAATCTATTGGACCGCGTAAAAGACATCGAATGCAGCATGTTAGGGGCATCCATCCTACTGTGACGTCAAACCGAATCTATAGCCTCGCCTCGATCGACCCGGACACTCCTGCATCTCCTCTTCCCCCTCTGAACCTCGTTCGACGCCGCACGGTGTGGGCCGAGCAGATCTATCAGCGGAGTCTCAGCGATCCACAAGAGCTGATTGAACCGGCTTGGGAAGACGGGGATGATCCTCCCGCTATATTTTATGGAAGATGAACACGTGAAACAGCGAGCATTAGTTTTCACTCGCCGTTGCTGGAGTTGAGCAACTTCTGCGACCTGATTGGCTGTGCTGTCTGCGGCGCCGCAAAATGAAATTAAACGAAGCAAAAGGTGAAGTTTCCACTTAGGCATGGGCTGGGCGAGACAAGGAGCCCGTAGAGTAATCAGCACCGTGACTGCTCACTCCATCTCTTCTTTCTCTCCATGTGCGGGTTCCCCTTACGTATTCTCGTTCTCATCAAGAGTGACAACTATCCTAGGGATGTTGCTAACCGAAGAGTTTGTTGGTTGAGGGTTGGGTTTTGGTCGCTCACATCGGGTTATCATTCCATTGATATATTCAGTTGAAGGTGAAAGAGAGGAGTATGGATTGAAAGACAAATCCAAACATTGGGCCAAGATGAATGACATCCGAGTCAAAAGTAAAATCTAAGGGAGTGGTGGGCGGTGTATTGGATGAAGATTTAGAGATATATGAAGAAGGTTACGTATAGTTTCCCACTATGGCAGGATTACGGAGATCGTGGAAGATCTCGATGTTTCAGATTAAGACGGTGACGCTAGTGATTTTACAGATAGCTTGGAATTGACACCAGGTGTGGTGGAGGAGTTGGGCACAGAATGTATGCGCCTAGACCTGTGGAACAAGGGCTATAACACCGGTCACAATATCGAGGGGTAAATGCTATGCTTCGAGGAATTAGTGTGGAACCTATTTTATACATTATATTCCCGACTTTCTCCAGATTTTTTTTCGACGTAAAGGCCGCCCTTTCCCCGATTTGTCCTCACTGTTTTTGGAATATGATTCGGAACCCTTTTCCTGATCACTCCGCCTCTGCTATCATCGAAGCCAGTCGTTTATACCGTAGTTTCTGTACTTTTGTCAGACCTATAAGGAACATGAATTGGTTCCAGAACTAGAAGGAACATCGCCGATCCCGATCGGCCCGTCTAATTCCTCACTTTTTCAAACGATTAGGGCCCTTTTCCTCGGATTATTGGAAGAATTTGATCAATTCCAGGGTTCTTCCAAAGTTCCCCGACTGAGTGGATAATTGGGGGAGAGTAAAATAGAGTGAGCGATAACCACCCCCAACCTCTTGCCTAGCAATGCGTGGAAATACGCATCTGGAATGAGGTGCTTATCAAGTACGTAACGCCGATAATTTTTCCTCTCTGCTTCCTCGGGATGGGCCTATCGCCATGGAAAACAGGCTGTCCGTTCCATTTCTTGGAGAATCGCGTCAGAAAAATTCAGTTCACGGTCTGAAACGGTATCAATGAGCTGACAGTTAGTTCAGAATGCTCCATACATTATGATGATAGAAATTACATACTCTTGAGGTCAACGTTCACATTCATGAAGATGGTTAACAAATTTGCAAGCATCTACATGTAATACTATAGTAACTACTGTACTATACTAACACGTCGCTGAAGGATTGCTCATCGCGTCCTTTTAGTTTTATTTAATAGCTATCACTAGGGTGTGTGATATGCCGATAATTAACATGTATAATCAACAAACTTATTTAGCTAGGCCTATCCGATAATCTACTTTCACCCTCTGTTGGGATAGACCCAGGCTCGTAATTCGATTTCGGATGCACTTGGTTACCGGGCTAGGTTGCAGGCCTCTGAACTCCACCCAGACCTGGCCGCCACCAAGGATAGCAACACACATGCTGTTGAACCGCTGGTCTGCCCACGGATTATTTCTTGAACGGCTAATGATTTGCTGGATAGTGGAAGTCCGAGGCCGAAAGCCTATCTGTTAATATCACAAGTCCTCCCTGAATACGATGGTCTGTATTTCCAAATGACGACTTCGTTCAACTTGGACAGGGTTAGTATTTTTAGTACCCTGCAAGCCACCGCTAGGGTGTGTGACACGGGGTGAATATACGCCAGATTACTTTTGACCCGAATATGACCCTGCAACAGTCGGACAATGTTATTCTGATCCCTTAACGTTCGTGGAAAAAACGATATCTTAAATCTATCTGTTCTACACTCTCTAATTTTACTGACATAATCTCGACTAGCAGAGTAAAATGGGGCCAATAAAACATATTCGACATTACTACTGTAGAGGCATCTTTCCAATTTACGCAAGAGATTTAATCTGCAATTTAACTTTCGCTCCATGAGTCTAGCCTAGCTCCTGTAATATTATTGATACGCCATTCAGTTTGCCATAACGTTTTACAAATCTAGCACCTATAGACTGCTAGCGATCTAATTCGGAAATCAATCAGCAATTTTTTAACCCCTTCGAAATTAGGAAGTTTTGGAGTTCACTTTAGGGATTCAGTCTAACGTTCTTTCACCATATCCTGAAGCCAAGTGCAGTTAAACTGAAAGAAAAACAAAAGCCGACCACCAAGACGTAACAACAGAGAAGAATAATATATATATAATGAACGTCGGCCCTTTTCCCAAAAAACTCCTGTTGCTCACGCATTCGCGGTTCCTATCTATACCTACATCTTTTCCTTCACCACATTCCATGCCGACTGTGGGATTCTGTGCTGTGGGATTCTGTGGGAGTCTGTGCGACTCTGGGATTCTGCAGGAATGGCAATAGACCAGGGTGAGAGGTGGCAACGCCGTTCGCAATAGAGTGGAGAAGGCTCCACTTCAGGCTGAACGCCATTACTCGACGCGTGATTTCGACGTGCTTTACCGCGATCATAGATAAGCGTCAGATCGCAGCGTGGTGATTTGATAACGCCGCGGCCTAACTTGACGTTCCTCTTTGGTGGGCCGTCAACACACTCATGTATTAATAGTCAAATTAATTGCCTACAATTAGAGGTAAATCACCGAAACGTTCATAGAAATAACTTACCATTTGAGAGCCACTTTCCACCGTGTACACGATCTTGAAGCAATCAACGAAACGAGTAACTCTTCGGTATACTTGAGGCTGAGGGTGAAAATAAGCCCGCTTCATTTCTGGGACCTCCTTAGTGTTCGCCTAACGATTACTGTTTGATAAAATTACTTTTAAAATCTGTTTAAAATAGAACTTGTGCCCCGACAGTTAAAGCGTTCCGTGCTTGTGACATTAGCGTACCAGATTTGGCATTGTTCAACATTATTAGGAGCAGCAGTTCAATTGAATCAATTTTCCACCTCGAAGGTTACAATGTGCAACAAAGTAATCAAAATACAGTCACATGCGAGAGTATAAATTAACTTTAATTGAAGTGAGGATCAGTGCCAGAGATACATACAATCAGGGATTAAATAATAATAATAAAAACAATCCGCATTGAACATTCAAACAAACGCAAAGTCAAGGAAACATCTGTCTAAGAGGTCAATTGCAGATTTAAAAAAAACAATGCCGCAGAATGTCATCAACTTATTCAAATCAAAGGCGCAGATATAATTAATGGAACAGAAAGCTGGTTATACACTGATATCGCCGACGTGTAAAGTTTCCCAAAATCCATTTCCGTTTACAAAAATAAGAATCGAGGGCGGTGCCTTTATTACAGCTACAAATTCTTGCGTAGGCATGGCTGAGTTAATTCTAGGTATTTATTTATTTAGTAGCCTCCGAGCCACCACTGGGGTATGTGGCAGGGGGTAATCACAGACCAGACTACCCCTGACCCCAAAACCCCTAGCGTGGTCGGGCAAACGTTATTTTATTCTGATCCCTTGTCGTTCGTGGGAAAACTGATTTCTTAAATCTATATTATTATTACTAGGTAATCTACCGGTTTAGGTAGGTTTTGGATGACTACCAAATTAATATTTTGTTTCTACTAACAAAAACCAACTCAACACCCTACTCTACATCAAGACTCTCTTCATCGCCGAGGACTTCCTTTCTTAATCCCGTTCAACACCCTTATCCTATTCCTATCCTTTCCTCGTTTGCCTTCTCTCAATCACATTCTGCAACATCCTACTACCGATCAATACGTCCCTCGTCAATTTTTCTGTCTCATTATGACTTCTCCCAAACATCCCTTCCCGTCGCCCACCATTCATAGCACTGCATCTGTTTACCTTTCCGTCCACTTCACCTTATCCATCCTTCTCCGCACCCAAATTTCAAAGACTCCAATCTACTTCTATCATCCTGCTTCAGTGACCATTGTTTCCGCGTCGTATATAGCTGAGCTCCACATCAAAGTTTTAACGAGCCTTTTCTTTTCATCCTTACCCCACGTCTCCGTAATCAATTCCCTCTTCCTTGTGAAAGCCTCTTTGCCCAGTGCATTCTCCCTACGTCCCAGCTATTTAAAAGACTTTTTGAGTGGTCGGGTACAAAGAGTAGTGATAGATGGAGTTAGCTCAAATGCAGTAGAAGTTACTTCAGGTTCTACCAGGGAAGTGTTATCCGACTTCTTTTATTCCTAATTTACGTTAGCGACTTTGACTCCGTAACCACTAGTAAGATACGCTTATTTGCCGTTGATGCAGTGGTGTACCGTGATCCTGAGCACACAGCAGCTATGTCAAATGACATCAATGCTATACAACGCTGGTGCGACCCTTGACAATTAGAATTGCACTTTAAAAACTGCGTAGTCATAATTTTTTGGAAAAACAGCAATTCCCACACGAACGCCTACTGCATTAGGAAAACCGAACTGGAATGTGTACCCAATTAAATACCCCGGCGTTACCGTCATTCACGATCTCTCCCGGGTGAAAAACGTACGTGGAATATGTGGACAAGCTAACAAAAAATTAGGATTTATTAGAAGAGAACTGGGTAAATGCGAAATGAAGGTCAAAGAGAAATATTATCTCTCGTTGGTTAGGCCTCATTTAGAATATGCAGCAGGTATATGGGATCCTCACGAAGTTGGATTGATTGCCGAATTGGATCGACTGCAGCGTAGAGCTAGATTTGTCAATCGTGGTTATGATAATCTTAGTAGCGTATCCAAAATAATAGAGCAGCTAGGCTGGGAATCAACCACGGATCGAAGGTTAAATTACAGATTGAAGCTCTTGCATAAATTGAAAGGTCTGTTCAGCAATGATGTTGAAAATGTATTATCACCCCCACAGTACTACAGTAGGACAGATCATGCTTATAAAATTAGAGAGATTAAGTGGAAAACAGATTTAAAATGCCATTTTTTCCACAAATAATAGGGGATCATAATAACACTGTTCGAACGCGGTAGGGTCATCTTCGGATAAAATTATTCTGCTGTGTATTTCCCCTTTACACAAAGCTTAGCGGTTGCTTGCAGAGTATATAAATTAAAAAATAGTTACTCCTTCCATTTTCGTCCAAAACACTTCCGAGGTATGTAAACTGTTCCACCTGCTCTCGGCTTTGCCCTCCTATATTAATGTTAAGCTTAGCCTTTTTCTTTCTGGAAAACCCCATAACCTTATTTTAATTATGTTGATTATCATCCCATATATATCGTAATGAATTCCCAATTCACTCAACAATGCTTGCAACCCCTTGACAAACTGACAAACTACAGCTTGGTCATCAGCAAACCTAACTGATTTTACGAATTTCCCTCCAACATTCACTCCTACCTCTAGTTCTTCCCATGCCTCTTTAATCATTTCCGCCACATATACGTTGAACAGCAACGATGATAATGGGCAAACCTGCCTTACACCTCTTCCCAACACTGCCCATCCCGACTCTCCGTTCCCCACTCGACAGCACCCGAGCAGTCTGGGACATGTACTGGTTGCGGATTAACCTCCTGTTCCTCCAATCTTTTCCTATATACTGCAATATACTCATTAGTCAAACTTCTTTTCAAAAGCTACGAAACAAGCAAAAACGTCCCGACTGTATTTTATATTCCCCTCGATTGGTGATCTCATTACCGCAATGGCATCACGTGTTCCTCTCCCCTTCCTAAACCCAAACTGATTATCCCCTAAATAAGTATTTACCCTGCTCTCTATCCTTTTGCTTATGATCCTTATAACAACTTCAGCTGCGTGGGATATCAAACTTATTTCTGTAGTCCTCACATGAGGTAGCCTTTAACTTTTTCGGAATAGGAACTAACACTGATCTCACCAAGTCTTCCGGCCAGATTCCGTCCTCATAGATACTACGAATCAGTCCATACGGTCTTCTTCCTACATTTTCCCAAACGTTCCAGTAGTTCCGCAGGAATGTTATCTACCCCTACGGCCTTATCTAGTTTCATCTCCCCTCTTAATGCCCTTTCTATATCATCCTCGTGCATGCCTGGACCTAAGCTATCTTCATCTACGTCACATTCTCTTTCTATATCTGAGTTTGTTTGACTAAGTTCTTCATCATAAAGTTTTTCTATATATTCCTTCCATATCGCTTGGATCTTTTCTATTTCAAATATTGTCTCACCCGATTGAACTAACAAAGTTTTTCCATTCTTACTTTGCGATAGTGTTTTTAACCTTCTTGTATTGCGCACCAATTTTAGCCTTCCTCTGTAAACTTTCCATATCCTCGCACTGTGTCTTCCACAATGCTTCTTTTGTTTTATTTGTAAACATTCTTCCATTTCCTTCTCTTATCTATCTTTCTAATCATTTCACCCGTGATCCATGGTTTCCTAGTCCCTTTCCCATCTACTTTTTCTAAAGTTTCTTTTTCAGCCTTCGATACCTCTTTTTTGAACATTTCCATTTTTTATCGATAGTACTCCGCTCTTTCCTCTAATTCATGATTTTCTCTACAGCCTGCTTATACTCCTTCCTTGCTATCCTAATTAATGCTGCTAAATTCCATTTCCTAACCTGCCGCCCCAGCCTAACCTTATTGAATCGGACGCTACACTTCATGAGCACTAAATTGTGATCCGAGGCGGCATCCGCTCCGGGGAAACTGTGCGAATTGATCCAAGTGTTCCAAAATCTGTGCCTAACCATAATAAAATCTGATTGATACCTTTCCGAGTAACTCGGCATTTCCTATATTTACCTACGCCTTTTGGGGTGTTTAAATCAAAAGTTGGAGATGATTAGCCCGTCTCCTGCAGACTCCACTACTTTCTCACCGCCGTCATTCCTTGTCCCTTAACTGTAATCCCCCACATCATCACTATCTCTTCCTTCGCCAACCGCCAAGTTCCAATGGCGAAAATGGCCTCTTAACAGATCGCATACCCTTTCGACTTCACCACCCTAAGATTTCTTTGTAGTTTGCACATATACGAGGTCTGTTCAAAGTATCGCGAATTTTGAATTTTCGCGGGTAAGGTATATTTGATTTTCGATTATTTTGTGGCGTTGTGTTGGTACTTATGCCGAAAAGTTCGGCCATTTTGAATGCTTTGTTAATTGTTGACAGCTGTTGTGCTTGGACGTGTTTTAGCTTGTCTTAGATTTTTGGCTGTTCCAAAAATGGATCTAAGAATCTGTATCAAGTTTTTGTGTGAAAAACGAAATTAAGTGCGCGACGCATGCCGAATGTTGACCATGTCAATGGAAAAACTACCTTGGACTGAAGCAACATTTATCGGTGGTACAAAATGTTCTCAGAGGGCCGAGAAGATGTGAATTACGAATAGCATGCCGGACGCCTGAGCACGACAACAATGGACTAAAACATTAATGAAGTGAAGAAAATAGCATTGGACAATCGTCGAATCACCCTTACAGAAGTTGCTGAGGATCTAAACATATCGATTGGCTCATGCCATTCGATTTTTACCAATGATTTGGGCTTGACACGGGTCGCCGCGAAACTCGTACCAAAATTCCTCAATTTCGACCAAAAATAGCAACGCATTAACATTGCTAATGAGGTATTGGACTCTGTCCGCGACGGCCCAATTTTTTTCCACAGGGTCATAACTGGTGGCAAATCATGGGTTTATAGTAAACTAAAACTCAATCATCCCAATGGAAGCTGCAGCACGCGCCAAGACCGAAAAAAGATCGCCAAGTTCGGTCGAATGTGAAAGTTTTGCTTACAGTTTTCTTCGATTGCAGGGGCGTGATGCATCATGTGTTCTTGCCACAGGGTAGAACGGTAAATAAGGAATATTACCCGCAAGTTATGCGCAATTTGCGCGAAGCAATCCGCCAAAGACGCCCGGATTTGTGGAAGACCAAATGTTGGCTTTTGCACCATGACATCGCCCCTGCTCACAATTCGTTACTTCTGCGCGAATTTTTGGCCAAAACAACGCACCAATGATGCCGCAACCACCGTCCCCAGACCTGGCCCCCAGTGACTTTTTCTTGTTCCCGAAACTGAAGAGGCCCATGAAAGGCCGACGCTCCGCTACGATTCACGAGCATCGAAGGAGAAGCTGAACAAGATCACAAAAAATGATTTTTGAAGTTCTTCGAGGATTGGAAAAAACGTGGCATAAGTGAATAATATCTAATGGGGATTACTTCGAAGGAGACAAAATAGATATTCATGAATATATAATTTTTGAAAAAACACTAAAGTCGCGATACTTTTTGAACAGAACTCGTATACCTGAACAATGACGAAGCTCGTTGGGTCCCGCTTTCACTTCAACCAGTAATTTTCTATGAGTCGCCGGCTCTATTTTGACTACGTTTCTTCCTTCCTTTATATTCAATATTATTACCACCCCTCGCTAGCTCTTTTCCCCTCAGCTGAACATTACTTTATAACTATCTTTCCAGGAATTCCCGCTATCCTTCCAACTCACCTCGCATAAACCTGAAATATCTACTATATTTCCTCTTCCCATCTCTCGTTTCATATTCCCTAATTTTTCCGTCCTCAACATTATCCCAACATTCCAAGTTCCTATTCAAACTGATTCGGTCTTCTTCTTCTGTATCTTCTGTCCTGTTGCTGTCGGTTTTGCTTTGCAAGGCTTTCGTAAAATGACGACAGCGGTAGCCTTGCCTTCCCACACACGGCCTACGAGTATTCAGCCGAGTCCCGTATTTGACAGGACTTATTTTCTCTATACTGTCCATCAAAGCCTTTGGATTAATAATTAAGGTGGATTTGCCAATTGCCTTCCTCAAAAGTGTTTTTTAACTTTCGACATCACTCAATGGCCGCCCCAATGGGGTCGGACGCCTTTGCAGCCACCTCACTGAGGAAGAGACGCTACGTGGACTGCCTTCGGTTGGCTCCTACCCTTCGACCTATCTGGCAAGGGTGACCTTACCAAGAACAATTATCATTGCTCCCGCCAGCACAGCTCTAGGGGTCATCGGAACGCACTAGCTCTCCACCACGTCAAAGTTAGAGCCCACAGGAGGGTTACATCTATATGTCCTGCACTTAACGTCTCGAATTTTCTCCTTAACCTTTTTATCACATTTCACCAACACCCATTTCACCCTCTACTAATAAATCCCATTTTTTTGTTAGCTTGTCCAAATATTCCACGAATATGTTACACCTCGTAGAGATCGTGAGTGAGGGTAACGCCTAAGTACGATATGGAGTCTACACATTCCATTTCGGTGTCCATGATGCAGTAGACGTTCGGTGAGGAATTTCCCTTTTTCAAGGAATTCATCACTACGCACTTATTTCAGATTAATTCCAATTTCCATGTGACGCACCGGCGTCGTATAGCATTTAGGGTCATCTGATAAAGCTGCTTTATCCCCAGGAATACGGATACCTACGTAAACCATAGCATCGTTGGCAAATAAACATCTTACTAGTGACTACGGAATCAATGTCGTTAACTTAAATAAAAAATGAATAAGGGCCGATAACATTCCCTGGGGAACACCTAAATTGACTCATACTGCATTGGAGTGAACATAATCAATGACTACTCTTTGTAACAGACCATTCAAAGTCTTCAATCCAGCCTAGGATATTTTTTTTATCCATACAGGGTTCGTCCGGAAAATAAGTGTACTGAGCTCAGGAAAAAAAAATTATTACACTTTTACATATCTTAAGCTAATATTCCTCAAAATAGGACCCTTGTGAGTCGATACTCTTGTTCCAGCGGCGTTCTCATTCCTGGAACGCTCCCGCGAAGGCATCATCGGGAACCTCTCGAAGACACGTCGTCACGGCCTCTTTGACGGCGTCCAAAGTCCCGTATCGCGTTCCTTTCAAACTCCTCTTTATCTTCGGGAACAGAAAGAAGTCCGGTGGTGCCAAGTCCGGGCTGTAGGGCGGGTGCGGCAGCGTTGCCACGCCGTGCTTGGCCAAGAAGTCCGACACGACAAGCGCGGTGTGAGACGGCGCATTGTCGTGATGCAGCCGCCAGATGTTTTTGATCGCTGGCCGGACGCGGGCGACTCGTTTTCGAAGCCTGTCGAGCACTTGGACGTAAAATGCAGCATTTACAGTTTGTCGTTCAGGTACAAATTCGTAGTGGACGACTCCCCTTTTGTCAAAAAAGACAATGAGCATCGCCTTGATCCGAGATTTGCTCATGCGAGCTTTCTTTTGACGGGGCGATGATGGGGTGTGCCACTCAGCACTTAGAAGCTCCGCAACATCCTCGTTGAAGTATATGGGATCCTCACGGAGTTGGATTAATTGCCGAATTGTATCGCGTGAAGCGTCGAGGAGCTGGATTTCTGAAACGTTGTTATGATAAACTTGGTAGCGTATCCAAAAGATTACAGCAGCTAGGCTGGGAATCACTCACGGAGCGAAGGTTTAAAATACAGATTGAAGCTCTTGCATTAATTGGAAGGAGGCCTGTTCAGCAATGATGTTGAAAATGTATTATCACCCCCACAGTACTACAGTAGGACAGATCATGCTTATAAAATTAAAGAGATTAAGTGGAAAACAGATTTAAAATGCCATTTTTTCCACGAACGATAGGGGATCATAATAACATTGTTCGACACCAGGAGGATCATGTTCGTAAACATAAGTTAGGTGTGAATACACCCCCTACCACACACCCTAGCGGTGGCTTGCATGGCATATAAATAAACAAATAAAAATGTGTTATCCTTCACTCGTTAGGCCTCATTTAGGATGTGCTACTATGATAGGGCATCCTCATGAAGTTCGTATGATTGCCAGATTGGATCGAGGGCACCTTAGAGGAGCTAGATTTTTGAAGCGTTGTCATGACAAACTGAGTAGCGCATCAAAATTCGAAAGAGGATCTAGGCTGGGAATCACTCGCGGAGCGAAAGCTAAGTGACAGATTAAATTTCTTGCATATATTGGAAGGATGTCTCTAAAGCAATGATATTGGAAATGAATCATTAGCCCCATCTCACTACGGTAGGAGAGAGCATGTCAATAAAATTCGAGAAATTAAGTGTAGAGCAGATGGATTTAAGAATTAATTTTTCCCTGGAACGATATGGGATCAGAACAACTGCAGTCCTCAAGTAATAGCCGATAAAATGCTAAGTATTCGGGACCAAGAACGGAGAAGAGGTTCCCTTAGACGCTATTTGAGAGAAAAGTAGTATGAAGAACGAAATAATACATGGAGAATAAGAGGGAGTCTGCCTACAATCGTCATTTGTAATAAATACCAAATACCAATGCCAGAAAACCTAATAAAACGTACCTATAATAGGTACATTGTCTACGATTGTGATGCCGGCACACAACTCCTACTCAACAACTAAATAATAACTCACGGGCGATGTACGACTGTTTCTCTCACTGGGTATCTATTGGCATACAGCACAAGTCACATGATGCACACTGGAGCTTAGGAGCACTCTTCCGCTCGCCATCGTTTATCCCCAAACGTTAGTGGGGACCCAAGCTCGCAAGCGTCGTGCCCTCCAACGATAATTTCTATGCAACCAAACCGATGCTCTTCCGAACGGAAAATCTATCCTCGATCGTCCCAGCTCAGGTGTTTAACCTTCCTTGCAGGAGATTCCCGTGCAGCCCAGTGTGATTCCGAAAGCCTTGGGCATATACTCGGATGGAATAAAAGAGAGGATTGGATTGAGGGAAGGGTTGGAAAATTAAAAGAAAAATCTATCATTTCACTAGTTCTCCATGCCGAGGTCGAAGTTTGTGCCACTATTTCCATGTTATTCCTCGGTCTCGCCCCATCCTCTTATCTCCCTCTCCTCGTCCATTTTTCTACCTTTTTCAAATATTCCGACCTTGAGTCGCCAAATAGTTTTTCAATTTGCATTTTCAGAGACCAAGAGGTTCCCATCGTAATTTTGATCTCATTGAAACGATTCGTCAACGTCACCGCCCTTGTTTTTTCGGCCACACGAAGGCCATCTTCATCCGCAATGTTCCACACGTGAAATCGACACTAGGAAATGTCCGGACACTTTGAGGCATGTGTCTTCCAGGTAAATGGCCTGCGGCGCAGAAAATAGGCTCGCCCCAGTTTATAGGTTTGACTGCCACGTGCGTGTATTCATATTGAGTTCGCGATTGTCACCGCGAAATTAACGGAGGGCATTCTACGACTTAGCTACAATGCGTAAGTAGAAATGTATAAAGAAAAAAAAATAGCCCTACAGCCCTAAGGCTCGATGCTGGAAATTCTCCTTGGATTGTTATTATGCTGTCAACTTTCGAAAGAAAGCAGAAAATAAGCTCTCCATTTCGCTTTAACTTAATAAACATTCATACCTCATACGATAACGCAAAAGAAATCACTTATATTGCCTCCGATTCCCTTCACGCGTCCACACCCACTCTCCTATTCTCCCCTGTACACCCCTCCCTTCTCCGACTACTCCTTACAATAACCAACAAATTTAATGCTAACAAATGGGGAATTATCAGTAATTAAGAGACAACGAGCAGTTTGTGATTGTTTGTGATTTCCATTTCTTTATAAAAGCAATATTATGTACAAATGAAAAATCTTGGGTACATACAGATTCTGATGTGGCATGGCGTAAGGAAATTAATCTGAAACTGATATTTGTATGTTTAGCTCTGGGTCGCATCCGCTATCGGAGTGCATTAATTAAATTAATCTAGAACAAGGTAAGTTCAAGGCAATACGCACGGAATACAGCCAACCACACCATACACGTGTGTAGTGCGGGTTGAATAAACACGCCCAATCCCTCCTCCTTTCCACTGTTGCGTCAAAAGAACGTTTACCGAAAAGGGCACGGTGCCAACATGTCCTAGTGCATTCAACCAAGCGAGGAAGTCCACCGGAGGACTCGGGCCGGGTTAGGTGCCCTGAAATTCCACGGCAGCTCAAATAAATTTTTGCCAAGAATGCAAAAGTTAAAGAAAAAGTAAAATTTTAAAACAAGATATTATATAATTTTATCTTGCTCAAATAATTGATGCATGATGGATTGGTCGATCTACTTTTCATTGCCACCCTCGCATATTCAAGTATCTGGCGCAACGCTGGAGGCCCATCCGCCTGCTTAGGTCTTCGCGAGGCGTTAAGAGATGTTCAAAACAACACGCAAGTATAAGGTTGCCATTGGACATTATTAGGATGATTGTCACGTGATCATGATCATAGTTAAACTACCTCGAATCAAAAATTGTCAACGGCCTTTGGTCTTCCTCGAAAGAACCTTGAACTTCACGTAAGGATACAATTTGTTGCATCCCTGGTTTGCTCCTGGTTCCTGGGAAATCGCCCGCGAATACTGAGGTGAGATAACGTTCTGATATATCACACTTTTCTACGGAGCAAATCCAACCCATTATTCCACTTGCTGCTTATCAGTTAGCCGACGCATACGTAGTCATACGTGCCAGTTCGTTCTAGTTATCTGACAAATGATGAAAAGAAATAACGACCTGCCAGTACAATACAAATAAATAGAAAACGTAAATGTAAATAGAAGACAGTACAAATGTTACCATGTGAGGAGTAAAAACCTCAAATAAATTACAGCACAATGTGTGGTACATTAATACTCGCAAACACGAAAAAGCTTGATGAAAAATACAGACGGGGGAATGCTTTCACTCTGGACATTACTGATCCTCAATTGACACAAAACACTGAAAGATATTTGCGTGAATACGGATGAAAACGAATAGGGGATCCGAATCACAAAACCCCTGGGAGGGAAGTGGCCGGAGGCATAAGATCGGATCCGCGTCACTAACATTTACAACCCACGACGCTGGACGTCACCCGATAGAAGCAAGTATATAATTTAAAAATCTCATTTGGCTAAAGACTCACATAATATCGCCCGAAAATACTTCGGAACAAAAAGATCTAATTACGGACAAAAAGAGACTGCCCACCACTCCGTCAAAACAGTTTTGACTTGAAAACACGCACATGACGGCTAAAATTTTGAAAGAAATACATTTGAAAGATACGCGGTAAACCAAATACAGAGCCATACGAACTAAAATTTTACCCTTTTACTTTTGAGAGATGTCAACAGGTTGGATCATATGAGAGAAAACGCGTTCTTCGTGCGAACGCCCTCAACTGATGATTACGAGGGAAAACCAACACCCCCGGTTGAAGGGCGAGAACCGAATCAGACTGGGGTCTCCACGGGTATTCTACTATTGGTGGGTGGTGGGAGGAGAAAATGCTGCCCTCAGACGTAA
The DNA here is from genome assembly GCF_022747635.1 of Hetaerina americana. NCBI lineage: Eukaryota > Metazoa > Arthropoda > Insecta > Odonata > Calopterygidae > Hetaerina > Hetaerina americana. Next base: position 48,763,592 of record NW_027286069.1, read on the forward strand.
AAGTGGCCGCAGTGCCGATGAGCCGAGTACCCTATGGAGAAGGAGCGGTGGCTATCTTACTGGCTTCCCACCCAGAGGCCACCCACACGGGTTCGAATCCCGGCGGCGTCGAATATTTTTCAGTGGTATCTCGAACCATACTTGAGGCGCTTTGTGGAGGGCACTTTGAGTGAGTACGCCGTCCGTCGGGTGGAACGTATGCTGCGGATCCCTTGGCGCCTTTGGTAAAGAGTAGGCTAATGCCGACGCCGGGTTTCTTTCCACCCTTCATCCTTTCCTGTCCATCCCTAATGGCGCAAATGACCTCAGCTGTCAGTCGCCTCCCCTAAATACAACTACTACTTGAGTTCCCCAAGGAGGTTTGCCACCAAGAATATCATGAGTGGGAGACAACGACCAGACAGAGGTTGGCAGTCCACGAGCTGGGGGAATGTCAAGTTTTTTTTCCATTTATACTACGCTGACACAACTGATAGTGATTAATTTTGCTGAACACGCACTAGAAAATGTTCCGCGGGGCATTCCCGACCCTCACAACAAATATTTTCACGTCCATGTTTCACGACTATAATGGGTTATTTTCGCAGATTTCTAAATACGAAAATCATCTCGTTATGAGTGTTCTCACTAAATAACAACACTCGCTATAATCCGACATGAGTCGAATGAATATGAACGACGTGCCTCTCAATTAATGTAAAGTTTATCGTGGATACATTTCCCGGTAGTCGAATGCTCTTAACAACACGGCGCGTCATATTGTATCGTTTTGCTCTTCCGAATAGAATCCTTTTCCTGAGCTAAAAAAGATAGGATCCTATGATTAATGAGATGTTCTAGTTCAGCGTGTACTACAATATTCTTAATAGAACATATTAGGATGAACAAGAGACGATAATTATTTTGGCGATTTGCTCAAATAAAGTGTTCCACCCACTCCACGTACGCAAACGGAGAAGGTGAGAATCTTTTACGAGTGATAGCAAAATAGAATGGCGATAATAGGGGGCAGTTGAACGAGATTCCTAATGGCGGTTTTCCGCGCAACTCTAAGCCATCAGTCAACTTGACTCGCGAATTATTTTTTCGAGTTTTTCTGTTTTTTCTGCAATTATCCGCCCTTTAATGAGGGCATGGAATCAGATTATTTCCTGGGGACTCTAGTAATTAGGAAAATAAGAACATTCGGCTATCATTAACTCGACGATGGAATAGAATAGGGCGCTATACCTAAGAAAAGAGGGTTTTTTAGGTTACCCTTCGTAATCTTAGACGGCATCAATTTTCCCATTTGAAATTCGGTTTCCCAAAATAAAAACACCCGAATGCTTATTTCACTAATTTACACTGAGGCATAATCAAAATATGATTCTGAATAGCTAATATGTGAGGAGAACGTGCACTCATTATCGGATTCAAGAAATTTTCAAGTTTGGACAAACAAAATACACGTGAATTCATATTTTAAGAATTTTGAAGGCCTCTGCCCGATCGTACATTCACATTAAAGACCTAGTTACCGACATAAATGGTTCCCTTACTATGGCACATTGCGGGAGGGTATCATTCCTAAATAATGGATTTCAATTGTGACATTTCCGAAGTAATTTCGTCAGTTTTCCGATTTCTTTCCTTCACTTGTGGAAGAACATACTCTAAACCATTTACAGACTACAGGCACCTTCACCAGGCCCCGAAGTTCAGAACATAAAAACACTATGCTATTGGTTACTGCTAATCCGCCCCACGTAGTCAAGGAGCGCGACGGTAGATGGCAGCATGGAACGTTCCCCCGTGTACTGCTCTCTGTCGTGGAGGCGTGAAACTATATGAAGAAAACGGGCGACGGACGAAGCTACAGGCTGTATTTCCTTAGGGTTTTTTTTTACTTATAATCAGACGGCTGACTACCCTGTGAAGATAGGAAAAAGGCCCATCTTTGCATATGCGCCTATTTTTGAAGGTGAATAATCGGCGAAAATATGCCACGTAAGCTACGTCACAAACGCGTCTTGTGTCACGTGACAAAGTTGAACCAATCACCGCACGTCTAATGAGCATGGATCGGGAGAGGTCCTCTTCCTTGCTGGGTGTTTTCCATCGGCGCAATTCGCCTGCGCAAAGAAATCCGTTCTGCTCTGCGTGCTCGCTGCGTCACCAAAATGGCGGGCGTCATTGTTTGGCGCATCCAATAAAATAACCAGGATTGGAAGTAGTACGCTTAGAGTAGCGGGCCAAGTTTAATGGTAACTGAAGGGCAGGACTGCATTCAAACAGTAGTACCTAAATCGCCTGAGACACTAAGATATCACATTATTCAGAGCAAACAAAGCAGAAATATTTTGACCATTTCTAATATCACGACATAATAACTTTTGGAAACTTATAAGTTGCAACACCGATTAAAAGCTCCAATAGCAGCAATAACATAAATCCGGGAAGGACTAGATACTTAGTACAGATTCTACGCAAAAATCTGAGCTAACTATTTCCCAGACAACCGCGAATATGTTAGGGCGATTTCGAATAGGAAAATTATATACTGTCCTTAAGGTCCATTGAATGGGAAAAGGGAAAAGAAAACTACAGTTTCACGAATAAAGATGAAGGAACTGTCATACAGTATCTTATGGAAAATTCCTGCAGTACCTTCTGGGAAATGTAACCCTTGAACCAGAAGGTAATAATATTAGTGGTTCAAAAGTTATTAGAATAGATTAATTATCTACTTTCATTTACCTCAACATATTAGCTTTAAGAGAACTGGAGACTGAATTTTCTTTTCTTAAGGTAAGATGGGGTAACTATGCACACAGTAATGCGTGCAGTGCCATCTGGGAAATGTAACGCCCTTGCACCAGAAAATATTAATATCAATTAGTTAAAGGCCATTGAAGCATTTTAAAAACCAAAAAGAATTTTTCAAGACATCATTTTAACTGGCAAACCAAACTTAGTCCAAAATAATTAAGATCAGCTTGACCACGGTGTAAATATTTTGTACAATAGTCAAAGCTTTCGGGTGTCCCAGCGCGCCTAAGTCCCTCTTGACAAGTTTCTCCAGCCATGCTGGTGGCGTCTTCAGGTCAGAAGTGACGATGCGTCGATTTAAAGGCAATTTACTATTTGCTCCCTCTTCCACAATTCGCCGAGCTCCCAAAAATATTCTTAATGCCAACAAACCCGTTATAGGACGGAGCTTCTTAAGGCTGGATTAGATTACTTCCTATACCAGGTGCAGGTAGCTATTATATCTCAAACACTGTGATATGCAATCCTGGTCGCCAACTGCCGGGACCTATGCTGTCCCAACATTCATCCGCGGGGTGCGGAAAACTGGCAAAAACCGCACCCAGGTCGTATTATGCGTCGGTTTTTAGCCGTCTTATAAAGGGGAATGGGAGCCCTAGGTTGGCTCGGATACGCATCGTGGATAAACGCCGCGGGAACCAGACTCCATATTTTGTATAAACGTTAAGTGGTACACTAAAGAAAATGCAACATTACTCATTTCCATATTATATACATGGTTATACACAAATGTTTAAAAAATTAGATACCAATAAAAAAAATAGAAAAAACTCTGGTTAAGAACACAGGGAAACTTAAGGCAATTAAATGTCGATTCCATATTTGAACATATTCAACAGATAAGACTTAACCTAAGAAAATAACGGACAGCATTATTCAGCCACATAAACTGAAACTCAGGTAAGTACGTTCAATACTCGGAACTCGGTGATTTAATTCTAATTGATATTTTTCATCTCTTCAAGAATATCACATAATTAATCAGCATTTTCGGTTTATGATTCATGACAATTTTCAGCAGACAAGGCCAGAACAATTGGAGCAATACAAAAATATTGTAGGACTCACAGAAATAAATATTAAAATATCCGCATTGGAGAATTTACATAGAGCTAAGGAACATAAAAATAAATTAAACCAGTATTTACAAGTACTTTTACTCGAAAATGAAATTTTAACTATTTCATGATTTCTTAGGACAACATTAAAAATTAATTTAATCTGTTCCTTCAAAAAAGCGCTTCCAATGAAATTCTGAGGGATTATTTCACATGCTTTAAAAGTAGAGTTTTTAAATTAAAATTTCAGAACCTAATATCCAATGTAAACGAAAAAAAATAAGAACTGAGCGTTCCATATAATGCACTGTCTTGAGTTCAAAAGGAGATGCTGTCCACATATTGTTGTTTCACTAATCTTCACCACATAGGGACTAACATTTTCACATTCAGTTAAGTGTATAGAATGTGCATTTTGCATTTGTGAACACATTTTCTCCTGATGATGATACCAGAGACGAATAGAGGTACAGTCAGTAAGAACTATGAATTTATAAAGTTTACCACATAAGGTTGCAATTTTCTTTCCTTAAGAGAATTATACCATTGAGTTAACTTTATTGAATTAGTTAAAATGTGAATTAATCTAATAGCAAAGAGTTATGTCTTTTAAACAGTGCCATCTCGTGCAAAATTTCAGTCTGAAGTTCAGACAATTTCAGACTACTTCAACAAAACAAACAGAGGCCAAATTTTTCTAAAATATACCTACTCACTTCAGGAGGCAAAGATGAGGCACATTAATTCTGTGAAAAGGTTTGATAATAATATTTAGCATATGAAATAACATTGATGGCTAGTTATTTTCCCAAACAAGCTCTTTTAAGAAGAGTTCTCTTTCCTCCTGTAGTAGTAATTAATTCAAGATGATGAGAATCTCCTGCAACATGACATTCTTGGGCAGGTGCTAAGACCAAAAAGTCTATTATAGTACGTGGATACATTTCTATAACTATTGCGAACAAAAGTACCTTGGCCAGGGAATGAAGAGATATCATCTCAACATTCACTAACTTTCTCCCACTTATTATGCAGAAAACAATTGTCATTTCTTATTAGCGCAGTGATGGGAAATATCACCGACCTTTGCCCAACATTCAATAGCCTCTCGTGGAATTAGCGTCACATATTAGGCTAAACCTATTGGCTTTTTGTACCCATAAAATAAAAATAATGACTACGATAAGGTCATATGATAAGACGGTGACAAATTTTAACAAATTAATGGCAAACCTACAGGATTTACAAGGCCTTATAATGTCGTCAATGTTACGTCCAATAAGAGGGGAAAAACCTACGCACTCACAGCTATAGAAGCATCACTCAAATGCGAATGGGCCACGTCAAAAATGCACATCATATAGTCTTTTAACAATTAACTGGCTTAAACCTCATATACTGTGCACTACACAATTATAAGCAGCAATGCAAGGTCAAGCTATAGAATGAATCATGGCACATTGAAATAACACTTATCCCATACAAGGCTCATGCATGATTATAAAACAATGTTTACCCTACCTTGATTTGATCACCAGCCTTCTGTGCAGCCTTCCTTCGAGGTCTTCCTGGAGAGATCTCATCGGCATGCACCTCTGCTTCCGGTGTTCCATTTTCTATGGTGGATTCTGGAGGGCGAAGATTCTTTTTTTGTCTCATCCTAGGCCGTTTCGTAGGTAATGGGGTGTCATGTAAACTGGTGGACTGATTTTCTTTATTAATTTCCTCAACAACCGTACATCCGGTCGGTCCATCAGCTATCACTTCAACGTCATTTTCGTCAAAAACACCATCATTCTTCTCGGTTGTTTCAGAGAACTCCGAAATCTTTTGGGGTTCCTCTGCATTGCTTGCAATATTGTCATCCTGTAACGCATTTTTTGGCGATATTGCACTATTACTCGTCACCGCGTCATCCTGTAGCGCATTTTCTATTACACTAACATTATCATCGCTAATCCTGGGTTCAGGATTATTACTCTCACATACCGTATTTTCACCACTACCGCGAGACACTTCATCTATTATTACGCTTGGCGACTCGTTATTAACTGTTCCCCCTTCTTCACACGGCAGCTTATCGCCTAATACTTCACTCGATTCAGTCTCTTTCCTATTTTGTTCCTCATTGGGGGATTCTGATCTTCCGGCAACTTCCAGTTTACTTTCTTCCTCACACCGTTCACCAGTATTTTCATCCTTACTAACTACTTCCACACTAACACTCTTGTCCTCTGAAGTTTCGACCGCGACTTTTTCGGCCGCTAAGTCTACTGATGGAGGGATTTCCACATTTGCCTCCGATAACTCCTCACCTTCCACTTCTGCAAGTACCCCTAATGCAGGTTCTTTTTCCTTTTCACGATCACTGTCAACAACAGCATCATCCCCCGAGTTTCCCGGGAGGAAATTTTCACTGGCACGAGGACTACTGCTGTGCCCTTCCATTGTCAAAGACTCGGAACTGGGTTGTCCATTGGTAGAATTATCAGCATCACCGGCTGTTTCGCCTTTTTCCATTCCTCTTACTTCACATTCATTAATGTCAATATAAAGAAGTTTTAACTACAACGCTAGGCAACATGCAAGACAAACTCGTCGGTCACATTCTACATTGACCATGTTTACCACGACAAAATAAACTATGAAGGAATGAAACGATACGTCAGCAACAAATAATGCACTATAATCATAAAATATTGAGGTACATTCACCACTAATTCATATAAATGTGTATAGCCTCGATTATCTTTACATAGGCCAACAGCTGCCCAACGCCATTAGCGCTAAAACAAATGCAATATAGACGCGACATCTACAGTGGAATTCGGGTGAAACAAAACATACTAAAACATTGGGCGGGAAGAACAAACGAATATCGATAACATCACCAGAAATGTTGACCGAAAAGTAAAGGCATTAATTACGCATGTAACCATAAATGTTTATTTTGTGCAAAATTTGCATGTGTGTATGTTCGTAGTTTTATGCCAATCACGTAGATACTATGTAATCAATATTCTAAATAGAACAAGTTGGCCTCTACTGAATTGTGTTATTTGTCTACCTACTCGTTTTATTATGGGAAGAATCAACCCCAGCTGTGCTCTTAATAGTGGGCAAAGGCATGGTGGGGGAAATTAGAGAGGATCATAAATAATTAAAATTAAATTAAAAATGATCTAGGGGGTTAGAACAACAAATGATTAAACCAAAATATTATAACAAAAACGCTCTTTGGCTGAAGTTGATTAGATATCATTGACCCTCGCCCTTATCAGGCACTCACCCAGATAGGGTTTGCGAGAGATTTCTCCCAACGCCAGTGGACCACCAATCACGCGTAATTGAAGAAATGCTAATAAATCACGCACTCTCTAGCTTGGATGTACTAAATAGGTGTCTCATTCACCCAAACATCTACCTTAGAGTCTCTTTCGACGTTAGTCCTGTAACTCCCAATTTGGGAAAGGTAAAACCTCCCTTACCGTTTCCAAAGTGCGAATTACAGGACTAACGTCGGAAGAGTTTCCACGGTAGCCCTGTTTGGGCGAGTGATATTTGCCAAGGTTAAGGCGTTGACGCATACCCAAGCGAGTTAGTGGCGGGCCCCTGGCGCAGGGAGAAATGTCTCACAAGGAACCTCTTGTGACTAGAAAGGATCAAGGCTACCTAGAAAATCAAAGCTAAGGCGTAACCCCCTATGTCATTTTATTATTTATCTTTCCTCTGTAATTTCCCTCACCATTTCCTTTGACCACTTTCAAGACTACGGCTGGGATTGATTCTTCACATAATATCATATGGCCGTACTTGGCGCTCCTTTCATTCATACTCTAATTTAGTTTATCACGTTTTGAAAATTTAACAAGTATTGGATGCAGTGCCATATATTAGGTGAAAATGCAATGCAACATCATTATTCTGTACGCCTATAGTGATGAGGAGGCATTTGCTCACAATTTACACAGCTAAGTTTTTATTTTTTTATGTGAACGCAAAGCCTATTCTATAGTTCATGCATAAGCTATGAATATATATTAAGAAGTAATATATGGAAGGAAGGGTGGTTTCCCTCAGGATTTCATTAATTTCTAATGTCATACTCTGATAATGCCAAAGAAATTTGGATATCTCTGGACGATTTATTGAGTTTATTTCGTGACAAATGGAAGAGATTATACCTTTAAAAAATATCCTTTGATTTCGAGAATATAACTTTGAAAAGTATCAATTGTGTTCTACTCTTTTATTCGGCTTTATTCTCATCAATTCAAATCGTCAAAGATTGTCCTTTTCTTATTTTTTAATCAACATTTTTCTTTCATTGCAGTCTTCCACTGCCTGTACATATATCGTACATCCTCCTATTACATCATCATGGACCCTCCGACAGCTGCCCCTTCCATAGTTCAATTACTTTTTTGTCTTTCTTTCAATGCAGTTTATTTCCTCCGTCCACCCATGTACCCTCATCTCTAATGCCTGACATATTATGATGATAATTAAAGAGCAAACTTGGGAACCTGATGTTATTGCACAGAATGTCTTCTAAAATGTTCTTTTTGTCTTCATTCAGTTTCCCTGTCATTATTTTCCTCATTAATTTAAATTCTTGTTTCTGTAAAGCAAACTTTCAAATTAATTTATTTTTGCGACTATTTTTTAATGTATGAATTATAGCACCCAATCGATTGCATTAATAATTATTTGATTTACCCTTTCCACTCTTAAGGATTTGCTATTATTATGCTAACTTATGACCCAGCTTCATGGGATATACCCCTAAGTTCTTGACTGCATGAAATCCTTTCCCTTACCAGTTCTTTTTCATATGCTAATGTGACTCAATAATATCCCCTCCTATTTTTATTCCTACCCACATACATTCCTATCCTTCTCTCCACAATTAACTTTGTGGCCTGTGGTCCACGAGTCCATACAATCCAAAAATATGAAACACTTGAAAATATATACACCAAGGAGAAAAATTTAAAAGTCAAAATAGATTAATATTTGCCATCTCAGTAATTTCTAATCACACACATTTTATCTATGCTTGTTATGTTTTAAACACTAATCAAGGAATGTGAGCTAGTTGTTGTTAGCTAGTTAGTGTTAATTTGGATATTAAATTTTGAATAATAGGTAGAAATACGAATATAAGAAATTCTTGTCCATTGAACTTTTAGTATTGTAAAATGTTCAAATATACTGCCCATACATATAAATACAAACTCTTGGCCTGGTAGGAGCATCCAAGTCAGGCACATATTAAGTGACTCCTTAAATTTTTGCTGATCTGGGTGGAAATCATCTTTTTGGGAAACCACATAGGATGAAATAGTCCCTTGCTCTTAAAGTCTCAATATCAATGACTAAGGGCTTATTGTGAGCCATGCTCTAATTAAAACTAATCTTCATCATATTACTGTGGTCAGTTGTTTAGAAAATAGTAAAAAGAAAAGGATCCTATGAAGCATTGATAAATGCTTGAATCAAGATAAATTGGATGGGTACAAATGTTTATAGGAGGAGATTTTTTAAGTAAGGGAAATGTAAACTGGAACTGAACAATCGGAAAAGCAAAGAGGATTTGGAATCTATGGACTACATGTGAGATTTTGTCAATAGAAAAATGAGAGACTAAAATAAACATGACTTTCGTAAGGGAAAAGTGCAATGAGCTGACTAATAAAATAGGTCAATAACTATTAGAGTGATTGAAATGTGGCAGAAATAGTAATGAAAGTATTTGGGGATTGTACAGAAAGGATGCAAAATGAGTCCATCATTTTTCTCCATGTTCATGGAGTGTGAGTTCCATGAAAACATCATCCCCTCCAATAAGACATCAGGTTGTGGTTCCAGGCTTACTTTTGCACTGAATGAAGGAGTAGAAGGCAGGAGACAACAAATTGATGACACCAGCTTGCCATGTACTACTGGTGTGCAGATGAACTCTGGATGGTATGGAAGCATATGAAAGTGACAATTAGGTTGCCTGTATACTTTTGAAATGACGACTGATCCTGTAATGATGAAAACCATCGCATGTGGTCACTCCATGTCTGTTTGGTACTGTAGAAGAGAAGGTTATGGGGAGGCATTTAACCAGGATACTCATGTGAAACGGAAGAATTGGTGAATACGCAACAAAACAGGAGGGTGAAAAAATTGAATTTTAGCATCGAGAATGTAGAAGATCAGTCCCTAACAGGACTCAAAACTTGGTCACAAAAGTCATGAGATATGGGAAATCCTCAATGCTTTTCAAAGTCAATTTTTCACAACTTTACCAGAGACAATGAGTAAAATGGGCAACTTGACCACAAAAGGATATTTATTGAATTTCAAGCAATTATTTCTCAGAATTGAACTAAGAGAGCATTACTAAAGTAGTGTGACTTTCATTCATGGTAATATTATGTGGCTTTAATTTATGGCAACCTAAGGAAAGAAACAAGGTTTAACATTGTTTCTAGAAAGATACGAAGATAATGTAGTAAAAATGAAATAACCAAGGCATTCACTCGATAGGCACAGGGTTTGTCTTGTGGGTAGGTAAAAACAAAGTGACAACTTAGGGGAAAATTGAAAATCATGCCTTCAGGTGTGTTAGAGAAACAGCAACCCTCGTGAACCTCAATTACACGCAAAAAATGCAAAAATAAATAAAAGGAAACAGCAGGTTGAATGCTTTGGAGGAGTAGGAAATTTGGCAATCCCTTCAGTCTGACAGGTTTGAGGTGGTCAATGAAACATTATACCTCTCCCATTCCCCCCTCCTAAAATTCATAAAAGACTCCAATATCTTTCCACCCCAACCCTACCCCCACCAAGGCAGTGACGATCATCAACCGTCCCTTAATAAAGGTCAAAGCATTGTAGACAAACACCTCCCCCCAATTAAATGTAAAACACAATGTGTTTGTTATTTTCCACCGCTATTTCTAGGAATGGTGGAGTGTTACATTGTGTTTTCCATTTAATGATCACTTAATTAATATAAACTTTCACAAGTTTGAGCCAGTACCCTTCCAATACATAGCCTCCCCCTCCCCTAGACCACTAAGAGGCCGCTGCAGCTAAACTCAACTTACCCCCTCTCCCTTACTCCCCCTACCATACCCCCTCTCCTCTCCCTTCCTCCCCTTACCTTACCCCTTCTCCTCTCCCTTAATCCCCTCTTGGAGCCAGACTATTTAAGTTGGAAAAATGTCGATGCATGTTACCTGATAATGATGATGATCAGCATCAAAACCATTGTTGTGAAATATTAAATCTTTATTATGGAAATGTTAAGTTTCATTTACCCTTATAACATGAAAGGAAACAAGTTCGTAACCACTCCTTCACTCAGGTGTTTTAACGAATACCAGTGACTCTCATGAATTGTATTCACACACACACACTGGTTGGCCAGAATTTCTCCTATGCCAGGGACCTGTCAGTACCACACAGAAATTAAAAAATAAATAAAAAAGGACACCAGTCCATGCTCACTATCACTCGGGTGTGTTTGGAAACAGTGACCTTTGTGAATCATACTTGCTGGCATGCTCAAGGTTTGCAAGGATTACTACTATAACAGGGACCTGTCAATCGCTAAGGGAGGTGGTAGGTATCAGGAATAAGGTTAAAGCCCAGAATAAAACTGACACCAGGTGTTTCGACTGCCAAGCAAATGTCTGCAGAGAAGAATGACATGTCTGGTGCAGAATGTATGATAAAGGGATAAGTAGGGTATGGAAGAGGGGTGGGGAAATGGGTAGTTTGATAACAGGTAAGGGGGAGAGAGGTTAAAAAGCCAATAGGAGTATCAGAGGTTCAGTGGTGATGGCGGAGAAGCAAGCACAGTGAAGGACAAAGGTGGGTAAGGAAGACGTGGGAACCAATGGGAGAGTAAGGCCTCTACATTTCAAAACACACTTTTGAGGGGTGCAAGGCTGAGGAAGATATGGTTAGTGGGAGGAGAAATTGGGGATGTTGGAAGGTTTTAATTGTAATTCTTATTAAATTAAATCCTTATTCATCAAAGAGCAGCACTTGCCACTATCGATGTAGTCAAAACAAAAACATAGAAATGCATTCATTACCATGGTAAAGAGATACACATGTATTATAATTACACTCTGGAGAAGTCCAGTTCAAAATATTCACTTAAAGAACACAAGGGATTTGAGATCAACCCATCTTCAATTACGTTTTTGAATCTATTATAGCTTATCTGTCTTGAAGTATGGGGAAGATTGTTAAACAATTTTATGGCAAGGTTATCTGACTGGTTTATGATTTTGGACAATCTGCATTGGGTAACGTCTGACATATTTCTTGACCTTGTATTGTGGCTTTGTATATTGCCTCTTAATACAAAGTTATTTACATTATCTTTTACTGGAATTAAGCACTGCCATCACTCTTAGCCTGACAAATAGTGGATGACAGTGATCATGATGGCCAGAGCTGGTTATAATCCTAACTGCTTTCTTTTGTAAAATAAGCAGAGCTTTTGTGTCACTTGCATGTTCCCAAAGCCTTGGGCCATAGCTTATGTGACTTTAGAAAAAGGCAAAATAGGCACGTCTCAAATGTTCCTTAGAAACACAGCTTGTAAGTCTCCTGATTAGGAAGAGATTCTTGGAAAGTATTTTGGAGATTGCAATTATGAATATTCCAGGGAAGATTAAAGTCAATAAAAAACCCTAGGAGTCTGCCAGAGCTTTGAGCATTACCAGCACTTCTAAGGTCACATAGAAGATATTGTGTTTTTTCACAATTAAGCAAGGGAAACAAGGCTAGGGAAAAATCTATACCATACAATGTGTGAGCCATATAGTAAAGGGGAAGGATTTTTATTTATTTGGAAATAGAACTACATGCAGCAGTAACTTGCCAATTTAAGGGGGAGCATGTAACAATAGACAAATAAGGTTACATACAGGATTCGTCCGGAAAATAAGTGTACTGACTCCTGGGCTGGGCGCGCCACTCCAGGCGCGCCCAGCACCGCTCTGACGGGCTGCGATTGGAGGGGGGTACGTTGGCAAGCGACGCTGAAAAAGGCAGTCGGCTCTGAGCTGTGGTGTAGTGAGGAGCTCTGTTAACGCGAACCTCCACGCTCGACCCACGTCACGGAACGCGATGCCGAAGTTTTTGGAGCAGCGTTATTCCATCAAATTTGCGGTAAAGCTTGGGAAATCGTCTACCAAAACTGTCGGTATGATTAACCAGGCTTACGGGGAGTCAGCCATGTCCAGAAACATGATCTTTCGGTGGCACAAGATGTTCGTGGAGGGCAGAGAAGAGGTCGACGACGAGTCTTCGAGAGGTTCCCGATGATGCCTTCGCGGGAGCGTTCCAGGAATGGGAACGCCGCTGGAACAAGTGTATCGACTCACAAGGGTCCTATTTTGAGGAATATTAGCTTAAGATATGTAAAAGTGTAATAAATTTTTTTTCCTGAGCTCAGTACACTTATTTTCCGGACGAACCCTGTACATACAAAAACAACAAACATTAACAATAAACAACATAAATAACAAAGATCTTTTTTTCTAATCTAGTTATGGAGAGACAGGAAGGAGCAAAGTCAGTAAAAAAGTTGGGAGATAAGTAAAAATGGATCAATGGAGTTCAACAAAGAGGAGAGGCAAAAGAAAAGAGGCCGTTTAATTAGTGATAGCTTGAGAGTGGGCATGTGAAGTAATGAGTGTGCGTGGGTGGGTTGTGGCAGTACTCTTTAAGTTGATAAGGGAGAGCAGGTTGGGGCAGCCAATGAGAGAGTTAATAGTGTTATAAATGAACTTGAAATCAGATTTTACCGTTTGGTTAGGAAGGTTAGAGGTGGAAAGTGAAGACAAAATTACATCTTTGGACACATTACAGAGATTGGGGGCCAAGTATTCTACTAATTAAATGAAGAAATCAGATACCTGATGATGATGCTTGAGCGTTGAAACCGGTTGTACGTGAATAAAGGACAGTGGAAAGATACATTGTATTCTTCATTTAATTAAAATGAATTTCCACGAGGTTGAGCCGGGAACAATTTAAGTATTCTACTATTTTTGTGAAGAAAATAGTAATGCTGTGGAGTGCAGCCAAGTTGATAGACGCTGACATTGACCAGATGGGTGTGCAATAAGTTATGAGCAGTGAGAAAATTGAGGAAAAATATGAGTACAGTGCTTGGAGATCACTTATTTCTGATAAGCAGTAGAGAAGGCCTAATAGAGACATATATAGATTTATTTCTGACTGTTTGAAAGTGGCCATTAAGTTTAAAATCTGTTAAAATTCCAATATTCTCATCTGATGACAAGCGATTCAGAGGGATGGAGTTGATGGTATATTTAAAGTGAATAGAGTATTTTTTAACAAAATTGACATTACGTTAAATTTCATCATATTCAATTTAAGTTTACAAGTATTAAACCATTCAGAAGTTTGATCAATTGCATGTCCAAATAGTATGAGAACAATAAAGAATAATGGATTAGCAGTAGCAGCTTAGGTGTTTAGCTACTGAGTTTTCACCATCTTGTTCAGCTGCCAGAGGTGTGCTGAGTTAACAAATTTTTCAGGGATGGTAATATTTGTGATGAAGGAAAGATGCAAAAAAAGAACTTCAGCATGAATCTCTCCTCCAATAATCCTTTGGTTGTTCTCTCCTCCTTCCCAGCATTTGGGTATATGTATATATATATATATAGAAACCGATATAAGGAAAAGGGATAAGAACACACATAAAGGACACAGGAGAGGTGGGTAAGGCGGAATCAAGCAGATTACGAATGCAAAAATATTTCCTATACCGGGATTTGAACTCCGGATCTTTACACTTGACGGGTGGAGGCTCATAACCACTTGAGCTATCCAGGAAACGTAATATGCACTGAGATCTGCGATGCTTTATGCAACCAAGTGACCCGATTCTTTGGCCAAGAGATGGCGTTAGGGAGCTGTTTCACCCACTAAAGGAGAAATAGACAAGACACACAGAGGAAAAGATAGTAGTAAAGGAATCAAACAACATCATAAAGGATAAGAACAGTGTGTTTCGTGGCACGCATAGCCAGAAAAAGAGATGAGCCACATTGGCCTAATATACATTCTGTTTCTATATAAATGAGTATTTGTTCGCCGTTTGGCAGAATTTCGTGTTTGAATGTCTGTATGTACATATATATATATATATATATATATATATATATATATATCCCTCCCCGGACTACAACCTTGACGTGGTGGAAGGGCTTGTGCGTTCCGATAACCCCTAGAGCTGTGCTGGCGGGAGTAATAAAAATTGCTCCTGGTAGGGTCACCCATGCCAGATAGGTCGAAGGTTAGGAGCCAGACGAAAGGTAGTCCACGCAGCGTCTGTTCCTCAGTGAGGCGGCTGCAATGGCGTCTGACCCCAGTGGGGCGGCCAGTAAGTGATGGTGTCACGTTAAAAACACTATTGAGGAAGGCAACGGGAAACCACCTCAATTATCATTCCCAAGAAAAAATATGATGGACAATAGAGATATTTTGAGTCCTGGCAACCACGGGGCTCGGCCGAAGCGGCCGTGTGTCGTGCCCGGCAGCGGGAGAGGCAAGGCTTCCGCGGTCGTCATCCCACGAAACCCTTGCAAGGGAAAACCAGCAGCAGCAGGACAGAAAACGCAGGAGAAGAAGACCAAATTAGTTAGAATAGGAACGTGGAATGTTAGGACAATGATGAGGACAGGGAAATTGGAGAATGTTAAGCGAGAAATGGAAAGGGGAAATATAGATATTTTAGGTCTATGCGAGGTGGGATGGAAAGATAGCGGGGATTTCTGGAGTGATAAGTATAGAATAATATACAGCGGTGGGGACGAGAGCCAACGAGGGGTTGCCATAGTATTAAATGAAGAGGTAGGAAGAAGCGTAGTCAACATAGAGCAGGTAACGGATAGAATACTACTAGTGGAGATAAAAGCAGAACCGACGAACTTAGTTATTATTCAGGTATACATGCCACCGAGCAACCATAAGGAAGAAGAGGTCGATAGGATATACGATCAGTTAGAGGACATGATCGCGTGTGTTCCTGCAGGGAAACATTTGATAGTGATGGGGGATTGGAATGCGACAGTAGGCGAAGGAAGAGATGGTGATGAGGTGGGGGACTACGGTTTAGGCACGAGAAATGACCGTGGGGAGAAAGCAGTTGAGTTCTGCAGGAGACAGGGGTTAGTCATCACCAACACTTGGTTTAGACACCACAAAAGATGCAGGTATACATGGAAAATGCCAGGTGACTCAGGAAGATATCAGCTAGATTATATCCTGGTTAGACACAGGTTTAGGAACAGTGTGATAAATTCCCACAGCTTCCCGGGAGCGGATGCGGACTCAGACCACAATTTAGTTGTTATGAAATGTAGCGTACGTTTCAAAAAGATAAGGCAGGGGCGGCGAGTTAGAAAATGGAATGTAGAAGCATTAAATGGGTTGAAAAGGAAGGAATACAAACAGGCGGTAGAGAAAATCATGGAGGATGGTAAAGAGCTAAGTACTGTCGAAGAAAAATGGGAAAGTTTCAAGAAAGGGTTGTCTAAAGCCGCAAAAGACACTATTGGAACCGTTAACGCTAAAAGGACTAGGAAACCATGGATCACGGATGAGATGATTACAAAGATGGATGAGCGGCGAAAATGAAAGAATGTAAATACAGAGTTAGGCAAAATGAAGTACAAAGAATTGAACAATAAATTGAGGCGGGCAACAAATAAAGCAAAAGAAGCCTGGTGGAAGACGCAGTGCGAGGATATGGAAAGTCTGCAGAGGAAGGGTGAAATCGGTATGCTGTACAGCAAAGTTAAATCGTTATTGGGAAGTAAGAAAGGAAGAGCTATGCTAACAGTTAGAGATAAGGCGGGTAAGGTAATAGTTGACGCAGGAAAGATCCAAGAGAGATGGAAGGAGTACATAGAAGAACTGTATGGTAAAGAACTCAGATCAACAAAGTTAGACATTGAAAAGGAACATGACGTGGAGGAGGACAGCTTAGGTCCAGGCATACTAGACCATGAGATAGAAAGGGCATTAAGGGAGATGAAACTAAATAAGGCCGTGGGGGTAGATAACATTCCCGTGGAACTTTTAAAATGCTTAGGAAAATGTGGGAGGAAGAGGCTATATGGGCTGATCCGTAGTATTTATGAGGAGGGAATCTGGCCGGAAGACTTTGTGAGATCAGTTTTAGTTCCTATTCCGAAAAAGGTAAAGGCCACGTCATGTGAGGACTATAGGACAATTAGTTTGATATCCCACGCAGCTAAAGTTGTTCTCAGGATCATAAACAAAAGGATAGAGAGTAGGGCAAATGATTACTTAGGGGATGATCAGTTTGGGTTTAGGAAGGGGAGAGGTACGCGTGATGCCATTGCAGTAATGAGATTATTAATCGAGAGGAATATAGAACACAACCAGGACGTATTTGCCTGTTTCGTAGATTTCGAGAAAGCGTTTGATAGAGTGAATTGGGAAAAACTAATGAGTGTATTGCAGAAAATAGGAATAGATTGGAGGGAAAGGAGGCTAATCCGCAACCTGTACATGTCTCAGAGTGCTCAGGTCCGCGTGGGAAACGGGGAGTCAGGATGGGCAGTGTTAGGAAGGGGTGTAAGGCAGGGTTGCCCATTATCACCGTTGCTGTTCAACCTGTATGCAGAGGAAATGATCAAAGAGGCATGGGAAGAACTCGAGGTAGGAATGAAAGTGGGCGGGGGATTCGTAAAATCAGTTAAGTTTGCTGATGACCAAGCTTTAGTTTGTCAGTCAGCCAAGGGGCTGCAAGCATTGCTGAGTGAATTGGAAATTCAGTGCGACAGGTATGGGATGAGAATCAATATTAATAAAACAAAGGTTATGCGATTTTCTAGAAAGAAAAAGGCTAAGCTTAACATTAAAATAGGAGGGCAAAAACTAGAGCAGGTAGAACAGTTTACGTATCTCGGCAGTGTTTTGGACCAACACGGTCAAAGTAGTAGGGACGTAAGGAGAAGAATTGCGCTAGGCAAAGAGGCTTTTACAAGGAGGAAGGAGTTAATGACGGGGACGTTGAGTAAGGATGTTAAGAAAAGACTCGTAAAAACTTTGATATGGAGCGTAGCTATGTACGGCGCGGAAACGTGGTCATTGAAGCAGGAGGATAGACGTAGACTGGAAGCTTTTGAAATGTGGGTCTGGAGAAGAATGGAGAAGGTGAAATGGACAGAGAAGAAAACAAATGAGGAAGTACTTGGTATGGTGGGCGAAGAGAGGGGTTTGTTGGGAGCAATCCTATGGAGGCAGGAAAAGTGGATGAAGGGGGTGTTGACCGGCAGTGGGATGTTGAAGACTGTAATAGAGGGTAGAATGTTGGGCAAAAGAGGAAAGGGAAGGAACAGGATAGGGATGTTGGACGGGATGAATGGAGGAAGGAAGTACTCAGAGATGAAGAGGGAACTGATATAGAGTAGGATGATGGATTTTGTGTTTTGTTAGGAGTAATAAAATATTTGTTTGGTAGTTGTGTCCATCCAAAAACCTACCTTAACCGGTAGATTACCTTAAAAAAAAAAAATATACATATATATATATATATGTATATATATATATATGTATATGTATATATATATATATATATATATATATATATATATATATATGTATATATATAGTCATTACTTGAGTCATTACTTCTATATCTTTAGATGAAGACGGATTGTTTCCGTCGAAATATCAAGAAATAACGTGTGAGTGTTCTTCCTTTATTTTGTATTTCTATATTGTGTGTTACTGTGTATTGTGTTATTCGGCACTTCCGTGTTACGTCTACGAAAGCATATATATATATATATATAATATATATATATCCCCAAATGCTGGGAAGGAGGGGAGTGGGAGTGTGTATGTATGTGTGTGTATTAATATATGCTTTCGTAGACGTAACACGGAAGTGCCGAATAGTACAATACACAGTAACACACAATATAGAAACACAAAAAAAGAAGAACACTCACACGTTATTTCTTGATATTTCGACGGAAACAATCCGTCTTCCTCTGAAGATATAGAAGTAATGACTGCTGGAGTTGTTGAGGTGAGGGGTGCGAGAGAAAGGGAAGGGGGCCAGGAGAAGGGGAGAACGGGAGGCGAAGGAGGGGTGAGGGTGGGCTTCCACAAAGTAACAATTTTAGGCCACTCCCATCAGTGAACGACATTGAGGCCCGGATGCTGATAGGCCATACAGATGTAAATGAATGCCATTTCAAGTGTTTTTAATTGTATAGGGTTATCGGATGTGGGAAGGGAGGCCAGGACGGATACATTGTAGCACAGGTTGAAAGGGGTATTGTGATGGGAAGCATGTTTAGGGATGGGGAGACCCGCGGACGGGGAGGAGGGATTGCACGAGGCGCGGTGGTTATTAATCCTAATGTTAAGTGGTGTGGAACATTGGCCTATGTAAAATGACGGGCAGAGTTTACAGGTAAGAAGATAAACTACATTCTTGGAAGTGCAAGAGGAATAGGGGAAGGGCGGGAGAGAGTTAAATGGTGGGATGGAGTGGGGTGGAGTGGTGAAAATAGGGCAGGTTTTGCATCTTGCTCGATGACATGGAGTGGGTATGGCTCTGGGGGTGTGAGGGGATTTTGAGAGCGGCCTGGTGGATTTGAGGATATCTGCTAGGTTGGCGGGACGTTTGAAGGTGACAGAGGGGCATTTGGGAAGAAGGTTGGAGGAAGTGTTGTGATTTTTGAGGATGGGGAATAGGTCTTTGAGGATGAATTTGAGAGACTGAATGCCTGGGAAGTAGGTAGTACAGATTGAGAGAGGCTGAGAGTCTGTGGTTGAGGCAGGCTTGGGGGTGTAGGAATGTTTAAGTATTTTTTTATGGAGGAGGGAATCAGGGTATCCTCGTTGGAGGAGGGAGTGGTGAAGGTTGTTGAGGTATTTCTTAAGGGATTCGGGATGGTTGCAAATGCGGTGACCGCGGATAGAGAGGGAGTAAGGGAGGGAGTGCTTGGTATGGGAGGGGTGACAACTGCTGTAATGAAGGTATTGCTGCTTATTAGTGGGTTTGGTGTGAACAGAGGTAAGGAATTTGTTATTGCTGAGGGTAATATTAACATCGAGGAAGGTAATCTGAGAGGATGAAATGGTCGAGGTGAAAGACAGAGATGAGGAATCGTTGAGTTGGGAGATGAAGGAATTGAGGGAATCTATGCTGCGTGGCCATAGTAGAAAGATCCTGTGGCTCCGATACATTGACGACATCTTTCTCACATACAAGACGGAAAAAATCACAGAGGACAGAGTCATGAAGAGAAATTAAGTCAAAGAAATGTTCATGTTGTGAGGCCAGTTGTGTTTGACATGATACAATCACCTGGAAGTGTGTTCTCAGAACCCCTAGCAGTAGGCACACTCAGTTGATGGAAATGTGGATAGTGGCTCTGAGGTAAAAGACACACTGAACATTTGAAAAGAAATCATGCATGAAAATTATTTTTGATACCTATAAATCTAATATTATTGGCTAAAATTGGTTGTCTAGGATGATTTTGAAAAAAAGAAGTCATCTTCAGGCTAGGCCCAATCATGATTTAGTGAGAAATTTCAGCTCAGTCAGGGGAAGAGAAAGCATCTGGATGATTTAGCAGAGTGAGTACAAATTGGATGGCTGATTGGGCATAAAGATATGGTAAAACAAACAGTAAATGCCAGTTTATTGCATCTGAGAGCACAATTGGACAAAGAAAAGATGTTTGATACACTACCCTTGGCTTATGTCAAGACAAAACCATGTATTTACCACACCCTACTAATATACCTCATGGTATTTAGCACCCAGAATATGCCGATTGTGCGTTTCGAGATCACAAATGACACGTAAGCATTAAAACCCTAAGTCGATAATATGAATGAGTGGAAAATTACCAAGTTTCTGTTATTTATGACACGGATGTTACATCACTTCAAAAAATATAACGATATTTCCACCATTTATGTTTTAATGAAGAGGCAGCAATTATTTAGCGTATGAATACACATGTAAAAACAA